>NC_069787.1:107487789-107790819 GCF_027406575.1 Nycticebus coucang | reverse complement strand
GTCTCCATCCTTTTTTTTATGACTGAATAGTATTCCATGGTGTGCATGTACCACAGTTTATCAATCCATTGCTGGGTTAATGGGCATTTAGGTTGTATCCACATCCTGGCAATTATAAATTGAGCTGCAATAAACAATCTAGTGAAAATGTCCTTATGATAAAATGATTTTCTTTTTCTTCTGGGTAGACGCCTAGTAATGGGATTGCAGGAGCAAATGGGAGGTCTAATTTGAGTTCTTTGAGGATTCTCCATGCTTCTTTCCAAAGAGGCTGTGTTAGTTTACAGTCCACCAACAATGTAGGTAGCACTGCAACCAAACTCTACACCAGCATCTTCAACTTTGGGACTTTGTGATGTGCGCTATTCTTACTAGGGTCAGAAACACATTCTTCTTCGTAAAGTATTGTAAGAAGGGAAAACCAAGTGTCCACTATACTCCATACTAATATGAAACCAGTAGATGATCTAATACACACACACATAAGAGAAAAACTCAATTCAATTCAAGTTGGGGGGAGGGGACTTGAGGAAGGGAGGAGAGGAGGAATGGGGGAATTTATTGGTGTGCTCTCAATGGGCATAATGTAAAGGTATGTAGAACACCTCTTGAGTTCAGGACACAACTACAGTAGGGACTCTACCTAACAAAGGTGGACTTTGTAATCAAGTTGTTTGTACCCTTCTATTAATCTGAAATTAAAAAAAAAGTTAGTATGAACTTTAGGTTCCTTTTTATCTCAAAGGAAGCAAAGGGGTTGCAAGAGCTAGTCGAGAACAGCAGACATCTGGGCGTCAGTGAAGGTCTGAGGAGCTTGTAAAACGTCTCTGTTCTTGGTCAGTTAACTTTGAAGGGTGAAAGTCAGCTCAGGATTTATGTATTGTTTCTTTTTCTTTTTTTTTTTTGTAGAGACAGAGTCTCACTTTACTGCCCTCGGTAGAGTGCTGTGGCGTCACACGGCTCACAGCAACCTCCAGCTCTTGGGCTTATGTGATTCTCTTGCCTCAGCCTTCCGAGCAGCTGGGACTATAGGCGCCCGCCACAACGTCCGGCTATTTTTTTATTGTTGCAGTTTGGCCGGGGCTGGGTTTGAACCCACCACCCTCAGCATATGGGGCCGGCACCCTACTCACTGAGCCACAGGCGCCGCCCTATGTATTGTTTCTTTATCCAGAAGCTTTTATTGTTGTTGTTGTTGATTCATTGAGGGTACAAAGAACCAGGTTATACTGATTGCATTTGTTAGGTAAAGTTCCTTCTATAATAGTGCCCCATCCCTCAAAGGTGTGTCACACCCCCTGACCCTTCTCTCTCCTTCACTCTCCCTGCACCTGTCTTCCCTCTTGCCCCAATGTATACTAGGTCATCACTTGTCCTCATATCAGAATTGAGTACATAGGATTCTTGCTTCTTCATTCTTGTGATGCTTTGCTAAGAATGACGTGTTTCACTTCCATGCAGTTTAATACAAAATATGCAAAGTCTCCATCTTTTTAAATGGCTGAATAGTATTCCATGGTATACATATACCACAGCTTAATCCATTCCTGGGTTTGTGGCATTTAGGCCATTTTCACATTTTGGCAATCGTAAACTGAGCTGCAATAAATAGTCTAGTGCAAATGTCTTTATGATAGGATTTTTTTTCTTCTGGGTAGATGCCCAGTAATGGGATTGCAAGATCAAATGGGAAATCTACTTTGAGTTCTTTGAGGATTCTCCATACATCCTTCCAAAAAGGTTGTATTACTTTGCAGTCCCACCAGCAATGTGGAAGTGTCCCCTTCTCCCCACATCTACACCAGTATCTGCAGTTTTGAGACTTTGTGATGTGGGCCATTCTCACTGGGGTTAGGTGATATCTCACGGTGATTTTGATTTGCATTTCCCTGATAATTGGGTATGATGAGCATTTTTTCATATGCTTGTTAGCTGTTGGTCTATCTTCTTTAGAGAAGGGTCTATTCATCTCTCTTACCCAGTGATATAAGAGATTGTTGGCTCTTTTTATGTTGATTAATTTGAGTTCTCTGTAGATCCTAGTTATCAAGCTTTTGTCTGATTCATAACGTGCAAATATCCTTTCCCCTTCTGAAGGTTGTCTATTGGCTTTGGTTGTTGTCTCCTTAGCTGTACAGAAGCTTTTCAGTTTAATTAAGTCCCATTTGTTTATTTTTGTTGTTGTTACAATTGCCATGGAAGTCTTCTTCATAAAGTCTTTCCCCAGGCCAATATCTTCAAGTGTTTTCCTCACACTTTCTTCGAGGATTTTTATTGTTTCATGCCTTCAATTTAGATATTTTATCCATCTTGATAAAAGGGGGATTTTTTTTTAATCAAGTTTTGTGAGTGGAGAAAGATGCACATGCAGGTTCAGTCTTTTACATGTGGATATCCAGTCTCCAGAAGCTGGAGGGAGATATTATCTCCAGAAGGATATTACTGCAGGGGATAGGGTCAAAATGGATCTAGTTATGTCAAGCCTCCCTTTCACTGTAACAGAAACATCTCATCAGAATGGAGGGTGGAAAGTGCGTAATGCAATGCAACTAGATAGGCAGGCCATATAGGCTACACCAGGAAAGTCATTTCACTAGATTATGCCAGCTGGGTTGTGTGTGTAGATGCTGCTAGGGGCAAAAGTAGTATGCCACCATTTGGCAGGGAGATAAAACAAACTTCTTCCTTCCTTCTCCCTTTCTTATTCATTTCCCCCTTTCTAATTCTGAGATTATATATAAGCTTATCACCCTGCCCTACTCCTTTTAATTCATCCTCTTCCTTTACGGCAATCTCAGTTCCCTTGGTTATAGCTTCATGGCCATACGCTGCTCACTCAACTTTATTCATTTACTCTTTCAACAAGAATTTATTGAGAATTCCATGTGCATCCTCAGCAAAAACACTGTCTCATATGGAAGACAAGAAGGATTTACAATAGATGTGACAAGTACTTTGAGATGAGAACTATAGGATGTTACAGGAGCAGATAGAAAGCTTTCTTAATTTTATCGAGGGGAGAAGGTCATCAGTAAAGAAGTGATGTGGAAGCTATGACCTCGAAGTATGAGTGGAAGGGCTCTGAGTGCTGTTTGCTCCAGGGAGCATCCCTTCCAGGTACTTTAAGGTTCTTAGTTGCCTTTGGCTGCCACCCTCCAAATACACAAAAGTGAGTTTGTTTGTTCAATTAATAAATATTTCTTGAGAAGTTCTATTTTCTGAATGGCATTCAAGGCTTCGGGGTTTCATGTGCAGACTTACATTCTAGGAGGGATGGGCAGGCAATAAATAAACAAAAATAGATAATATATTGGATGCTCTGGGGAAAGATGGAGCAGAGTAAGACAACAGGATATATGTTTTTGCATGCGTATGAGTATATACTATTTTAAATAGGGTGATCTTGGCCTCTCTGCTGAGGTGATACTCGAGCAAAAACTGATGAAATAAAGGAATGTGGCTTTTGGGGATGGGAGCAGCATTCTAGCTTTTTGAGGATGGGAGAGGCATTCTAGGCAGGGGAAGCAATTAGAACAAAGGTTCGCTGGTGGAAGTGTGCACAGTGTGTTCAAGGAATTGCAGAAAGGCCAAGTGGCTGGAGCTCAGGGAGGAGAGAGGAAAGGGATGAGGTGGCGGAGTCCTGTCCCTGTGCCAAGCTTTTACATTTCAGAAGGTCCTTTGGCTTCTGTGCAGAGATGTCCCAGTAGGGAGGTGACAGTGGAACAGAGAGATCAATAAGGAGGATATTGCAATGGTTTAGGCAAAAGATGGTGGTGGCTTGCCAGGGTGCAGGAGGGGGAAGTGGCTGGATTCTGGGTATACTTAAAAGGTGTGGACAGGTTTGCTGATGGTTTGGATGGGGGTGTGAAAGAAGAAAGGGGTCAATGGTGACACAAAGTATTTGGGTCTAAATCATTGGTTAAGTGGGACGCCTATGACTGAGATGGGAAAGACTGTGGGAAAAATAGGTTTTGGGGAGCAAAGACACGTTAAGTTTGTTGTGCCTGGCAATCATCCAAGTGGAGATTTCATGTAGGCAGATCATCATATAAGTTTGGATTTCAGGGGAGAGTTGGGGAGTTGTCATTTAAAGCCATGAGATAGATTGAGATCACCATGGGGGTGAACTGGAGAGTGAAGAGGTGAGGTCTAAGGGCTGAGGCCTGGGGTGTCTCCATTTTTCAGAGACTGAGGAGATGAGAAAGATCCTGCAAGGAGGTGAAGAAAGTGAGGTTCAAAGAATAAGCAACGTGTGCTGCCTGGAGGCCAAGAGAGTGTTTCAAAGAGGAGGGAACAGCCATCCTGTCAAATGGTGCTGAGAGGGCAGTGGATGAAGAGGTCATTGGTGACCCCACCACAGCAGGTTTGCTGGCATAGTGGGCCGAATGCTGAGAGTGGGCTTAAGAGAGGATGAGAAGAGGATAGTGAAAACAGCTCTGAGAGTCCCTGCTTCCGTGGACTTTTGCCACAAAGGGAGGCAGAGAAATGGGGTTACTGTTGTTAGGGGAAGTGGTGTCAAGGGAGAGTATTTCCAAGATGAGAAAAAGCAGTATGTTTATGGGAAGGATCCAGCAGAGAGGAAAGTGATGTCGGGGAGTGACTCTCCAGGGGTGTTGGTCCTGAGCAGGTGAGAGGCATGGGATCCTGTGGCCAAGTGGACAGGAGCAGGGGTAGCTCACTCCTGCAACAGGAGGGCAGGAGGGTGGCCGTCTGGGCATTCCTAGTGTAGGAATTCTCTTCTGATGGCTTCAAGTTTCTCAGGGAATGAGAAGCTAGGACCTTGCTGAATAGAGGATGGGGGGAGGTGTGAGGTGGCTTGAGAGAGCACCTGCTGGGCTGTGAGCCATGGCTGTGGGGCAGCCCTAAGGGCCCCTCGAGTGAAGTGGTTATGAATTTGAAAACAGTTCAGTTAGAATGCTTCAGGATGGCATTTATCAGGGTGACTGAGGTCCTGGGCTTATTAATCCCTCATGAGGGATGTTTTTGAAGAAGGATTGCAAGGTGGTACTGAAACCAGTGGCTCTCAGTCTCATGTCTGAACAGGACTACATCCAACAGGTGACCCCCAACCCCAGCTCTCAAGCCAGGCACAGTTTCAGGGGGCTTCCCTTGGGTGGGCAGGATCCCAAATGCTGGTCACATGTGAACATCATAGATTCATCCTCTGCTTCATTTACCTGTCAGTGGAGGCATGCTAGGAGGTTATTAAAATCAATGAACACACTGGGGTTTGGTCAAAGGAAAGTCAGCCACACACCAGAGATTGCTGGTGCACAGGAGGGAGCTGAGCAGAGAGGAGGGGAGGGAACATCGGACAGAGAGGCCCACATGGACACAGGCTTGATGGTGCTGGTGTATGGAGGGAAGGGGCACCAAGGACTGGGACGTGTGCGGAAACACTGGACTGCATGGGCTCTGGCAGCTGTCCTTCTCACCGTCCCCTACCCTGCCAAGCTCACTTCAGCCTCTAGGCCTTTACTTGTGCTGGTTTTCCTGCCAGGAATGCCCTTCATCCCTAAAGCTTCTGGGTTGTACAATTCTAGGGAGTGCTATGAACGCTGCATTTTCTGCTCCCTTCTTGAATTGGTTCAACTTCTGTTTCTTCCCTGACAGCCCCTTTCTCTGCTCCAAGCCACACTCTCTCTTCCTTCTCTGATTTCCTCTTCTAGCTAAAGGGCAGAATGGTCAGATTTCGCTAATAAAAATACAAGATACCAGTTAGATATTACACAGAATGCTCTTATACTAAACAATTATTGTTTATCTGAGATTCATATTTAATTAGGCATCTTGACTTTCATTTGGTAAGCTAACTAGAATGCGAAACAGTTAAGCATTCATTCAACAAACCTTTATAGAGAAGGAACATTAGTGCCCTCTACTGGCATTGGAAAAAAAGGACCCCTGCCCTCAGGGCTGAGATCCATACTTGGTAGACCAAACAGGTATTTAGGCTATTATTCAAGTAGAAGCGTGGAAAAATGTTACAAAAATTTCACCTTGGATGAACCTCTGTAGAATTTGCCATCATAACATCTGGGGGAAAGCTATTTTAATTGCAATATACATGAAAAATTTGTAATTTATTTTCATTGAATGCTGTAATTTTTAATTTTAATGATGTCTGCAGATGAAGACTTCATTATCTTTTCAATGCTTAAGACATCTGAAAGTATTCATTAAGACTTGTCGCCTATGAGGAGTTTATCATCTGTTATTAATATCGTCATCATCGTTGTCATCATTAGCATTGATCAGAAGTGGCAGCTGTGCAGGCAGAGGCAGGGTGGTGTGGTAGTGAGGACATGCACCCTGGCTGCACCGTTTATAACTGTGTGATCATGGGAAGCTGCTTAATATTTCTGTGCCATAGCTTCTCCATTTGTAAAACAACAATAACAATACCTACTTCAGTGGGGTTGGCGAGAAGGTTAAAGAGTTAAAATAGCAAGGCTGGTTTAACATACTCAAGTCCATTAATGTAATCCACTGTATCAACAGAAGCAAAAACAAAGACCATGTGACCCTCTCAATAGATGCAGAAAAAGTATTTGATAAAATTCAGCATCCTTTTCTAATTAGAACACTTAAGACTATAGGCATAGGTGGCACAGTTCTTAAATTGATTGAAGCCATCTATGACAAACCCACAGCTAGTATTATACTGAATGAAGTAAAACTGAAAGCTTTTCCACTTAGAACTGGAATCAGACAAAGTTGCCCTCTATCACCACTACTATTCAACAAAGTGCTGGAAGTTCTAGCCAATACAATCAGGCAAGACAAGGAAATAAAGGGCTGTAAATGGGGGCAGAGGAGGTCACGTTCTCTCCCCTTGCTGATGGTATGATCTTAGAGAACCCCAAATCATCAAAAAATACGGTAATGTCTCAGGCTATAAAATCAATGTTCACAAATCAGTAGCCTTTGTATACGCCAATAATAGCCAAGCTGAAAAGCTAATCAAGGACACAATTCCCTTCAAAGTGGCTTAAAAAAAACAAAAAGAAAAGAAATACCTTGGAATAACCTAACACAAGAGGTGAAAACCACTATAAATAAAATTATGAAATCCTAAGAAAAGAAATAGCAGAAGATATTAACAAAATGGAAGAATATACTATGCTCATGGCTGGGAAGAATCAACATATATATATACTTTTAATTAAATCATAGCTGTGTACATTAATGCAATCATGTGGTACAATGTGCTGGTTTTATAAACAATTTGAAATGTCTTCATCAAATTGGTTAACATAGCCTTCATGGCATTTTCTTAGTTATTGTGTTAAGACATTTATATTCTACACCTAGTAAACTTCACATGTACCCTTGCAAGATGCACCGTAGGTGTGGTCCCACCAAGCGAGGGAGGAAGAATCAACATTGTTAAATGTCTATACTTCCCAAAGCAATCTACAGATTCAATGCAATCCCGATTAAAATATCAACATGATACTTTTAAGATTTGGAAAAAATAATTCCTCATTTTGTATGGAACCAGAAAAAAATCCATATAACCAAGGCAATTCTTAGTAACAAAAACAAAGCTCGGGGGCATCAGCCTACCAGACTTTTGGCTATACTACAAGGCCATAGTGATGAAAACAGCATGGTACTGGCACAAAAATAGAGACATTGACATTTGGAACCTAATAGAAAACCCTGAGATGAAACTAACCTCTTACAGCCACCTGATCTCTGATAAATCAAATGAGAACATACACTGGGGAAAAGAATCCTTCTTCAGTAAATGGTGCTGGGAGAACTGGATAAGAATGTAAAAAACTGATACTGATGTGCACCTCTCTCCACTTACAAAAATCGATTCAAGATGGATAAAAGATTTAAATTTAAGGCATGAAACAATAAAAATCCTTGAAGAAAGGGGGGAAAACACTTAAAGATATTGGCCTGGGGAAATATTTTATGAAGAAGACTTCCATGGCAATTGCAACAACAACAACAACAACAACAACAAAAATAAACAAATGGGAACTGAAGAGCTTCTGTACAGCTTAGGAGACAGCAACCAAAGCAAGCATTTCCCTTCAGAATGGGAAAAGATATTTGCATATTATGAATCAGACAAAAGCCTGATAACTAGAATCTATCGAGAACTCAAATTAGTCAACAATAAAAGAGCCAACAATTTCATCTGTCACTGGGCAAGAGACATGAATAGAACCTTTTTCTAAAGAAGACAGATGAATGGCTAACAAACATATGAAAAAATGCTCATTGTCCCTGATTATCAGAGAAGTGCAAATCAAAATCATCATGAGATATTACCTAACCCCAGTGAGAATGGTCCACATCACAAAGTCTCAAAACTGCAGATGCTGGTGTGGATGTGGAGAGAAAGGAGCACTTTTACACTGCTAGTGGGACTGCAAGCTAAAATAATCTTTTTGGAAGAATGTATGGAGAATTCTCAAAGAACTCAAATTAGACCTCCCATATAATCTTGCAATCCCATTACTGGGCATCTACCCAAAAGAAAAAAAATCCTTTTATCATAAGGACACTTGTACTAGACTGCTTATTGTATATGTACACCATGGAATACTATTGAGCCATTAAAAGAGATGGAGACTTTACATCTTTTGTTTTAACTTGGATTGAGGTGGAACACATTCTTCTGGGTAAAGCATCACAAGAATGGAGAAGCAGGAATCCAATGTACTCAATTCTAATATGGAGGCAGTAGATGAGCTAATACAAGGGGGTGGGGTAGGGGAATGAGCACGTGGGGAGAGGGGAAGTGGGAGTGGGACGGGGGTCATGGTGTGTGGCACATCTCTTGGGGGCAGGACACAATTATTAGAGGGACTTTACCTAACAAAAGCAATCAATGTAACGTAATTCTTTGTACCCTTAATAAATCCCAAATAATAATTAAAAAAAAAGAGTTAAAACATGTACAACACTTAGAACAATGTGTGGGATATGGTAAATGCTAAGATAAGTGTCAGCTAAAATTATTTATTTATTTTTTTTTTGAGACAGAGTCTTTCTCTGTTGCCCAGGCTGGAGTGCAGTGATGCAAACAGCTCCCTGCAACTTTGAATGCTTGGGGTCAAGTGATCTTCCTTGTTCAGCCTCCCAAGTAGCTGGGACTACAGGTGTGTGCTACTGTGCCTGCCTAATTTTTAATTTTTTTTTTTTTTTTTTTTTTTGGCAGAGATAAGGTCTTGCTATGTTGCCCAGGCTGGTCTTGAACTCCTGGCCTTAAGCAATCCTCCAACCTTGGCCTCCCAGTGTGCTAGGATTACAGGCATGCACCACTGTGCCTGGCTGGCTAGTATAGTTTTATAATTATTTAAAAAACATACTATAATTGATGTACATGTACTTTGGGAGCTCAGAGGCAAGAGTGGCTGGAGGAGTGGCCAAGTGTTCCTGAAATGCAAAATGACTAATGGTGCTAATCTTATATTTTCTCTTTTTAATGTTAAACCTCTTTGAAGGCAAGAATCACATTGCCTACAACTTTCTTTTTATTTTTTATTATTAAGTCATAGCTGTGTACATTAATGCGATCATGGGGCACATACACTGGTTTTGCCTACCACTTTCTATCTATCCCTCACCCCCTCGCAGGTCTCCCTACACTGGTGAAGTAGAAGCTTTGCAAATATTAGTTGGTGAGTATTGCCAGCCTAGAAAAATGTTTGTGACATTCGTAGATGTTTCCCAAGGTCACTGAGTTCCAAAATACTCCAAGTACTATTTTACTTACTATTTTTACTATTTTTGATTCATTTGTAAAGACCAAGGAAAATATATTTAATTCAGGATAAATACAGCAGGATATCTGAGGTGAACTTTAAAAATACCCTGGGAGTGGAAGCAAATTGAGATCTCATCTACTAGTCACAGTGATATACCTTAGTACAGGAGGTCAAAGTAATACTATGGCTGGGTGCAGTGGCTCGTGCCTATAATCCTAGCACTCTGGGAGACCGAGGAGGGTGGATTGCCTGAGCTCACTGGTTTGAGACCAGCTTGAGCAAGAGTGAGACCCTGTCTCTAACAATAGCTGGGCTTTGCGGCAGGTGCCTGTAGTCCCAGCTACTTGGGAGGCTGAGGCAAGAGAATCGCTTGAGCCCCAGAGTTTGAGGTTGCTGTGAGCTATGATGCCATAGCACTCTACTGAGGGCTCTGGGTAGGTTTGGGGCAGAACAGCCTTTGCTGAGGAGGAGGATGAAAGCACTGAGTATCAAGAAGGCTCAAAGACCAGTTCAACACTGCTGACCAGGGGTCCTCAACTCCGCATGAGGTGGTGTGAATGTATTTATTCCTGTTTTGTTTTTTTACTTCAAAATAAGATATGTGCAGTGTGCAAAGGAGTTTGTTCATATATATTTTTTTAAACTATAGTCTGGTCCTCCAACGATCTGAGGGACAGTGAACTGGCCCCCTGTTAAAAAAGGTTGAGGACCTCTGCGCCTAAACCAACTCTTGTTCTCTTATCAATTTGAAAAGGGCTGATCCTGGAAATCACGTTATTCATACTCCTTTCTGGTTTAAGAATTGTTATCACAAGATTCCACCTCCCATCTCTCTTCCCTGTCCTAACCCCTGATGAGATGCACTTAGGGGAGTGGGTTGTGTACCTCAGACCAGACTACATGGCCCCTCTTCAATCTAAGAAGGAAGGGCTATTGCTCTAGCCTGCACTGGAGAGAAAGAAGAAATATTTAAAAATTTTGAACTGAAGTTTTTTTAACAATGACCTGGAACAAGCTTTGACTTCTAGAATGAGGAGAACCTGAAAGTGTTTGAAAGTTATGGAATAGACAAAGACCACGATTAAAGATCTGGATCCTATAAAGTAGATTTCTCTGCTACTCCAACAGTGGGCCACAAACCAGAAACACCAGCTGGTCACAAAAGCAGGATGCCTACATGCAGCCCAGATAGTTTGCTTTTTAGCGGAATCCCCTGGTGATTCTGAAGCATGTTGAAGTTTGAGAGTCACACGTATAGGAGGATGAGATAAACCATTTAATATTTGCAGTATATTCTTGGGTCTGGCAGAGCAGCTGACCAAGGGAGGCATTTTTGGCATCCTGGTGTATTTCAGGCTGTCAGCTTCTCTCCTTCTAGAGGAGCTGGCATTGTGCTTGTCACCTTGGTCCCTCAGTGGGACACCGTCAGATACTCACCTGGAGAGACCACAAAGGAAGCAGACAGATCTTTTTATTTGTGAAAGCTCACAATTAATATTTCATGGAGAAGGATTAATAAAACATCATGCAATTAGCTGTTTCCCTTTAGCTATCTCACCTCATTAAGAGAGGTAGGAGGCAGCTGATAGGACTCCCAGCAAGTAGCTGGCCAAGGCCCTGACTCAGGACAGGCTTGATGGCTTTGGAAGTGAGAGCTTAATTCTGCCTTGTTTGGAGGATTTTCTCCTGTAAATGGTATGAGAAATGGCGTCAGCTCCCAGAGGGACAACTTTTGGCAGCC
Organism: Nycticebus coucang; assembly: GCF_027406575.1. Classification (NCBI taxonomy): domain Eukaryota; kingdom Metazoa; phylum Chordata; class Mammalia; order Primates; family Lorisidae; genus Nycticebus; species Nycticebus coucang. The sequence goes on along the minus strand of NC_069787.1, from coordinate 107,779,344 downwards.
ACGTCTTTATCTGTCTCCCCAGCATTTCCCATCAATTTGTTTGTTTACATCCGCTGGGTACGGTGCTAGGCGATGAGAAAGGAGCAGTGGTCAGTATCTCCTCTCCAAAGACCCTGCTGGCTCCCATCAAAGACTCCTACTTTTCCCTCAGAGCCCCTTCCACACTGGCCCACCTCTTCGCTCCCTCCTGCGTTCCCTTCTGCCAGCCAGCCTGCCCTCTCAGCTCTCCTGTCTCCTGAGGTGCAGGCTGCCCTCTATGCCCCTTGAAGACTTCCTTCCACGTTTCTCACTGTCCAAAGAGACCCCTTTCTCCTCTATCCTTCATGAACAACAACATGGAAAAGGCAGGGATAGGGGTGCCTTCAAAATGTTCCAGGGCTTCCCCACCGGAGCTAAGACAATCGCATGAACCTAGTCTTTCTCATCGGAAACTTTGTTTCCTCTTCTATCATGTTTTCTTTTCCCTGGAGTATAGTAGTTCGGAGGGAAAAATTGATTTGAATTTGAGCCTCAGGTCCTAATGAGGCTGGCAGGTGGTCTCATCTCTCCAAGCCTCAGGTTCTTGACGTGTGATTGGGGATAACAGTACCTAAGGCCTGGTGTGGTGTAAGGATTCATGGCACACACTTTATGTTTTATTATTATTTTCTACGGGGAAGTGTGTGTCTCATCTTTTTTGCTTGGCTTGACCTTGAACCTCTACACTTGAGCAATCCTCCTACCTCAGCTTTACAAGTAGCTGGGACTACAGGTGCGCACCACCATGTCTGGCTGAAACACACTGTATGAAAAGGAAGCTGTGATTGTTACAATTTGGGCAGTGCTGTGTGGGCATTTGATATCAGAGGTGCTGGGCCCAGTGGCCAGTTCTTCCAGCACCAAAGGGACAAGTCTCTCCTCCTGATGCTGGGCAGCAACGATTTTCTGTGTGGCATGTTGTCAGCTTTAAACAGTAGCCCTGCTTGGCTGGCACAGTCTCTGCTGCCAGTCTGATGTCCCTTGCCAGGCTGTGGCTTGGTTGAGATTAGCATGTTGACATGGTCCCGAGGTCCCCAGATACAAAGCTGACAGCTGCTTTTGATTTCCACAGACTGTGTTTACTCTCACCCCGCTCAGAAAGCCGCAATCATGATGGTGCCCAATTGGACGTGGGATAAAAGAGCATGGGGCTGGGATGTCATGCCTGGTGGCCTGAAAGTCTACTCACATGCTGAGCCACCTTCTCTGAGCCCCCCAAAGCCAGAGGCCAGAAAACAGGGCCTCACTGACAGCAGTGTCAGAGCCAAAGCGACAGAGGAGGGGCTGCTCTTGTCAGCTTTGTTTGATCAACCCACAACAGGCAATCTGGGTCATGCCACCTCTAACACTGCAAAATAAACGGATTAGGAAAGGGAATTATCTGGATGATTTCTTCTACTCAATAGCCTGCCTCATCTCTGTGGATGAGAAGGAGAGGGAGAGAGACATTTGGAAGGTTGATTTGATTTGGAACTGGTTGTGGTTTTGGTCTGGTGTGAGGATGGGAATCTTTAGTTTAGGCACCTCCCACCTCAGCCCAGTGCAGGTGGAAATCATCTGACACTTTTAATCAAATATGTCATGCAATCAGGCATGTCTTTTAAGAAGGTCATTATACAGGATGTTGTTGGTGCCCTTTCCAAATCCCTTTTTCATGCTGGTACCCCCATCTCCTAGCTGCTGTGAGTTTTTGATGCAAACAGGTTATAGTTGTTCCCTTATCTAAAGGATCGTCCTTTGTCAAATTGAGCTGCCCTACTTGAAAATCATGTCCCATCCAGTCAGTGGCTGACCGTTTGACAGTCACAGGGAGGCAATCTACTTTGCTTCAGGGTGGGACCAGCTCTGGTACAATTAGTGCCCCTGAATGTATCTGAGGGACCAAGCTCCAACCACATTCTTTCTTAGTTTTTTCCTCCACCTCACTCTGATGCTCTTAGCTCTCTTCTTTGACAGCATTCCCCAATAAGTCACTTGAGCAACAATCCCCATCTTAGGCTCTGCTTCTAGGAAAGCCAGCTCAAGACAGTCATGATACATAGAAGTGACAGGAACGAGTGCCTGCTCAGGAAAAGGGGTAGGAGGCTCTGCGTGGTTACATCCAGGCGTATGTTAAGGTTATGGCCTGGGGAAGTGGCATTGAGAAGAGAAAGGAAAAGAGAGGTGCCAGAGACTTCAGGATGGAGGATCTACTGGGGCTCCATGGGTGAGGGTTGAAGAACGAAGCCAGCATGACTGATGCGTGAAGTCAAGGTGAGGAGAGCACAGGCGGGGACACCACTGTTAATGGGAGGGCCGTCTTCACTTCTCCCTTTTCTGCCTCTGCAAATGGTAACTACCTCCAGCTCACTTCTGCACTCTCTGGATCTGCTGCTGTCTCTCTCCCTCACTTGTTTGTGCTCACAGCTGTCCCTTCCCGGTGGCAGAATGTCTGTTTCTCACGCGTGTCTTGTCTCTCCAACCAGGTGGTGATCTCCGTATATTCAGGGGCCGTGTTCTTTTCAGTGGAGGGCGCCACCTGTCTTTTTCATACATAAAGGGAATTTTAAAAATGTTTGTTGGTTAATTACTAGGCTGGTTCTTTAAAGCTTTCCCAGAACACTGAAGAGCCTTTCTGATGGGGATGAGGGCTTCCCAGTTATATCTTGTCATTACCTTGGCTTCTGGACCATTAACTTATCTCTTTTTCTTATCAACTTTATTGAGAAGTAATTTATGTATGATAAACCACATCCATTTAAAGTGTATAATTCAGTGAGTTTTGTTGGTTATTTGCATGCATAAAGCCATTGCCACAATCCAGACAGAAACCATTTTCAGGCACTAGTTCCTGTCACTTCTACCCCGTTTCCCCGAAAATAAGACATCCTCCGAAAATAAGACCTACTTACAGGAAAGATAAGACGTCCCCTGAAAATAAGACCTACTTACAGGAAAGATAAGACATCCCCTGAAAATAAGACCTAGCGCATCTTTGGGAGCACACCTTAAAATAAGACACTGTCTTATTTTCGGGGAAACAGGGTATGTATAACGACTGCCTTGGGTTTGGTTTCCTAGCAGCAGAGCCTAAGATGGGGACTGTTGCTCAATCTTGCCTCTTTGCTTTCTTTCTGTCCTCCCTCACCCCAGGACACACACAACCACTGCTCTGTTTTGTTTTTTTTTTGAGTTGGTATTTTATAAAACTCAAACTAAAAAGGTTGTATTTTATCAAAAAGGAACCATACAGTATGTATTCTTTTGTGTTTAGCTTCTCTCCCTTAGCAAAATGATTTCGAGATTCACTCATGTTTTTAAGTGCATGAAGAGTCAATTCCTTTTTTAAGAAATTAAAATTTTCATTTTGACGTAATATTAGATTCAGATGCTTTTGTAAGAAATAATACAAAGAGTTCTTGGGTACGTCTTACCCTTTCCCCCACAATGGTTGCATCTTGCAACATACAGTCCATTTTTATAACCAGGATATTGGTGATGATGATGGTCAATCACTGGAAGGAAGACAATCTCTCACATTGCCCTTTTCTAGCCACATCCACTTTCATCCCACCCATCACCTCTTTTTTAAAAATAGACTTTATTTTTTAAAGTAGTTTTAGGTTCACAGCAAAATTGAGCAGAAAGTGCAGATTTCCCACATAACCTCTGCCCTCCACAGAAGCACATCCCCAGCACAGGGGTACGTTTATTACAATTGATGAACCTACACTGAATGTCATTATCACGCAAAATCCACCATTTGCATTAGGGCTTATTATTGATGTTGTACCTTCTGCAGGTTTGGAAAAATGTGTAATGACATGTGTCACCACCACTCTTTGTATAGGGTAGTTTCACTGCCCTAAAAGTCTTCCGCGCTCTGCCTGTTCATCCCTCCCGTCACTTGGCACACCGTCTCCATAGTTTTGCTCTGACGAAAGACACTGTCAAGAGAAGGAAAAGACAAGCCACAGACTGGAAGAAAAAATTTGCAAAACAAATATCTGATAAAGGACTATTATTCAAAATGCACGAAGAACTCTTAAAGATCAACAAACAGAACACAAATAACCTGATTTAGAAATGGGGCTGGGTTTAGTGGTGGCTCGTGCCCGTAACCCCAACACTTTGGGAGGATAAAGAGAGAAGATTTCTTGAGGCCAAGGTTCAAGACCAGACTGGGCAACACAGTGAGATCCAAGTCCTACACAAAAAACTTTTTTAATTAGCTGGGTGTGGTGCCATGTACGTTTAGTCCTCACTCCTCAAGATGCTGAGGCAGGAGGAAGATCTTTTGAGTTCAAGGCTTCAGTGAACTATGACCAAGTCACTACACTTCAGCCCAGGTGATCAACTGGGACTCTGCTGCTTTACCAAAAAAAAAAAAGAGCTAGACAACCTAATAAACACTTCACCAAAAAAGATATACAGGTGGCTAATAAGCATATTGAACAAATAATCTATATCACATGTTATCATTGGGGAATTGCAAATTAAAACAATAGTGCCATACACACCTAGACTGGACAAATCCAGAACACTGACCACAAATCCTGGTGAGGAGGCAAGTATATGAACACTCATTTATTCCTGGGGGTTGGGGGGGGGTTAAAAATGGTATAGGCTCTCTGGAAGACGGTTTCTTACCATATCATACTCCTTGGCAATTACCCAAATGGATTGAACATATGTCCACACAAAAACCTGCACACAGATGTTTATAGCAGTTTTATTACTAATTGTCACAACTTGGAAGCACCTTTGGTAGGTGAGTGGATAAACTTTGGTACTTCCAGACAATGGAACATTATTCAGCACTAAAAAGGAATGAGCTATGAGGCCATGAAAAGATATGGAGGAAGCCTGGATGCAGTATTATTAAATCAAAATAGTCAATCTGAAAGGGCTGTGTATTGTATGATTCCAGCTCTATGACATTCTGGAAAAGGCAAAACTATGCAGACGGTGTGCCAAGTGACGGGAGGGATGAACAGGCAGAGCACGGAAGACTTTTAGGGCAGTGAAACTACCCTATACAAAGAGTGGTGGTGACACATGTCATTACACATTTTTCCAAACCTGCAGAAGGTACAACATCAATAATAAGCCCTAATGCAAATGGTGGATTTTGCGTGATAATGACATTCAGTGTAGGTTCATCAATTGTAATAAACGTACCCCTGTGCTGGGGATGTGCTTCTGTGGAGGGCAGAGGTTATGTGGGAAATCTGCACTTTCTGCTCAATTTTGCTGTGAACCTAAAACTACTTTAAAAAATAAAGTCTATTTTTAAAAAAGAGGTGATGGGTGGGATGAAAGTGGATGTGGCTAGAAAAGGGCAATGTGAGAGATTGTCTTCCTTCCAGTGATTGACCATCATCATCACCAATATCCTGGTTATAAAAATGGACTGTATGTTGCAAGATGCAACCATTGTGGGGGAAAGGGTAAGACGTACCCAAGAACTCTTTGTATTATTTCTTACAAAAGCATCTGAATCTAATATTACGTCAAAATGAAAATTTTAATTTCTTAAAAAAGGAATTGACTCTTCATGCACTTAAAAACATGAGTGAATCTCCCCTCAATATAGTCAAAAGATCACTTTTGTGTCTATGTGGGTCCTTTTCTGTGCTCTCTGTTCTGTGTCACTGATCTGTTTGTCTATCCTCCACCACCTCTCCACTGTCTTCATTACTGTTGCTTCATAGTAAGTCTTGAAATTGGGTCGTCCTCTCACTTTGGTCTTCTTCAATATAGTCTGGCTACTCTTGAGATTTTTTCCTCACCATATAAACTTCAGGATCAGTTTGTCAATATCCACACCTTGATAGGTTTTTGATAGGGGTTGCATTGAATCTATAGAATAAGTTGGGAAAAATAGACATCTTGATGATTGTTATGGATAGAATGTGTCTCCCCCAAATTCATATGCTGAAAGCCCAACCCCCAATGTAATGATATTTGGAGGTGGAATCTTTGGGAGGGAGTTAGGTCATGAACCCTGCCGAATGGGATTAGTGCCTTTGTAAGGAAAGACCTGAGAGCTCTCTTCCTCTCTCTGCTTTCTGTCGTGTGAGAGCACAGTTAGGAGCCTCCTTCCATTAGCACCCCACACTTCAATATTCTTGGCTTAGTTCAGGCTGCTATAACAACCCACCATAAACTTGGTAGCTGAAGCAAAAAACATTTATTTATTAATCTCTCAGAATCGGCCATGCTGAGCCTACAGAGATTCACGAATTGCAGCTCAGGTTTTCTCACTTCAGGGTTGGTTCCCATAGAGGTTTCTGCTTTAAGACGTGACTCTGTCTATTCTCCTGTCAGTTTCTCCAGTTTGGGGGTCAACTTTGTCCTGTGACTTCACTTCCCTTAGGTTCTAAGAAGAGGTGTTGATTTTTCAGTTTCTTTCATGTTTTTATTTGTTGTTGGGATGGAATGATGACCTCCAAGCTGCTTACTTGCCAGACTGGAGACTGGAAACCTCACACCTGGTATCTAGCCCCTGGCAATCACTAGTCTATTCTCCATCTTTTATACTTAATTCAAAAATGTTGTATTAATGGAATTATGATGTAACAGTATGTACCATGTTAGGGATGTTTTGTTTTCTACTCAGCATTTCTCTGACAATCTAGCTGCCCGTTGTTTATATGAACAGTTTATTCCTTTTTATTGCTGAGCAATATTCTATGACATAGACACATCACAATTTTTCTTAATATTTCAAATTGGCCTTTTGTTATTCAAACATGTTTATACTTCATTTATATTTTAAACTGCTAGGTAGAAGAGGCTCCATTCTCCTTTTACTTTTCTTCTTTTAGAGCTTTATTTTATTTTAAATTGACACAGTAATTGTATATTTATTGGGTACAATGTGATATTTCGACACATGTATACATTGTATAATGATCAAATAAGGATATGTAGCATATTTATCATCTCACATATTTATCATTTTCTTGTGGAAAAAACATTCAAAATTCTCTCTGCTGGTTATTTTGAAACTAGTATTACAGCATCATTAACTACAGGTACCCTATTGTACAACAGCACACCATAACTTATTTCTCTTGTCTAACATTAGTTTTATACTATGAGCTGATATTTATCCCTCCCAATCCTGCCCTTCTCTCTGCCTTCCCTATCTTCTGGTAACCATGATTCTACTCTGCACTTCCACAAATGAGATCATGCAGTTTCTTTCTGTGCCTGGCTTATTTCATTTAACATAATGTCATCCAGGTTCATCCATGTTGACATAAATGACAGGATTTCATTTTTTTTTGAATGAATGAATAGTATGCCACAGTGAATATTTACCACATTTTCTTTTTCTTTTTTTTATTAAATCATAGCTGTGTACATTAATGTGATCCTGGGGCACCATACACTGGTTTTATAGACCGTTTGACACATTTTCATCACACTGGTTAACATAACCTTCCTGGCATTTTCTTAGTTATTGTGTTAAGACATTTATATTCTACATTTACTAAGTTTCACATGTACCCTTGAAAGATGCACCATAGGTGTAATTCCACCAGTCACCTTCCCTCCTCCCATTGTCCCCCTCCCTTCCCTCCCTCTCCCCCTTACCCATATTCTTAGGTTATAACTGGGTTATAGCTTTCATACGAAAGCCATAAATTAGCTTCATAGTAGGGCTGAGTACATTGGATACTTTTTCTTCCATTCTTGAGATACTTTACTAAGAAGAATATGTTCCAGTTCCATCCATGTAAACATGAAAGAGGTAAAGTCTCCATCTTTCTTTAAGGCTGCATAATATTCCATGGTGTACATGTACCACAATTAATCCATTCATGGATCTATGGGCACTTGGGCTTTTTCCATAACTTTGCAATTATAAATTGGGCTGCAATAAACATTCTGGTACAAATGTATTCGTTATAATGTGATTTTTGGTCTTCTGGGTATATACCTCAGTTTAGCTGGATAGAGGATTTGGGGTTGAAATTTATTTTGCTTTAGGAGATTAAAGGTTGATGACCACCCTCTTCTGGCTTGAAAAGTTTCAGCAGAGAGATCTGCAGTCATTCTAATATTCTTCCCTTTGTAGGTAATGGATTTCTTATGTCTGGCTGCTGTCAGAATTTTCTCCTTCATATTAACTTTAGTGAAGTTAATTATGATATGCCTGGGGGATGTCTTATGGGGATTGAGTCGTGCTGGGGTTCTGAAACTGTCTGCTATCTGAATTTCAGAATCTCTTGGCATGTCTGGAAAATTCTCTTTCATAATTTCATGGAGAAGGGCCTCTGTGCCTTGCGAGGCCACTTCATCACTTTCAGGGATTCCAATGAGGTGGATATTAGCCTTCTTCGAATTATCCCAGAGCTCTCTGAGAGAATGATCCGTTTTTGCTCTCCATTTCTCTTCTTCTTTGAGAGTTTGGGAGCATTCAAAGGCTTTGTTTTCAATGTCAGAAATCCTTTCTTCTGCTTTCTCCACTCTGTTACTAAGGGATTCTACTGTATTTTTCAGATCTTTGAGGGCTGCAAATTCTTGCTTCAGTGCGTCACAATCTTTGGTGGTTTTGTCTTCAAATTTGTTAAATTCTTGGGACAACTTTTGAATTTCTCCTCGAATTTCTAATTCCAACTTTTGAATTGCTCCTCGAATTTCTAATTCCAAATTTTCCTCCATTCTATTAATCTTGTTTGCAATCCAAATTTTGAATTTGATTTCTGACATCTCAGGCAGCTGTTTATGAATGGGATCTTCAGTTATGTCTGCCATATCTTTCCTTGGGGAGGTTGATCTATTCTGGTTATTCATGTTACCAGAGTTTTTCCGCTGATTTCACCCCATGATTATTTTACACCATTTGATTTTTCCCCTGGAGCTTTGTTGAGGACCCATACAGTGCTATGGCCTGAGAAACTGGGGACCTGTTTTGTGTTTTGGGGCTAAGTGGTTCTGTCTTGTTTTCAGCTGGTCTCTGTCTGACCCTAGTGAAACAGTTACTCTGGGTTGAAGTCTCAGCTGTGGAGAAATACCAGCAATTAAGTCACCCCACCCCCCATAGGCAACAATTGGAAAAGGAAAATCAAAACTTCCTACAACCACACACCCAGGGCACCACTTGAATAGTCCTCAGGCGATTGGCTCAGTTCAAAAGGTCCAAATCAATTATCTCAGCCAGCACCTGTCTCAGGTGGGAGAGTTTAAAAGGTCTCTGACAACTGGATCGCAGGGGTCTGGTGACAACTCAGATATGACTTGCTCCGGTGCTCCGTGAAGTCAAGAGGACCCACCCAGCAAATAGTTTAGTCTGGGAAGGTTGATGCCTCCTTCCCCACCTTGCAACTCTGTCACACCCAGTCACTGATAGCCCTGCAAGGCTGGGATTCCGTTGCCTCTAGTAAACAGATACTCCAGGGGTTTCCACCTGCCTGAATCACAAGGAAATCTATATCTGCTCAGCTAGGCTGCTGCACTCTGCCTCTATCCAGCAGGGGGAGGTGAGGGCTGACAACCTCCAGCGCTTGATGGAGGCTGGGGGGGTGTTCACTCAGTTCCAGCCCCGCCCCTGATTGATGAACAACTTTGCGGGAATTTGTTTCTGTCCCTGCTATATTCCCCTGCAGAAGAGAAGCTGTTTTGAGTTCCCAGAGCCTGCACCTCAGGCCCTGTCTTTACTCTGCAGGTTTGTATTCAGTTAGCTGTCAGTTCTAGCCTCCTGCCTTCCTTTGTCTAGAGGCTGATGATCCTCTGAGGGATGGGTGCATCTTAGGCTCAGGAAAGTGGTCCTCTGGGTCAGCCCTGCCCTGGGAATTTCCCGGTTTTGTGTGTGTGTTTTTTTAGTCCCCACGCTGCACCCAGGCTGGTACCGCTTTAGGCAAACCCTTTACTCATGGGGCCTGTGTTTTCATCCCAGATCTGTTTTGTGTTGGTTGCCACCTGAGAAGATGTCTGGCCTCCTCTGGTTGCCCAGGGAGATAGGGGTGTGGCTTCGGAATATCTGGGAGTGAGCCTTATTGTTGCCAAAAACGGCTGCTGCTCTGTGCCTCGGGGCACCACCACTCCGGTGTGGTTCCCTCTCAGCCGACCGTCCTCACTCCCATGCCACAGAATCAGCACTGACCAGCTGCAGTCTAGGCCCTGTCCACACCCCTTGAGAATTCACCCAAGAATCTGGACTCCTGGGGGACAGGCTTCCAGACCTCAGAGTGAGAGTGGAGGGGAATGCTGGGAGCTCAGAATTGAAGGTAGAGAATATATACAGTTTTATACAGTTTTATGCCTGGCAGGAGAACACCGTGGCACCCTAGTAGGGGAGGTAGGTTCAGTTTTTAGAGGGTCTCTCCCATGCAGTGTAGTGGAAGGACCTTTGAACTCTGCTCATTTGTTTGAGGGGCACTCTGAGCCATTCTCATGGGGGAGGGGACTCCCGTCTGCTTGGTGTTGGATTTTGTACCTTTTGTTTGTATCAGGGTCGCGGCTCGCCTCAGCGGGGTTGATGTGCCGTTCTTTAACCTTCCCTCCTGGTGCAGCTCTAATCCACCAGGTTACTTGCTAAATTTCTGTCCTTTAACTCTCCTGGATGGGAGCCTCCCTGAAAAGCAGCAGCAGGAAGAAGTCGGACAGCCGGATGCAGAGCTGAAGTCCTGACTGTCACCTCAGAGCCATGTTGAGGGGAGCTGAGCATGAATTTACTTCTATGTTCTCTATTCTATTCCATTGGTCTATGTGCCTGTTTTTATGCAAATACCATGCTATTTCGGTTACTATAGTTTAGTATCATAGTTTCAACTCAGGTAGCATGATGCCTCCAGCTTCGTTGTTTTGCTCAAGATTGCTTTTTGGGGTCTTTTGTGGTTCCATCCAGATTTTAGGATTTTTTTTCTGTCTCTGTAAAGAATGTTGTTGGTGTTTTAATAAGGATTATATTGAATATGTAGATCACTTTGGACACTGTGGTCATTTTAACAATGTTAATTCTTCCAACCTATATATATGGAATATCTTTCTTTTTACTTGCATCCTTTCAATTTATTACATCAATTATCAGTTTTAGTATAGCGCCCTTTTATGTCTTTTCATTACATTTACTTCTAAGGTATGTTTTTCATAGTTATTGTAAATGGAATTGTTTTCTTGATTTCTTTTTTAGACAGGTTGCTATTGACATATAGAAATTGTACTGATTTTCGTATGATGATTTTACATTCCACAACTTTCCTGAATTCATTTATTAGTTTTAACAGGTTCTTTTTGGGGGAATCTTTAGAGTTTTCTATACATAAAATGATGTCATCTGCAAAACAGGAACAATTTGGCTTCTTCCTTTCCAATTTGGATGTCTTTTATTTCTTTCTATTGCCTAATTGTTTTACGTATAACTTCCTATACTATATTGAATAAAAGTAGTGAAAGTGAGCATCCTTGTCTTGTTCTAGACCTTGGAGTAAAAATGTTCACCTTTTCCCTGTTCATTATGATATGTAGGGGTTTGTTTGACATATATCATCTTTATTATGTCAAGGCATGTTCCTTCTATACCTAATCTGTTGAGTGTTTTTATCATAAGGAGATGCTGAATTTTATCAAGTGCTTTTTCTGTATCTATTAAAATGATCACGTGGATTTTGTCCTTGATTCTGTTAATATGATGTATCATATTTATTGATTTATATATGTGGAATCACCCTTGTATCCCTCGGATGGATCCCACTTGATGATGTGGAGATCTTTTTAATGTGATATTAAATTTGATTTGCTAATATTTTGTTGAGGAGTTTTGCATGTATGTTCATCAGTGACATTGACCTGTAGTTTACTTTTCTTTCTTTTTTTTTGCAGTTTTTGGCTGGGGCCAGGTTTGAGCCCACCATCTCCAGTATAAGGGGCCAGCACCCCACTCCTCTGAGCCACAGGTGCCACCCTACTTTCTTGTTGTATCCTTGTTTGGTTGTGATATTTCAAGGTGGTGCTTGCCTCATAGAATGAGTATGAAAGAATTCCCTTCTCTTCATTTTTTTTGAAATAATTTACAATGGATTAGTATTAGTTCTTTTTTAAATGTTTGATGTAACTTAGTGGTGAAGCCATAATGTCTTGGACTTACCTTTGAGGGTAAACTTGATATTACTGATTCAGTCTCATTACTCATTATGGATACACTCAGATTTTCTTCTTGATTCACTTTTGGTAGGCTGTATGTGTGCAGGAATTTATTCATTTCTTCTAGGTTTCCCAGCATACAATTTTTCATAATTATCTCTTAGGATCCTTTGTATTTCCATGGTATCAGTTGTAAGATCTCTTTTTCATCCCTGATTTTATGTATTTGAATCTTGTCTGTCTTGTTTCATAATTAGTATAGGTAAAAAATTGTCAGTTTTGTTTTCAAGAAACCAAATCTTACTTTGTTGATGTTTTATAATTTTTTAGTCTCTATTTTGTTTATTTCTGCTCTAATTTTTATTCGTTCTAGTATTTTTGGGTTAAGTTTGTTCTAATTTTTAAAATTCTTTGAGGTGCAATGTGAGATCTTTCACACTGATCTTGATGTAGGCATTTATTGCATGCTATAGGGATTTATTGATATAAACTTTCCTCTGATAGCTGCTTGTGCTATTTCCCATAGGTTTTAGCATATTTTATTTTCATTTTTGTCTCTAGGAATTTTTAATTTCCTTTTTAATTTATTTGTTGACTCTTTCATCATTCAGGGGAATGTTATTTAATTTTCATTATTTGTATAGTTTCCAAAGTTCTTTTTGTTTTTGATTTCTAGTTTTATTCTAGTTGTGGTCAGAAAACATACCTGATATGGTTTCAATTTTTATTTATTTATTTACTTATTTTGGAGATAGAGTCTCACTTTGTTGCCCTTGGTAGAGTGCTGTAGTGTCATAACTCACAGCAACCTCAAACTCTCAGGCTCAAGTGATTCTCTTGCCTCAGCCTCCCAAGTAGCTGGGACTACAAGTGCCTGCCACAAAACCTGGCTATTTTTAGAGCTGAGGTCTTGCTCTGGCTGATGCTGGTCTAGAACCTATGAGCTCAAGAAATCTACCTGCTTTGGCCTCCCAGAGTGCTGAAATTATAGGTGTGAGCCACTGCACCTGGCACTGATTTCAGTTTTTAAAAATTTGCTGAGACTTGCCTTGTGGCCTAACATAATCTATTCTGAAAAAAGTTCTCTATGCTGATGAGAAAAATACTTATTCTGAAGATTTTTGATGAAATATTCTAGATAGGATTTTAAGTGTATTTGACCTAGAGTGCAGTTTAATACAATCAGTTTTTGCTAATTTTCTGTCTGGATGATCTACTTATCGTGGTAAGTTCCCTACTATTACTTTATTCTAATTTATCTCTCCTTTTAGATAAAATAAAATTTACTATATATGTATATGTGTATGTGTGTGTGTGTGTGTGTATATATATATATATATATACACATACTTCAGTGTTGGGTACATATGTATTTATAATTGTTATATCCTTTTTCTGAATTGATATTTTTATTATTATACAATGACCATCTTTATCTCTTTTTACAGTTTTTTATTTGAAGTCTATTTTATCTGATATAAGGGTCCCTGCCTCTTCTTTTGAGTTTCATTTGCATAGAATACTGTATTCTTTTCCTTTCCTGTCAGTCTTTGTGTGTCTGCACAGGTGAGTGAGTTTCTTATAGGCAGCATATGGTTGGGTCTTTTTTTTTTTTTTTATTCATTCAGTCACTTTGTATCTTTTAATTGGAGAATTAAATCCATTTACATTTAGATTATTATTGACAGGGAAGGACTTTGGCTTGCCAGTATGTTAGTTTTTATCTAGCTATCTTGTAGATCTTTTGTTCCTTTATTCCTCTCTTGTTTACTTTTGTAGTTTGGTGGTTTTCTGCAGTGAGAAGCTTTGATTCCTTTCTCTTTCTTATTTGTGTATCTGCTGTAATTTATTTTTGTTTGGCTACTCTTGGGTCTGCAGAAAAAATCTTATAGTTAAGAATGGCTCCACCATATCCATTCTATATTCTTCATTCTTTCATCCATTTTTTGGTTTTGTGTTTCCACCTTCTTGTCAATCCTTTTATTGCCTTTGTTTCCATATTTTAAATTCCATTTCCATAAACACTTTATAGGTGGAAGCCTCTGTGGTGGCTACCTGAACATCCATTGGAGGGGTTGCTCTCTTCTGGTTTTTCATGTTACCAGAATTTTTCTGCTGGTTTCTTCTCATGTGTGCTTTCTTCTTGTTCACTTCCTTCCCCTAATTTTTCCCCTCACTACCTCCTTCACTTTAAATTACCTTGGCTTTGAACATAGGTATTGAAGTGATATTTAGGTATAAGGCCAGAAGGAAGAGAAGGTAAAAAGCAAGAAGAGAGGAATGAAAGAAAAATATATAGAAAAAAAGAAGAAAAATAAGGATGGTGAAAGGAAAGAGCTGAAGAAAAGGAGAGAAGAAAGATATAAAGAGGGAAAGAGAGTGACAGGAGAAATGATAAGGTTCTGCAGGGTGCCTTGACTCACACTCACAACTCCAGCACTTTTAGGGGCTGGGCTGCTTGGGTTCTTCAAGGTCCAGATCTTCTTACCAGCCTGGGAAAAAAACAAGACCCCATCTTCCCCAGTCAGGACCTACTAATACTGTCTTTCCAAAGGCCAAAGCTAGAAGGACACCCTAGACTATGAGATCATGGCCCCCTTGAGCCAGATCAATGTTGAGATCCCTAACTCTCAGAGAAAAGAAAAAAAAATACCAAAAATAGTTAAAGAAAATTAAAAATACAATGATATATACTGAAGTACTGAAAAAAGGAATATCGTAGTTTTTGTATGAGAAATTTATGTGGATAAGATGAGAAAAGTAGAAAGATCTCTTTTAGAGGAGGGAAATAAGAAAGAAATGAAGCCTATAAGGGACTGAAATACCATAACCAAAATGGAGGAGTCCTTGCTATTGAAGAATATAAAATTGAATGAATAAAAATAAACCCAAACCAAATCAAACCAAAGGAAAAAAATCAATAGCAATAACGAGAGAGAGAGAGAAATATATGTATATTTACACATATACATATGTACACAAACATATAAATAGTAATATATTGTTGCCTGGACACCAGGTGGCACTGTGGTGTAGGAAACGGAGAACACACACAGTTTCTGCTGTATAATACTGTGCCCTGCAAGCCACTGTCCAATTTCAGAGGAAACCGGACCTGTGCTCCTGACCTACTTGCTCCTCATCAGGGCCAAGTCATTTCACCAGCACTCAGTCCCTGCAGGAGTAGGCTCTCAAAGCTCTCACCCCTGAGGTGGCACATCTTGACCTTTGAGATAGTGCCCCCATAACGAAGTTGTTTTTTTGGGGGGTGCTCAATTCACCCCAAGTATGGCTGCTTGAGCTTGGCAGAGGCACCAGAGCCAGCTATGCACTAGGATCCCCTGGACTGTTTCTCTAGTGTGGCTTTCCCATAATGGCACACTGCCCATAGCCAAACCAATGGGAACTTTATCCTGCTTGGCACTCAATCTCAGATGCCTATGCTGCTTGAGTTCTCTTGCTTGTCCAAGCCCCTCCAAGGCAGTCTAAAGAGCAGTCCAGTCCAAAAACAAAAACCGCAGGACATCTCTTTCTCACCTCCAGTCCTCCATGGGAGGGCTGTTGCTGATCTCTACCTGACCCCAGCACCTGCCCTCTGTGCTTGACTTCCTCAACTCCAGACCTCCTCCTTGGCTCCTGAAGTCTTCTACTGCTATGCTGTGCCCCCAGAGCAGTGCTTCCCCCAGTCAGAGGTGGCCGAAATCCTCTGTCCTCTGTTCCCTCTCTCACTGATAGCAGCCAGCAAGGAGATGTCTCTAGTCTGACATCTTCTATATTGTTTCTGTTTTTTTTTAAACCTTCTTGTGAGTTACTTAACCAGTCCACAGAATTTTATTTTGGTTTATGGTATGCTTGCATATACCTCTCACACAGCTTTTAAATGGTTGCTCTTGATATTACATTATATGCACATTACACAGTTTAGTGGTGTTATTTTACCAGATCAAGTGAAGTACCCAAATCTTGCTACCCTTTATGCCACTTTATCTCCCTCTTTTATAACAAAATTGTCTTAAATATTTTCTCTACATACATTAGTGAGTGTTACAATTTTTCTTCAACCCTCAAATATAAATTAGAAAACTCAAGAGAAGGAAGAAAGTATTATATTTTCTTCTTTATTCACTTGCTATGTCCTTTTTCTTGATGTTTGATGTTCCAAAGTTCTTTCTTTTATCATTTCCTTATCATTTAGGGATCTTCCTTGAGGCATTCTTTTTGGACAGGACTGCTGAAGACGGATTATTTTAGTTTTCTTTCATCTGAGAATGTCTTGATTTCCCTTTCATTCATGAGGGATATTTTCATTAGATAGAGGCTTCTGGGTTAACAGTTCTTTCACTACTTGAAAAATGTTGTGTCACTTCCTTCTGGTCTCTATGGTTTCTGATGAGAAATTCCCTGTCATTTGAATTGTTTTCTCCCCATAGATAGGATGTTATTTCTATCTTGCTACTTTTAGGACTTTTTTTGTCTTTAGTTTGCCAAAGTTTGAGTATAAAATGTCTTAGTGTGAATTTCTTTGGATTTATCTTCTCTGGGGCTTGTCAGGGAGGCAAGATTAGAGAGAAGTAGATCAGAGAGGGAACTTGCATCTGAGTTGATGCCATTCAGAAGCCTTGTGGGGAGTCTCTAAGTCAAAGAGCTGTGAAAAGCAGCACTGGGTTGGGGTTTTTATTGCTGCTGGGGTTGTCTTATCTGTAGTTAATGAATGTTGGGTGCAGTTTCATGGGCTGTGCAAAGCAGACAGTCTCTAAATGATTAAAAATCTGCTAATTTTAGTTGTGTTTGAAACAATTAGACTTGTGAAAATTTGAGTTTGGTACTTGCTGTGTTTTGAGCTAATGGATATCCACCTGCTGTGAAGTAAAGAACCTAAGGTTAATACACAGAGGCTATATTTGCTCTTTTATGTAATAGAGCTGCCGTTTCACTAAGCTTCCTGTGACACAACCTCTGACACTTTGGGTACTGAGGTTCCTGGGTGGTCTTTATTCTTTTTTATACTTTCCAGACTCTTCTTTACTTTATATATAATGTATAGAGTTTTCAGTTGTAATTAGAGGGAGCAAGAGGAGAAAGGACATGT
The DNA here is from genome assembly GCF_027406575.1 of Nycticebus coucang. Lineage (NCBI taxonomy): Eukaryota > Metazoa > Chordata > Mammalia > Primates > Lorisidae > Nycticebus > Nycticebus coucang. The sequence continues at coordinate 107,762,162 of NC_069787.1, read as the reverse complement.
ATTGTATCTCTTGGAAATGGAAGTCCCAGGCTGTTCCTTTGTATTATTGGGTCATATTTTATTCTATGGACATACCGCTTTATCTTTATCTATTCACATGTTGATGGCTATTTGGGTTGTTGCTGGCTTTTGACTATTGTTACTAAAGTTACTATAAACATTCACCTAAAAAGATTCAACTGTACTTTGCAAAGATTCTCTTACTCTTTTTCTAACATGAGGAGATATAATTTTCCAGCAAACATTGGAGGACAGTCCCTGTATCCATCTCATCAAATTGAATCATAATCTTCTCTGAATAATCTGTTATCTTTACACTAAATTGTAAAAGTAACTATCTCCCCTAACACTTGCAAAAATAATAAGAGGAATGAGAAGAGAGACAGAACACATATAAGCACCCCCTCCACACAATAAGCCAGGGAAAAATTGTGCATAGTTGCTACAGTCTATGTTTCTTTTCTTTTTCTTTTTTTTTGAGATTGAGTCTCACTTTGTCACGCTCGGTTCAGTGCTGTGGCGTCACAGCTCACAACAACCGCCAGCTGTTGGGTTTTAGGTGATTCTCTTGCCTTAGCCTCCCAAGTAGCTGGGACTACAGTTGCCTGCCACAACGCCCGGCTATTTTTTTGTTGCAGTTTGGCTGGGGCTGGGTTTGAATACTCTCCACCCTTGGTATATGGGGCCAGCATCTTACTCACTGAGCCACAGTTCTATAAGTGATCACAAGTGTGTAGCTGACATTTATAATTTCCTTGTCCCACTTTTTTTTTTTTTTATTAAATCTTAGATGTGTACATTAATGCAATCATGGGGCATCATGCACTGGTTTTATATACAATTTGAAATATTTTCATCAAACTGGTTAACATAGCCTTTCTGGCATTTTCTTAGGTATTGTGTTAAGATAGTTATATTCTACATTTAGTAAGTTTCACATGTACCCTTGTAAGATGCACTGTAGATGTGGTCCCACCAATTACCCTCCTTCCACCCATCCTCCACCCTCCACTCCCTTTCTCCATATTCTTAGGTTATAATTGAGTTATAGCTTTCATATAAATTAGTTTCATAGTAGGGCTGAGTACACTGGATACTTTTTCTTCCATTTTTGAGATACTTTACTAAGAAGAATATATTCCAGCTCCATCCATGTAAACATGAAAGAGGTAAAGTCTCCATCTTTCTTTAAGGCTGCATAATATTCCATGGTGTACATATACCACTATTTATTAATCCATTTGTAGGTTGATGGGCACTTGGGCTTCTTCCATGATTTAGCAATTATGAATTGGGCTGCAATAAACATTCTGGTACAGATATCTTTGTTATAATGTGATTTTTGGTCTTCTGGATATATACCTAGTAGAGGAATTGTAGGATAGAATGGCAGGTCAATTTTTAGATCTCTAAGTGTTCTCCACACATCTTTCCAAAAGATGTTTTAGTTTGCATTCCCACCAGCAGTGTAGAAGTGTTCCCTTTTCTCCACATCCACGCCAACATCTCTGGTTTTGGGATTTTGTGATATGGGTTAATCTTACTAGAGTTAGATGATATCTCAAAGTAGTTTTGATTTGCATTTCTCTGATGATTAAGGATGATGAGCATTTTTTCATATGTCTGTAGGCTGTGCACCTGTCTTCTTCAGAGAGGTTTCTCTTCAAGTCCCTTGCCCAGCCTGCGATGGGATCACTCGTTCTTTTCTTGCTAATACGTTTGAGTTCGCTGTGGATTCTGGTTATTAAACCTTTGTCAGAGACATAACCTGCAAATATCTTCTCCCATTCTGAGGGCTATCTGCTTGCTTTACTTACTGTGTTCTTGGCTGTGCAGAAGCTTTTTAGTTTGATCAGGTCCCAGTAGTGTATTTTTGGTGCTGCTTCAATTGCTCAGGGGGGTACTCCTCATAAAACATTCGCCCAGGCTGATTTCTTCAAGAGTTTTCCCTGCACTTTCTTCTAGTATTGTTATAGTTTCATGTCTTAAGTTTAAATCTTTTATCCAGTGAGAGTCTATCTTGGTTAATGGTGAAAGGTGTGGGTCCAGTTTCAGTCTTCTACAGGTTGCCAGCCAGTTCACCCAGCACCATTTGTTAAATAGGGAATCTTTTCCCCACTGAATGTTTTTAATTGGCGTGTCAAAGACCAAATAATGGTAAGTAACTGGGTTCATCTCTTCATTCTCTATTCTGTTCCAGACATCTACTTCTCTGTCTTTGTGCCAGTACCATGCTGTTTTGCTCACTATTGATTTATAGGATAGTCTGAGGTCTGGTAACGTGATTCTTCCTGCTTTGTTTTTGTTTCTGAGTAATGTCTTGGCTATTTAAGTTTTTTTCTGATTCCATATAAAACAAAGTATTATTTTTTTTAAGATCTTTAAAGTATGACAGTGGAGCTTTAATAGGGATTGCATTAAAATTGTATATTGCTTTGGGTAGTATGGACATTTTAACAATGTTGATTCTTCCCAGCCATGAGCATGGTATGTTTTTCCATTTGTTAACATCTTCAGCTATTTCTTTTCTTAGAGGTTCATAGTTCTCTTTATAGAGATCTTTCATGTCCTTTGTTAGATAAACTCCCAAATATTTCATCTTCTTTAGCACTACCCTTGTCCCACTCTTTACGTTTCCTTTGTTTTTAGGAAACTTGAGCTAGAATTTCTTCTTTACCTGATAGAGCGCCTCAAACTTTTGGTCCTGAAGAGCATAAATTGTCAGTGCTTCCTCCTCCTCCTCCTTTTCTTCTTCTTCTTTGTTTTTTTTTTTTTTTTACAGCTATCAAAATATCAGTTTAATATTTAACATGGAAATGCTAAAAGATGGCCCAGGGAATCCTCTATATTTTTGACATAGTCTTTTTTGCTCTCATTCAATGGCAGCAACCTAACTTTCTCTCAGTTATCAGCGAAGAGCTCAAATGACCTTATGACTTGTCTCAACTTTCACTTCAATGGGACCATTATAGGGTGTCCTGATGGAAACATTCCTTTGTTATGAGGAATAAAGACCTCCGAACTTGCAGCACTCAAGGGTGTGAAGATAGGAATTAAGGATTATGCAGCACAATTTAGGCATCACAGTGAGAAGAGACACTTGCACTTCTACCCTTTCCACTTGCTATTCAAGTGTTTAACCTTTGCCCCATGAAGCATGCTTGTAACAGCTCTTTAAAGTATTGGTATGATGGGTGGCGCCTGTGGCTCAAAGGAGTGGGGCGCTGGCCACATATGCCAGAGGTGGCGAGTTCAAACCCAGCCCTGGCCATAAACTGCAAAAAAAAAGCATTAAAGTATTGGTATAATGATTCCGACATCTGGATCTTCTCAGAATTGGCATCTGCTGAATGTAGTTTTCCTTGAGAATTGGTCACATTGTCCTGGTGATTTAAATATTAAATACTTTCTGGTCATACTATGAATATTTTGAATGTTATGCTATATAAATCTTTGGGTACCATTAAGTTCTCCAGAGAATGTTAATTTTGTTGTTTTAGCAGGTAATCTGAGTAGGTTCAAAATGTAAGTTCTTGCTTGCTATTTTCAGAGAGTGATTCCAATGCTAGCCTAGTTTTCAAAGGTTTTATTATAGTGTTTTGGGTCTATTCTATGCATATGCCACTCTGGGACATGGTGGTGGATGATACTGTCCTTCAGATTTCAAAGTCTGCTGTGTACATTGGACTGATCTTGTGCAAGCACATTTTAGAAATGATGTTGGAACTTGTGGCAGAATTGGAGGATTCCGTTCTCTAGCTGTCTCATTCCTAAGATTCCTGTAACATTCTTTAGCCCCATGGTCCCTTTTCCCAGATCCTCTGCCCCAGTTTTCTCTTAGCATTAAAATTTTTTTTTAATTATTATGGGTACATATAGCTGTATGTATTCATAGTGTGCATGTGAGGTTTTGATACAGGCATACAATGTGAATTAATCAAGTCAGGTAATGGGAATATCCATCACTTCAGGCATTTATCATTTCTTTGTGTTTGGAACAAAGTATACCCCAGCTTATTGCTGATTATAGTCACTTTGTTTGCTGTCAAATATTTTTCATTTTATCTGACTATGTTTTCCCACCCATTAACCACCCTCACTTTATGCCCCATCCCCGCTACCTTTCCCAGCCTCTGGTACTCTGTCTCAATGAGATCAATTGGTTTTAATATTTAGCACACACATATCAGTGAAAACATGTTGAGATTAGTCTTTCTGTGCTTGGCTTCTTTCACCTAACATGTTGTACTCCAGTTCTATCCATGTTGTTGTGAATGTCAGGATTTCATTCTTTTAAATGACTGTATAATGTTCCATTGTGTATTTGTACCACATTTTTAATTTATTCATTTATTAATGGAAGGCTTAATTCCAAATTTTGACTATTGTTAATAATGCTACAATAAATATCTTTTTGATATACTGATTTTCCCTCCTTTTGAAATATACTCAGCAATGGTATTGCTGGGTCATATGGTAATCTAGTTTTAGTTTTTTTAGGAACCTCCATACTGTTCTCGATAATGGTTGCATTAATTTACATTCTCACCAACAGTGTACAAGGGGTCCCCTTTCTCCGCATCTATGTCAGTATTTGTTATTGCTTGTCTTTTTGATAAAAGTCATTTTAACTGGGGTCAGATGATATCTCCTTATGGTTTTAATTTGCATTTCTCTGATGACTATTTCCTTTTAGCATTTTTTCATTGATCATGATGTATAATATTTTCAATGTGTTGTTGAATTCAGTTTTCTGGTATTTTGTTGAGGATTTTTGCATTTATGTTCATCAGAGATACTGGCCTATAGTTTTCTTTTTGTGTTGTGTCTTTGATTTTTCTAACAGGTTGATACTTCTCTCAGCACTTCAAGATCTCTCTCTGTTGCTGAGTTCTACAGTAGGACCATCACTGAGTCAAAGTCAGAATATAAAAAGAGAGAACAGTAGGAAACTCGTCCTTTGAAATGGATCAGTCTTTAAGCATTACCTCCCTTCCCTTATTTAGAGTGTGGAAGTAATTGCTTTCTGTATTTTGTCTGAGTTCTTTTTTTATTTTATTTTATTTTATAGGTTTTTTTTTTTTTTGTGGTTTTTGGCTGGGGCTGGGTTTGAACCCGGCACCTCCGGCATATGGGACCGGCACCCTACTCCTTGAGCTACAGGCGTCGCCTTTGTCTGAGTTCTTAGTCATAACCAGTGGGAGAAAGGGTCAAAATGGGCTTATTTCATGGTGGTTGGCAGCACAATGTCCCAACAACTATGTTCTTGGAGATGTCACTAGCACTTTGGAGGATGCTGCCTGAGAGTTGAGTGGCTTTATTCATGTTTTTGCACCAATGAACAGAACATGCTGATGAGTGGGATCTTGAGGGTTGTGTACTACAGAGAAACAGAGAGTTCTGATTTCTAGAAAAAGGGCTAGAAGTGACTTCTTTTGTCTTCGATTTGCAAATTTCTAATATTGGGGAAATATACCATGGTATGCTTATTTGCTGCAATGCTTTGGAATTATATACTTTGGGAAAAGGACATGTTTACCTAGAACATGATGTCTGTTGAGGGGTAAATGGTAGTTGATGCCTGTAGTAGCCAAGGACTGTTGCTAGTATCACATAGGCTCTTTAGTTGAATCCCCAGTGGGATCTGAAACCCCTGGTATGGCCAAATAATAATTTTTCCTTTTTGTAAGAATAAATAGCATTAATAATTTAAGACTTCTATTTTAAGTAAGGTAGGACCAAACCATGTACCCTACCTTGAAAGGTTTGCTACATATCCACACTAGGGGACAGAGAGCATAATTTTTATACTCTTATTTATTTACTTTTATTTATTTTTTGAGACAGAGTCTCACTTTGTTCCCCTTGGTAGAGTGCTGTGGTGTCATAGCACTCTACCATAGCAACTTCGAACTCTTGGGCTTAAGTGATTCTCTTGCCTCAGCCTCCCAAGTAACTGGGATTACAGGTGCCAGCCACACATCCAGTTATTTTCAGAGATGAGGTCTTACTCTGGCTAAGCCTGGTCTCAAACCTGTGAGCTTAGGCAGTGCATCTGCCTGGGCCACCCAGAGTGCTAGCATTACAGGTGTGAGCCACCACACCTGACCTAATTCTCTTGTTTAAAGCTCTTTGTTTAGCAATCCTGTTTATTTAATCTTTTGAATGTATGTACATTTCATCTTTTGATATGTATGAAAAGATAAAATTTGTATTTGACTTTCACTGTACACTCCCAATTTTTGCTTTACAAAAAGTAATAAATAAAATAAATAGAAATTTGTTCCTTTCACTCCCAAATAAGACAAAAAGAAGCTGCACTTGGAGTTTGCTTCAAACTTATAATTTCTGCCCAGCAAAAATAAGAAAATGGGTCATGATATTCAAGTCTCTCCTATTCCCAGGACAGTTTGCTTGGGCCTGTAGGAATCCATCTTTTGGTTGCAGGCAACCTCTTTGCTACTGGTTTTAGTCACCAAGGGAGAAATGTCAGATCTGGGGTCACAAGCTTTTAGATCAGGAAATATTCTGCTGTTTAGGAAAATTTGGGGGTAGAATGTAGGTTATAGGCAGATAATGCTTGGATTTTGCATTTGACAGAATTATATAGCCATGTGAAACCCTTTAGCCAGTCTCTGTCACCTACGGTTTTGAAAACCTTAATTTTGTCCTAATTAAAAATAATTGAAGTATTATTTAGTCCAGGAAGATTAGGGTTGGTGGACCCTAAAGCATTAGATAGGTCTAACTTAACTCTCAAAAGCAGTTCCTTCCCAGGGTCCCCCCTACGGCAATGCTTTCTTGTGATGACCCTTCTCACTGAGACCTCAAGTTTAAAGAGGATCCATAACGATATTTGCAGGAAGAAGCTTAAGAAAAGGTGTATTTGCTCAATTTACAATCACTAAGATGTGGAATCAACCCAAGTGCCCATCAACCCCTGACTGGATTAATAGTAATCTGTGATACCCCCCCCCACCATGGAATACTATTCAGCCATAAAAAGATAAAGACTTCACATCTTTTGTATTAACCTTGATGGAGTTGAAGAACATTCTTCTTATGAAAATATCTCAAGAATGGGAAAGAAAGTATCTAATGTATGCAATACTAATATGCAACGAGTAGATGAACAACTACATGTTCACCCAAGAGAAAAACACAATTAAATTCAAGTGGAGGGGTAAGGAGAGGAAGAGGGAATGGTACACTCTCAGCAAATGAGTATAATGTTACACCTCCTGGGTAAAGGGATCAACTATAACTTGGACCTTACCTAACAAACACAAACAATGTAACCTAATCGTTTGTACCTCATATTAATCTGAAATTTAAACAAAAGTTGCATTTATGCTTTTGTTTTTTGGCTAAGCAGCTCGGTAATTATGATGCCTGGGCAGTGTGGCTCAAGCCACTTGGCACAATCTCACCTAAAGATGAAATATTCCTCTGACTCCCAAAGGCCAGAGTTCCAACCAGGGGTCCTATACTTGGAGGAGGCTTCTTGCAGTGGTTTGGGGTAGAAAGAACCAGAGACCAATGTTTGAGTCAAAGACAAAACCAACACCAAGACCGTGGTACAGGGGGAGGTGCAAAGGGAGGCCTGAACGGACAATCAGGAGACAGGCTGAACACGGAGGAAACAGAAGTGGTGCAGGACTTGCCAGGGTGATCCTGGGAAGTTGGGGGCATTGATGCACTTGAAGTTCACATTTATTGGTTAGGATGATGTGGGTTAGGGTGGGTGTGGGGGACTGATATAGATAAGGCATGTTAGATGAGCCTGAGGGTACAGGATCCACTCAGCCACTATTGAAAAAGTCTCTTTGTCACAGTTGTGGCTATAGAATCAGTTGCAAATAAACATTTTTCAATTTGTTATGTTTCTCTTTTTATAGCTGTTAGTATTGTTTTAAAAATTTTGTTATGAAATTAAATGCGCTGAATGATAAAAAACAAAAGAAAACAAAAACTTGGAAAGCACAACAAGGAATTGAGAAAATGATAAAAAAAACTCTAGTAATTAGAACACACAGAGGAAAAAGTACTATTGATATTTTTATATCACCACGTAGGTGAATTTCATATCTGGTATTTTGATGAATTTCCTTCCACTCTTTCTTTTCTAACTAAGTAACAATACTTGCCTCCCATCTCATATTGCTTAGATTTATTTGTTTGTTTATTTATTTATTTATAAAGTGTCTCACTCTGTTGACCAGGCTCGAGTACCATAGTGTCAGCCTAGTTCACAGCAACCTCAAACTCCTTGGTTCAAGCCATTCTCCTGCCTCAGCCTCCTCAGTAGCTGGGAGTATAGACATAGGTCACTAATTTTTCTATTTAAGTAGAGATGGGGGTCTCACTCTTGCTTCAGGCAGGTCCTGAACTCCTGAGCTCAAGGGATCTTCCCCGCTTAGTCTACCAGAGGATTAGGAGTACAGGTGCAAGTCAGATTTATTTATTCTAAAACCATGCAATGGGGCTCTACTTGTGCATGGTATAGTTCTAAGCCCTGTTGTGATGGCAGGAATGAAGCTGACAAAATCTTTAACCTGTCTTGCTGACATGCTGGTAAGGATGTTGGGGGCAGGGACAAACATGAGCAATTAAGTAAAATACATGGTATATTAGACATGAAGGCTAGGGAGAAACTGAGGCACAGGAAGGGCAGGGACTGACTCAGGGTGGGGCAGAATAGCAGTTTTTTCCTCATTTTTTAAATTATGAAATCATAGCTGTGTACATTAATGTGACCATGGGGCACCATACACTGGTTTTATAGACCATTTGACATATTTTCATCACACTAGTTAACATAGCCTTCTTGGCATTTTCTAAGTTATTGTGTTAAGACATTTATATTCTACATTTACTAAGTTTCACATGTACCCTTGTAAGATGCACCGCAGGTGTAATCTCACCAATCACCCTCCGTCTGCCCATCGTCCCCCTCCCTCCCTTCCCTCTCCCCCTTCCCCCATTCTTAGGTTATAACTGGGTTATAGCTTTCATGTGAAAGCCATAAATTAGTTTCATAGTAGGCCTGACTACATTGGATACTTTTTCCTCCATTTTTGAGATACTTTACTAAGAAGAATATGTTCCAGCTCCATTCATGTAAACATGAAAGAGGTAAAGTCTCCATCTTTCTTTAAAGCTGCATAATATTCCATGGAGAATTGCAGTTTTAAAAAGGTTACCAGAGAAGAGCTTACTAAGAAGGAGACATTTGAATGAATACATGAGGTAGTGAAGAACAAGAATGACCAGCAGCAAGTGCAAAAGCCCGAGGTGAGCGAGTGCCTGGTCTGTGAGTGTTAAGGAGGCCAGTGTGACCAGGGCAGAGAGAGTAGGCTGAGGGTTAGGAGACGAGGTCAGGGCAGAAGTAACCTCTTGAGGTGACTTTGGCTTCTACTCTGTGCATGATGAGAAGCCCACAGAGTGTTCTGAACAGAGGAGGGACATGATTTGATTATCTGGTAGTTACCAGAATGGCTCTGGCTGACAGAGTGTGTGTGAGACAAGCAGGAAGGCCCGAGAGGAGGCCACTGTGATCATCTAAGGTGGTGATTTTCTTTATTATTATTTTTTTTTTATTGTTGGGGATTCATTGAGGGTACAATAAGCCAGGTTACACTGATTGCAATTGTTAGGTAAAGTCCCTCTTGCAATCATGTCTTGCCCCCATAAAGTGTGACACACAGCAAGGCCCCACCCCCCTCCCTCCTTCCCTCTTTCTGTTCCCCCCCATAACCATAATTGTCATTAATTGTCCTCATATCAAAATTGAGTACATAGGATTCATGCTTCTCCATTCTTGTGATGCTTTACTAAGAATAATGTCTTCCACGTCCATCCAGGTTAATACGAAGGATGTAAAGTCTCCATTTTTTTAATGGCTGAATAGTATTCCATGGTATAGATATACCACAGCTTGTTAATCCATTCCTGGGTTGGTGGGCATTTAGGCTGTTTCCACATTTTGGCGATTATAAATTGAGCTGCAATAAACAGTCTAGTACAAGTGACCTTATGATAAAAGGACTTTTTTCCTTCTGGGTAGATGCCCAGTAATGGGATTGCAGGATCAAATGGGAGGTCTAGCTTGAGTGCTTTGAGGTTTCTCCATACTTCCTTCCAGAAATGTTGTACTAGTTTTCAGTCCCACCAGCAGTGTGAAAGTGTTCCCTTCTCTCCACATCCACGCCAGCAGCTGCAGTTTTGAGATTTTGTGATGTGAAAATCACCACCTTACAGAGTAAGGTGGTGATTTTCAACTGATGTGTGTAAGAGGATCTTAGGTGTGCTGGGAAAACTTTTAAAGATCATTAATTAAATTATTTTCAAAAGACATTCAAAACACAGTAAGTATATTCTTTTTTCACTTTTTTTTTGATCAACATAATTTAAGTGTGCTGTGTGATTAAAAAAGTTGACAAATACTGACAATGGTAGCTTTGACCAGGTGATAGCACTGGAAGTGGTGAGAAGGTTTAGCTATGAAGGTAAAAGTGACAGAGGCTTGATGGTAGACTAGCTATGGGATGTGAAAGAGGAGAGCTCAGAATGACTCTATTTTTGGCCTGAGCAATTGAAGGGATGGTGTTACCATTAACCACACTGGGAAAGACTTCAGTAGGAGCAGGATTTTGAAGGGAAGATTAGGATCTTGATTTTTGGACCTATTCATTTCGAGGTGCCTATTAGTTATCTAGGGAGTGATGCTGAATAAGCAGTTAGACATGTGAGTCCAGAGTTTAGGCATAAGGTCAGGGCTGTATATATACATTTGGGAATTATTATTGGCATGTAAATGGGATGAAAATCCATGAGATCAGATGAGAACATGTGAGGATTCTGTATAGTTAGAGAAGTAAAATGGCGCAAGAACTGAACCACGGGGTGGACCAGAGGAGGTCAGGGAGATGAGTCAGTAAAAGGGACCGTGAGGTAGGAGGAATCCAAGTACACATGGTGTCATGAATATTGAAGGGGAAGGGACAGCAGAGGGAGTAACTGCAAATGCTGCAGACAGGCCACCAGCCCAGGGAAAGAGTGAGGGTGGGGGGAGGACTGTTCTTGGGTGAATGGTGTTGTTGGATCTGTAGTTTCTGGATGAGAAAATAAGTGAGCTTTGAAGGATGCAGAAAGCAGGAAGAACATTTAAAGAAAGTGCTATTTAAACAAAGAGAACTGAAAGTGAATGTGTTTAGTGAAGTATGGGATGTGGTTGGGGACATGTTGCTAGATGAGGCTGGGAAAGTCCCAAGGTAACTTACAGCCTCTGCTAAGGAGAAGAGAAAAAGGATCGGAATGGTCTTTTATTGAGTTAGAATGGTAATTAATGAAATTGCCCCATACCAAAATAATCAGGTCAACACTATTGTTTCTATTTTATAGATATGGACAATGAAATTCTGGTGATATAACTTGCCTTACACTTCACAACTTATAAGTGGTAAAGCCAGAATTCCAACTCAGACCTAACTTGCCGGCAGCTTTTGCTATTTTCAAGGAACCATGCTGCCTTCCTCAATGTTTTGGGCAGGTATCTGGTAGTAGTGTGAGGCATAGGTTTGGGGCAGGTGTGGTCTCTGAAATCAGCTCAGATGGGCGAACACAGAACAGCCTACATGTGCTTTCGAATTGTTGACCTTGTATTTTTTACCAAGTGAGCTGGCCAGGTGAGCCATGCTGACAAGGTGAACCACACCATTTAGAGCAGGGAGCATATTCTGGGGTGTTGATTGAAGAAAACTTCAGACACATTTGCCCTCAGTAGATGTACCCTTTTAGTGGTCCAAAATTATTTTGTTAATGTCTGTGGCATGTTTCACCATGTGGAGCATCTGATACCATTTAGACAAAAGACCTAGTAAAGTAAAGCCAGAACAATCTAATTAAAGGAAAAAGCTCTGCTTCTCATGCAAATCCAAAGAGACCCATTTTCAACTCAATGTCATTACTGCCACTCGGTGGGAAAGCATAATTCTCAGAGCAACTTCTGTGCTAAGACCTTATTACAATGATAGGTGTAAAGAAATGTCCATGAGATGTGCACATCAGAGGATAACGAGAACCCCAAACCATGACATATCCAATGAACTGTTTAATTGGAAAGAATTTTACTGGAGACAGCGGCCATCCTCCTGGCTCTCCAGCTATGATGGGAAGTTACGGAGTGTCGATCATCATCAACGCTGCTCATGGCCCAATGGCAGAATGAAATCATATAAATGCAAATTATACTGTAATTAAAGAGGAAAGAGGCAAGAAGGAAAAACATTTAGCTGAGCCTGGTCTTAGGAGTCCTCTACTGCCTTTGACAGTCCACCAGGCTCTTAGGATTTGCTTTGAAATCATCCACTGAAGCTGTTTGTTGATGGGGGCAGGAGGTTAATGAGGACGAGTTGCAGGGATGGCTTTGAGGGAGCTGGTGGAACACCAATTCACAGTCACTCAGGGGTAGCAGGCTGATGGGAGTCTGACCTTTCATATAAGGAGAAGGGTAGTAGGATCCCTGTTTTCTGCTGTTTTTCCCCATTACTTTTTAGGGCTCTAGCACAGGGGTGTGATGAAAAAGGAAGAAAGGATAAGGGGAGAGTACGCGAAGACTGTTTTCAGTGGCTGTAATCACAACCATTCTTTAAATTTAATTTGTATGGACAGTTCTAAGATTTGATCCCAAAGCAAAATGACATAAATAAACAAATGAAAACTCTTCGTTTCCACCTTTTGCTCCTGTCCAGTCTCTCCTCCATCCACCCCAGGGACTTCCACCTCTGTTATGGTGTTCCCTGTGTCTTTTCAGGGTACTTTTATGCTTTATCAGCAAATGTTACTATATACTCTAATTCTTATCCATTTTAGAAGGTTATATACACTTTGCTTTTTTCACTTAATATATCAGGGAGCCTTTTCCATACCTGTATGAAGAAACAGCCTTCTCCTTTCTTGAGGCTGCTCAATACTCCATGGAAGTATCATACTTTACCAGCCCCCTGCTCTTGGACATTTACTTCATTTCCTAGATTTTGCTACTACAAGCAGGTGCCATTGGGGTGTTTGCTTTCCCCACTGGATTCTGAGCTCTGTGAGGACTCTGTCGAAGGCCTTATTCATTTTGGTGTTTGTGACATACAAAAGAGTCTCTAATAAATAGCAGATGCTCAGAAAATGTGAAGAGAAGGCAGTTAAACTACACTAAAAAATCCTACACAAGCAGCCATGATGACTTCCCTGTCAGTTTCTCTGTGGGACGAGTAGATGGCTGCCCAGGAGAGGTGATTTCAGTAGGCCTATAGGACCTCATTCTCTCCCCTACATAACTCCAAATCTTCTCAGACTTTCCAGATCATATATGACATTTCTCTATTCCTTTTATCCCTTAGCTTTCTGCTCTGACTCTTGTTAAATAGCAAATGCTCCACCCTTATATTTGCATCATCCACCTCTCAGTGGGGGTCTTTGGATCTCACATCTCTGGCTGCTATATCACATATTCTGACCATAGCAATTATTATGAGACAAGAGTCTTAGGAAGCAGAGTAACAGATACCTGAGATTTGCAAGTCCTAACTGGCTGTCATTCATGCTGAGGGTAGTCTCTTACTAGGTTGGGCCTGGGCCTTGGAGTAGAGACTCAAACCCAGATGGCCAGGGCTGAAGTTCTAGCTCTGCCACTTAGTAGTGTGTGACATTGGGCAAATGTCTTAACCTCTGAGTCTTTAATTCTTATCCATTAAGTAAAGGTTCTTATAGTACCTGTCTCAGTGCTTTTGGGCTGCTGTGACATAGCACGGGCTGGGTGGCTTACACAACAGTAATTTGTTTCTCATGGTTTTGAGACAGTTTGAGAGGCCCAAGATGAAGGCAGATTCAGTGTCTGATGAGGGTCCACCTTCCCCCCATTCCACATATGGTGGAAGAAATAAGGCAGCTCTCTAAAGTTTCTTTTATAATGGCACTAATCCCATTCACGAGGTCTCTGCCCTCATGATCTAATCACTACCCAAAGGCCCTATCTCCTAACCATCACCTGGGGTTATGAATCCCATATATAAACTTCAGGGGAGACAAACATTCATACCATAGCACCTATCTCATAGCATTGTTGAAAGGTGCAGTGAACATGTGTGGATTCCTTAGTAGTTGTCATGTAGTAAGTGCTGTGTAAGGGTTTGCTGCTGCTGTTTGTTATCGGTCTTCGGGTGGGCAGCAGAGTAGATGCCTGCTGTCTGCTTTCAATCTCTGCCAGCATACCTTGGCAACCAGCTCAGATTAAGGAAGGGTTGGCCCTCTCTTTGCTGATTTTCTGGGGCAGAAATTTTGGGGCCTTGGTGATATCCAATTGAAATGCTCCTACCCTCATTTGAGGAACTTTATTTATGACATATAATCACAGTTAGCTCACTGCATTTGGAACACTAGGCAGGAAAAGTTTTTCCCTCCCTCTTATTATGTGTTAAAAAATGCCCCAAACACAAGCAAGCATACGTTCTAGACAAAGTGGGGCCACGTGCACGGACATTGCCCACAGGAAACACTCCTTTCCTGGGTTACCTTTGTACTGTCTGTCTCCTGGGAATGAACACACAGATTGTTGATGAGTTTTTTCTTTAAAAAAAATTTTTTTTTAAAACTTCAGATTAGTGGGATAGAAACGATGAGATTCCATAGCTTCTATTTGTCAGATTAAAATCTGATTAGAAAGTGTGTCCTACACCCAGGTAGTGTGCCATATATCTGTGCAATGTACCCTTTGGACAGGAATTTCCACAATCCCCCCTCCCCACTGCTTGAATTTCATTGAGTTTTCCTTGATGAGTTTTTCTTAAGAGAAATAAAAAATATGTACAGCCTATTAATTCCATCATATTCCAAGTTGAAGGGATAACCCATGCTATGAAATAGCGGAGGGTCCCACCTCTATGCTTCCAGAATGCCACCTGCTTAACCCTATAAATGGAATTAAAACATTTTATAGAATTAATTATACATATACCTGGCTGGTTTTCTGAGATCTGTCATATAGATAGAACTCATTGTATGAACAAAGAAGGGAGGGCTTTCCTTAGTGGGAGTTGTATAGGTGCACATGAGTAGAATTTATGTGACGCTTGATGGGATTTACTAATAAGAGTCATCTGGGACCCTTGCTAAAATCCAAACTCCTCGGCCCTACCACAGAGAAGGTGATTCAGTGGGTATGGGGTTAGGTTTGGAATCTGAGTTTTTACTTTTTGTCCCAGGTGGTTCTCATGCCCTGGTAAGTCTGGGAAACATTTGCAGAATGGTTAAGAGCTCAGGTCTTGTCAGACTTGAGTTTGAATCCCAACCCTTTTACTTTTTAGCTGTGTGACATTGGTCAAATTATTTCACCTGTCTAAACCTCACTCTTCTCATCAGCTAAACAGGGATTATAAAAACAAGTCCTCAAAGCATTGTAAATTTAAGTGAAACCTGATTAGCAAAGCCCTGGACACATAACACATTCTATAAATAACATCTTCTTAAATGTCCAGAATGACACAAAGGGATAGTGTCATTGCCAAAATTGATCCTCAGTTAGAAGGTGAGAAAACTGATATGCAAAGAAGCTAGCCTAAAGGTCACATAGCCAGAAAGTGCCAGAGCCAGGCTTAAAATCGAAGCAACTTCTACTGAAGTGTCCTGTGACAGGCTCGGAGACCACCAGTGCTGGAAGAGCATGGAGTGGGGCTTTGGGATACATACCTTGCACATGTGTTGACCCTTTCCCTGTAAGGAGTTGGGAATCTAAAATTCAATCCTAAAGTATTAGGTAATATAGATCAGAAGGTTTTCCTGAAAGATTGAAAAAGATAAATTTAGAACTGAAAGAGAAGGTCTTCATAGAATGGAAGAAACCAGTATTTTTCCAGATTTATAATATGAGGAATCTTACAAGAAGTGACATTCCTATATGACAGACCTCTGAGAGTCTCTGAGGGTGATCGATTGGATGGGGAGTTGGCATCGTTGATGACCAAACTTCTCAGGGCATAACATTCCTTGTCATGACTTTGACCTTGTGGTTTCTAGGGTTGTAATCTCTCTCCATATACCTAATCGGCAGTATCTGAGTAATGTTTTAAGATCAGTTCCAGAAAGCTTTCCAGGTAATGGCAGTGGCAAGGGAAAGAGGGGCAAAGTGTACAATATTTTGCAGCAAAATTTAATTTGGAGTTTTCCTTCTGATTGGAATAATGAAGGATGAAAAGGACCTTCACTCTCACTGTTGACAACAAGAAATTTTGGATAAGATACAGAATCATAAATATCTTTAAAAAATTATATTTTAAGATAGGGTCTCACTCAGTCATTGAGGTTGGAATGCAGGGGCATGATCATAGCTCACTGCAGCCTCAAACTCCTGGGCTCAAGTGATCCTCCTGTCTGAGTCTCTGTGTAGCTGGGACTACAGGCTCACACCACTATACCAAACTAATTTTTCTTATTTTTTATAGAGACGGGATCTTGCTATGTTGTCCACACTGGTTTTGAACTTCTATCCTCAAGAAAGCCCCCTGCCTTGGCCTTCCAAAGTGCTAGGATTATAGCATGAGCCACTGTGCCTGACCTCAGTATTATACATATCTTTAAAGCTATCATAGAGCAGTGGGGACAAAAAAAGTTAAAAGTCCTGGACTCCAGAGATATCAGTCCTTTTTAGGTGAGACAGGGATAGAGGAAACCTTCATATCTGGGGTCAGTTGCTGAGGTTAGGCACATTGTGGGCAAAGGAGCAAGTCTGCCAGAGAAATAGAGTCTTGGTTGGGATGAGAAGTAGCCGCATTTTTGACAAATCTATGGCTGGCATTTGCATGTAGAAGATATTTAAATGCAAAGATAATCTAATTGGCCAGTAATTCTCTCCACAGAAACCCTATGGAATAAACAGGGGATGAGAGCAGGGTTAGAAAACAGAAAGAGATCTTTCATTCTTGTAGTCTTGCAGTTTCAAAGTCTTATGATCTTCAAATCTCATGATCTCTCAGTCTTGTGGTCTTGCCATTTCCTGGCCCTACAATTCCGAGGTCCCACAGTTTCATGCTTTGCACTCTCATGGCCTTGTGATTTCATCATTTGAAGTCTAGCAACCTGTGATCACAAAGCCTTGAGGTCTAACAGTAGTCTTCTGGTGCTTTAAGGACAGACGTGAGCTTTTTTTTTTTTTAAGTTTTTGAAGTCAAATTTAAATAAAACCTAATCAAATCTGCAACCAAATATTCACTCAATACTTTTGATGACATAAATGATGACAGCAACTTGGCTGCTCTGGTAGAAGGCTGTGAAAAGCAAAAAGAGATTTCCAGAGACTACTTGTGCTTGAATTTCAGGGCCGTGCTAGAAAGATTAAAGGTGCAGCGTTCCTATTGATTAGCTCAAATGGATCAGACCTTTACCCTGGCTGCCTAACTAAAGCACACAATTCATATACTTTTAGCCTCAACCATTATTTCATAAATAATATCTGTATTTAATAAAAAGTTACGAGACTCATAAAGAAGCAGGGTAATGTGACCACAGGAAAGATAAAATTCAGAAAATAGCATTGATGTTGGAATTAGCAGACCCGGCACTGGAATTAATAGACAGGAACTTCAAAATACTTATAAGAAATATGTTAAAAGAGCTGCAGGAAAAGATGAATACAGTGAATAAAGACATGTGAGTATTTAGAGAGGATATAAACTGTAAGAGAGAACCATGTGAAAATTCTAAGATTAAGAAATATGCCTTAAAAACATTTCGCTGTGTGGAAAAGCAGATTACACACGCAATTAAAGAGGAATTTGAAGATGAAGACACAGACTAAAAGCCATTCAAACAGAAGTACAGAGTGAAAAGGGTTGAAAGAAAGAAATAGAGACCCATGATCTGTGGGTAGCACTCTGAAACACACATAATTATAGTTCTAGCAGGAGAGGACAAAGAGGGGGGCAGAAACATTTTTTGAAGGAATGTTTGACTGGAAATTTCTAAAGTTGATAAAAACAACAATCTACAACTCCAGGAAGCTCAACAAACCCTAAGAAAGATAAATTTAAAGAAAATCACACCCAGATACATTATTGTCAAGCTGCTGAAAACCAAAGATAAAAAATCTTGAAAGCATCCGGTTAAGGGTGATGCAGCACATGCTGGGTAATAATGTTCCAAATGACCACCAACTTACCCGCAGGGAAAAATGGTGCTCAGAAGACAGTTGAATAAATCTTTAAAGCATTGGGGAAAAACTGTCAGCACAGAATTCATGCCCACTGAAAATATCCTTTAAGAATGAAGGCAAAGTAGTGGCACTTTCAGACTGTAAACACACACACACACACACACACAGACACACTCACACACACTCACGTACCCCTCCACCTCCCCACCCCCCCGAAATAATTAATTGATAGCAGGCTTTTACCATACAAAATGCTAATGGGAGTTTTTTAGGTTAAAAGGCAATGATGGTGAGTGAAAAGTCAGATATTCAGAATGGAATAGAGAACATCAGGATGGTAATGTTTCAGTAAGTAAAATATAAAATACTATTTTCCTCTTTTTAATATAATTTTATTACAACTTATTCTTTAGGGACAGGGTCTTGCTATTCTGCCCAGACTGGTCTCAAACTCCTGGCCTCAAGCAATCCTCCCACCACAGCCTCCAAAAGTGCTGAGATTGTAGGCATAAGCCTGGCCTATTTTCCTCTTAATTAAAATAATGAGAGTTTTTAAGTTGAATTATTGTATCATCTTATGGGATTTATGATATGTGTCAATGGAATATATATGAAAATCATAAGATATAGGATGGGAAATGGGTGTGTTATTTTTCTACATGTTGCTGCATAACAAATTACTACAAATAGGGGAGCCTTAAAATGACTCAAATTTATTAGCTCACAGATTTATAGGTCAGAAGCCCAGAATGGTTTAACTGGAGGCCAAAAATCAAGATGTAGTTTAGGCTGGGCTTATATTTGGAGGCTCTAGAGAAGAATCTACCTTTAGGCTCATTTAGTTGTTGGCGAAATTCAATTCCTTGTGGTGGTAGGACTGCTCCTTTGCTAGGTGTCAACAAAGGGCTGCTCAGTTTCTAAAAGCTTCCCACATTTCTTGGTGGAAGAAGGGCCCCTTCATCTTACAGCCAGCAGTGACACTTCAAATTTCTCTTGTACTTTGTTTTGAATCTTCTGACTTTTTCTCTTTTGCCATCAGCCAGAGAACACTCCATGCTTTTAAAAAGACTCACCTGATTAGATTAAGCACATCTGGATAATCTCTGTATCTTAAAGTGAAAGGACTTTGGGCTTTTATTAACATCTGTGTAATCACGTCACAGCAGTACTCTATGTTTCATTGAATAACCAGGGAGAGCAATCTTAGGGGCCATCTTTAAAATTATGCCTACCCCAGTGCTTACATGGACCTGTGTTATGAAACATTTTCTGCATTTTACACAAAATGGTACAATCTTAGCTTGAAATAGACTGCGAAAAGTTAAGGATATATATTGTAGTCCTTTCAGCAACCATAAAAACTATAATTCAAAGAGACATAGTTAAAAAGCCAAAAAATTCTAAAAATTATTATTTATTAACCCAAGAAAAAGCAGGAAAAGAGGAGCAGAGGAACAGTAACAAAGGAGACAAACAGAAAGCACACAGAGAAATGTGTTAAACTCTACTCAGAAATAGAATGAGTGACCTATTTATATATATAATGATATGAATGAATTCCCAATAACTCCCCCAAAAGATTGCATACTGTATAATTTCATTTATATAAATTACAAAAGCTCTAAAAATAACCTGTGGTGGAAAAAAACCAACAGCTGTCACCTTGGGGAGGGACGAAAGGGAAGTGACAATGGATGACTTTTTTGGATAATGGTAACGTTCTGTATTGTGAAAGAGATTTGGCTTGCACATGTGTGTGCGTATGACAGGTGTCATCAAATGGTACACTTAAGATTTGTGGATTTCACTGTGTAAATTTTACCTCAAAAGTAATATTAGAGTAATATTAACTGTAGTTGAGACATATGCTAAGGTATTTATGATGAAGTGTACTTATACCTGCAATTGACTTGTATAAAAATAAGGGGAATTGATGGATAAATGATAGGCATGTAATAAAACAATTTTAATCAAATTCTATTGTAGAATCTAGCTATTGAATAGGTAGTATAAAATCCTTTCAACATTAATCCTTTCAATCCTTTTCACATCACTGTGTGTTTGAAAGCTTTCTTAAAGAAATACAGATAGGGCGGCACCTGTGGCTCAGTGAGTAGGGTGCCGGCCCCATATACCGAGGGTGGTGGGTTCGAATCTGACCCCAGCCAAACTGCAACAAAAAAATACGCAGGTGTTGTGGTGGGCGCCTGTAGTCCCAGCTTGGGAGGCTGGGGCAAGAGAATCACCTAAGCCCAAGAGCTGGAGGTTGCTGTGAACTGTGACGCCACAGCACTCTACTGAGGGTGACAAAGCGAGACTCTGTCTCTAAAAAAATAAATAAATAAAAAATACAGGTAAAAACATGAAGGTTCTTAAAACATTTTAAGATAAACAAAAGAGGAGAGAATTTGTTGGCAGTAGACCTGCCTATGAGAAATGCTAAAATAAGTTTTTTAGGTGAAAGGAAATTAATACCAGATGGACATTTAGATCAATAGATAGGAAAGAAGACCAGTGGAAATGGGACAGAGAAATACCATTTTTCTTTATTTTCTGTATTCCTTAAAGCCAATTGACTGTTTAAAGCAAAAAGATAATAGTTATTGTGGCATTCAAAAATATATGTAGGAGTAAAATATACAAAAACAATAGTGCAAAGGGCAGGAGGGGTATAAACAGAATTATAATTTGTAAGTTTCTTCATTATACAAAAATTATACAAAGTGTAATATTATTTCTAGGCAAACTATGATAACAGTGTTTATCTTAATTTTCAGGGCAACCACAAGACAGACAAAAAGAGTTATAGTCAAAAATCCAATAAGGAGGTAGAAGGTAAAACTAAATAAAGCTCAATTATCCAAATAAAAGGAGGAACAAAGGAAGAAAAAACAGAAAAGTAGAATATAAGAATTACATTAAACATAAGTGGATGAAACATGCTATTTATAAGGCAGAGATCGCCAGATTGGACATGAAAGTCATACTCAACCCTCTGCTGTTTAAAATATGAAATTAAGACAAAACAGGTCAAAGTAAAAGGAAGAAAAACACATTCCTTATAAATACTAAGCATTGGGAAATTGGTGTCATACCAATTTATAACTGGTAGTTATATTAAAAAATCATATATGGAGCATTATTAGAGCTAAAAAGGATCATTTCATAGTGAGAAGCTCCATTTTAGTTTAAATATCTCTATAAAAGATTCTGAATTTCAGCCAGATTGGTGAGCTATTTCTCTAAACCTGTTTTGGCAAATAATACTCTCATTTATCTTATTGCTTTCTAATATTCATTTGCTACAAAGTACTTTTTAAAATTTTTTATTTCTTGAAAAACTTCTTTGCAAAGGTAAGATCAATTTTAAACAATTGCCAGTGGTTCTGTGCTCTTAACAGTGCACTTGCTTCGTTTTATTCTGTTCCTTTGTAGTCCTGGTCCACATGCACATGCAGTTTTTATAACTGAAGTTATAGCAGGGATACAATTTTGTGTTCTGGTTATTTACCAGTAAATACCACTTTGTTTTCCTAAAACATTTCTTTTACACTTTGCATGTAATTATGGCAAAGTTTTACAAACTTGGCACTAGATAATTATTTTTATTTTTATTTTTTTTGAGACAGAGCCTCAAGCTATCACCCTGGGTAGAGTGCGGTGGCATCACAGCTCACAGCAACCTCTAACTCCTGGGCTCAAGTGATTCTCCTGCCTCCACCTCCCAAGTAGCTGGGACTACAGATGCCTGCCACAACGCCTGGCTATTTTTTAGTTGCAGCCATCATTGTTGTTTTGGTGGGCCAGGGCTGGATTCGAACCTGCCAGTTCAGGTGTATGTGGCTGGCGCCTTAGCCACTTGAGCCACAGGTACCAAACTGGCACTAGATAATTATTTATTGTGGGGAGCTGTCCTGAGCATTATAGGATGTTTAGCAGCACTCCTGACCTCTGCCCCCTAGGATTCCAGGAGGCCTCAATCCCCAAGGTCTGACAATCAAGTATGCCTCCAGACATTGACAAATGGTGTCCAAGAGGAATAATTGTTCCTGGTTTAGAACCACTAAATTCTAGGAATCGTTTTATTGGCTGCCTAATATTATATACATTTAATTGACTTACATGTTGCCAAATTATTTCCTGTTCCTGGACAACTATGTCCATTTTGCTATTTCAAATTGTACAAAAGGCATACTCATAGCCACTTCTTTCTTTTTGATTATCTATTTTCCTTAGTTTAAATTTTTGAAAGTAGGATGTATGGGTTAAAGGTCATTTGACTATCCTTTTGGGGCCTTTGGGGAGAAAAGTGACCCAAACCTTGGACTTTGGGTGGTCTTAAGCCCTGAGTTTCATCCTCTGTCAGTAAAAATCACCTGAAAATTTAGGATCTATCTGTGTCACTGAGAAAAGTGCTCAATGACTTATACATTTTGGTGCTGGGTTGAAAAATTAGTTATTTGAGCTATAAATTACTGTGATGATCCATAAATCAGATACATATTATATAAATCAAAAGACGCCAGCGTACAATGGGAATTTAAGAATACTAATTTATAAAACACATTAAGATAGATTGGGACATGCAATAAAGGAAAACTGTGGCACATGCATCAATGTCTCCTCACCCAGGAGATATTAGATGCCCAGACTGGCAGGGATGATGCTGGGAAGTAATTTAATGTTGACAGACTCTGCTTGGAAGGAGAATATCGGGAAATGTTAGTGCTTCCTGCAAAACAAAGAGATTGCTGATGTACATTTTAACTTCCTAGAAACTTCCAAAGTGCAGTTTTCCTTTCGTGTATTTTTCCTTCCTAAGTGTCTGATGTCACCAGGTCTAGGGTTGAAGCATGGGTTTGGAAAGTAGCCAAGCTTTTTTCTCCTTCTCACACATGCTGCTTCTGCAGTCCAGAATTCCCCCTAGCCCTCTCTGCTCTCCACTGCTTTATATTCGTCTTCCAGATCTCAATTTGCTTGTCCTTGCCTCTGGAGCACCTTCCCTGGCGCTCCCAGTTGGATCAGGTCGTCCTTTCATGGGCTTCTGCTGCTCCTGGCTTCCCCTCATGTCTGATGTCTCCACTCCCATTTGTTGCTGGTCTGTACTATGGTTCTCCCTTGCTCCAGCATCAGCTCCCGGAGGAAAACAACAGTATCTGTCTTGCGTTCTGCTGTGTGTCCAGCACCGACTGCATTGCTGGTGCAGGGGTGTTTACAGAATGAATGAATAGATGGCAGAAAGGAGGCTCCCACAGCTGGGGGCTGAGGGCTGGGACCCTGTCCCTGACAGATGCTGCAGCAGTGAGGCAAGGGCAATAGTTTTTACACAGACTTCCTTAGCTGTTTTAGGGGAACTTATTAAAGGTTCTAACAAAAAGCATGTTTGGCGTTTAGATGTGTCTGAAAAAGCTGTATGCTTCATGTCCCTCTAGGGTTGAGATGTCCATTACCATAGCAAAGTCTCTGCAGGGTTGTCTAATTAAAACTGAAATATTTTTATTTATTTATTTTTATTATTTATTTATTTATATATTTATTTTTTATTGTTAAATCATAGCTGTATACATTTGTGCAATCAAGTAGTACAATGTGCTGGTTTCATATACAATCTGATATATTCTCATCAAACTGTTCAACGTAGCCTTCATGGCATTTTCTTAGTTATTGTATGTAGACATTTGTATTCTGCATTTACTAGGTTTTGCCAGTACCCATTCTAAGAGGCACCGTAGGTGTGGCCCCACCCATTACCCTCCCTCCACTCTGACTTCTCCCCTCTCTTTCCGTCCCTTGGCCCTTTCCCCATATTCTTGTGCTATAGTTGGGTTATAGCCTTCATATGAAAGCTATAATTTAGCTTCATAGTAGGGCTGAGTACATTGGATACTTTTTCTCCCATTCCTGAGATACTTTGATAAGAAGAATATGTTCCAGCTCCATCCATGTAAGCATGAAAGAGGTAAAGTCTCCATGTTTCTTTAAGGTTGCATAATATTCCATGGTGTACATGTACCACAATTTGCTAGTCCATTCGTGGGTCGATGGGCACTTGGGCTTCTTCCATCACTTAGCAATTATGAATTGGGCTGCAATAAACATTCTGGTACAGATGTTTTTGTTATATTGTGATTTTTGGTCTTCTGGGTATGTACCTAGTAAAGGAATGATAGGATCGAATGGCAGGTCTGTTTTTAGATCTCTAAGTATTCTCCAAACATCCTTCCAGAAGGAACACATTAGTGTGCATTCCCACCAGCAGCGTAGAAGTGTGCCCTTTTCTCTGCATCCACGCCAACATCTCTGGTTTTGGGATTTTGTTATGTGGGCTACTCTTACTGGGGTTAGGTGATATCTCAAAGTAGTTTTGATTTGCATTTCTCTGATGATTAAAGATGATGAGCTTTTTTTCATGTGTCTGTAGATGGTGCATCTGTCTTCTTTAGAGAGGTTTCTCTTCAAGTCCTATGCCCACCCTGAGATGGGATCACTTGTTCTTTTCTTGCTAATACGTTTGAGTTCTCTGTAGATTCTGGTTATTAGACCTTTATTGGAGGTATAACCTGCAAATATTTTCTCCCATTCTGAGGGCTGTCTGCTTGCTTTACTTACTATGCTCTTGTCTGTGCAGAAGCTTTTCAGTTTGATCAGGTCCCAGTAGTGTATTTTTGATACTGTTTCAATTGCCTGGGGAGTCCTCCTCATAAAATATTCACCCAGGCTGATTCCTTCAAGAGTTTTCCCTGCACTTTTTTCAAGTACTTTTATAGTTTCATGTCTTAAGTTTAAATCCTTTATCCAGTGAGAGTCTATCTTAGTTAATGATGAAAAGTGTGGGTCCAGTTTCGGTTTTTCATAGATAGCCAGCCAGTTCACCCAGCACCATTTGTTAAATAGGGAATCTTTTCCCCACTGAATGTTTTTAATTGGCTTGTCAAAAATCAAATAATGGTACATAGCTGGATTCATCTCTTGGTTCTCTATTCTGTTCCAGACATCTACTTCTCTGTTTTTGTGCCAGTACCATGCTGTTTTGATCACTATCGATTTATAGTACAGTCTCAGGTCTGCTAACGTGATTCCTCCTGCTTTGTTTTTATTTCTGAGTAATGTTTTGGCTATTCGAGGTAATTTCTGATTCCATATAAAACAAAGTATCATTTTTTCAAGATCTTTAAAATATGACAATGGATCTTTGATAGGAATTGCATTAAAATTATATATTGCTTTGGGCAGTATGGACATTTTAACAATGTTGATTCTTCCCAGCCATGAGCATGGTATGTTTTTCCATTTGTTAAAATCTTCGGCTATTTCTTTCCTTAACATTTCATAGTTCTCTTAGGTATACTCCCAAATATTTCATCTTCTTTGGCACTACTGTGAAAGGAATAGAGTCCTTGACTGTTTTTTCGGCTTGGCTATTTTTGGTATATATAAAGGCTACAGATTTATGGGTGTTGATTTTGTAGCCTGAGACATTGCTATATTCCTTGATCACTTCTAAAAGTTTTGTAGTAGAATCTCTAGTGTTTTCCAGATTTATGACCATATCATCTGCGAAGAGTGACAGTTTGATCTCTTCTGACCTTGTGTGGACACACTTGATCGCCTTTTCTTCCCTAATTGCAATGGCTAAAACTTCCATTACAATGTTAAAGAGCAATGGAGACAATATGCAACCTTGCCTGGTTCCTGATCTAAGTGAAAATGATTTCAATTTAACTCCATTCAATACGATATTGGCTGTGGGTTTGCTGTAGATGGCCTCTATTAGTTTAAGAAATGTCCCTTCTATACCAATTTTCTTAAGTGTTCTGATCATGAAGGGATGCTGGATATTATCAAAAGATTTTTGTGCATCAATTGAAAGAATCATATGGTCCTTATTTTTTAGTTTGTTTATGTGCTGAATTACATTTATCGATTTACGTATATTGAACCAGCCTTGAGACCCTGGGATAAATCCCACTTGGTCATGGTGTATAATTTTTTTGATGTGTTGTTAGATTCTGTTTGTTAGGATCTTATTGAGTATTTTTGCATCAATATTCATTAGTGATATTGGTCTATAATTTTCTTTTCTTGTTGGGTCTCTCCCTGGTTTAGGGATCAAGGTGATGTTTGCTTCGTACAATGTGTTGGGTAGTATTCCTTCTTTTTCTGTATTTTGGAAGAGGTTTTGTAATATAGGTACTAGTTCTTCTTTAAAGGTTTGGTAGAATTCTGATGCAAATCCATCTGGTCCTGGGCTTTTCTTTTTAGGGAGATTTTGCATAGTTGATGCTATTTCAGAACTTGATATATGCCTGTTCAATTCCTATATCCACTTGGTTCTGGCTAAGTCTTGGTAGGTGACGTACTTCCAACTATTGGTTGATTCCTTTCAGATTTTCATATTTCTCAGAGTAAAGTTTCTTGTAATATTCGTTAAGGATTTTTTGAATTTCTGAGGGGTCTGTTGTTATTTCATCTTTACCATTTCTGATTGATGAAATTAGAGATTTTACTCTTTTTTTCCTGGTTAGGTTGGCAAAAGGTTTATGTATTTTATTGACCTTTTCAAAAAACCAACTTTTGGATTTATTGATCTGTTATATAATTCTTTTGTTTTCAATTTCATTTAATGCTGCTCTGATTTTGGTTATTTCTTTTCTTCTGTCGGGTTTGGGGTTGGAATGTTCTTCCTTCTCCAGTTGCTTGAGATGTCCCATTAAGTTATTAACTTTCTTTCCATTTTCTGGAGGAAGGCTTGCAGTGCTATAAACTTCCCTCTTAGAATGGCCTTTGCAGTATCCCAAAGGTTCTGATAATTCTTGTCTTTTTTGTTGTTTTGTTCCAAAAATTTGGTGATTTCCTTCTTAATCTTGTCTATAACCCATCTATCCTTCAGCATAAGGTTATTTAGCTTCCATATTCTTGTATAGGTATGCAGATTCCTGTTGTTATTGAGTACAACTTTTATTCCATGATGGTCTGAGAAGATGCAAGGAATAATTTCTATACTTTTAAATTTGCTGAGGTTAAATTTGTGGCCCAGGATGTGGTCGATTTTGGAGTATGTTCCATGGGCTGATGAGAAGAATGTGTATTCAGTTTTGTTGGGATGAAATGTTCTGTAGATGTCTGTTAAGTCCAGATGTTGAATGGTTATGTTTAAATCTACGATTTCTTTGCTTAGCTTCTTTTTGGAGGATCTATCCAGCACTGCTAAAGGGGTCTTAAAATCTCCAACTATTATGGAACTGGAGGAAATCAAGTTGCTCATGTCTGTTAGAGTTTCTCTTATAAATTGAGGTGCATTCTGGTTGGGTGCATAAATATTAATAATTGAGATCTCATCATATTGACTATTACCTTTAACAAATATGAAGTGTCCATCCTTATCCTTCCTTATTTCGGTTGGTTTAAAGCCTATTGCATCTGCAAATAGGATTGCAATGCCTGCTTTTTTCTGCTTTCCATTTGCCTGGATCATAGATGACCATCCCTTCACCTTGAGTCTATATTTGTCTTTTAATGTAAGATGCGGTTCTTGTATGCAGCAGATATCTGGCTTGAGTTTTTGTATCCAGTCAGCTAACCTGTGCCTCTTTAGAGGACAATATAAACCATTCACATTAATTGAGAATATTGATAAGCCTTTCGAGAGTCCGGTAGACATTTTTAATCCTTTTGCGACTGTGGAAGTTGAAATTTGATCAAAATTTTCTGGGTGGGTTTACTTTTGTGGTGGAGGATTACGCTGTCTTTATGGAGGATAGGTCTGAGAATATCCTGGAGAGCTGGTTTAGTTGTGGCAAATTTCTTCAACATGTGAATGTCGTTAAAGTATTTAATTTCTCCATCATTAATGAAACTCAGTTTAGCTGATTACAGGATCCTGGGTTGAAAGTTATTTTGTTTTAGGAGATTAAAAGTCGATGACCATCCCCTTCTAGCTTGAAAGGTTTCAGCAGAGAGATCTGCAGTTATTCTAATATTCTTGCCCTTGTAGGTGATGTTTTTTTTTTTTTTGTCTGGCTGCTTTCAGAATTTTCTCCTTTATATTAACCTTAGAGAAATTGATTATAATGTGTCTGGGAGATGTGTTATTTGGGTTGAGTCCTGCTAGAATTCTGAAACTGTCTGCTATCTGAATTTCAGAATCTTTTGGCATGTCTGGGAAGTTCTCATTCATAATCTCATGGAGAAGAGACTCTGTGCCTTGTGAAGCCACTTCGTCCCTTTCAGGGATCCCTATAAGACAATATTGGTTTTCTTTGAATTATCCCAGAGCTCTCTGAGAGAGTGATCTGTTTTTGCCCTCCATTTCTCTTCCTCTTTGAGAGTTTGGGAGTGTTCGAAAGCTTTGTCTTCAATGTCAGAAATCATTTCTTTTGCTTGCTCCATTCTGTTACTGAGGGATTCTACTGTGTTTCTTAGATCTTTGAGGGCTGCAACTTCTTGTCTCAAAGTGTCAAAATCTTTGGTCATTTGGTCTTGGGTTTGTTGAATTCTTGAGATATCTTTTGGGTTACTGCTTGGAAGTCTAATTCGAGCTTATTTGCTATCCAGATTCTGAATTCGTTTTCTGACATGTCAGCCTTTTATTTGTGCATGGGATCTTGTGCTGTGTCTGCCCCATTGATCCTTGGGGGAGTTGATCTACTCTGATTATTCATATTGCCAGAGTATTTCCTTTGATTTTGCCTCATGATTATTTTTCACCATTCCTTCTGGCCGTCCTCAGCGTTGGGGTGGTGTCTCTCCAAGATTAGACCCGGGGGGATCAATCTATTATTGCTGGATCTTTGTAGGGTGTCACCCTGTGTAGCTCTTCTGGGGCTTCCCTAGCCAGGGAGTTCTGGTTGTGGGAGCAGCTCCTGAGTGTGCACACCTTGATCCAGCAACAGGGTGGGGGGTGGTGCACACGGTTCTGGGAGTGCCTGGAGCCTAATGACTTTGGCACAGAGGGCCCAAGGCTCTAGAAGTCTCTGGCCAGGAGAAGGGATCTCCACATAGGCAGGGTGGGGTCCAGAGGGCACACGGCTACCAGAGTCCCTGTCCAGACAAGCAGGCACTGTGGAGGCAGGGAAGGTACTGGAGGGAGGACACGGGGTTATGTGGCTCCTGGAGTTCCTGGTCAGGGCATGGGGAGGCCCGGCCGGGGGGTAGCAGGTCCCTGCCAGCTCTTACTGGGATCCGGGAGGGTGCGGCTCTTTCAGAGAGAGGGTCCTTGCGCAGGTCTGGGAGGGTGCTGATCATGGGTCCCGGCATAGCTCTTCCAGAGGTCCAGGAGGGTGCTGATTACGGGTCCTGGTGCAGCTCTTCCCAAAACTGAAATATTTTTAAACAGAGGTGAGGGTTTCCCAATGGGTCGGAGGCTATCAGGGTTGAGTCTTGCTGAATTAGACCACCACCCATCAATTAATACAGATTTATTAGTTATTTCACTGGCTTCCCATGCTGGACAAGTTGATTCCGGAGACACGGGCTACATAATCCTTTCCTGTGAAGAGATTGGACCTTGTTAGGGATATACATCCTTAACTGCAACTGGACATTTGGAACTCTGGGGTATAAAACAAGAATTCATTTTTCTCCAGCCATAGCCTTTAAATATGTTTTGTTGTTTTTCCCTTTCCTACCCCTTGACAACAGTTTAGGCAAATCCAGTAATTTTGTGGTCCCTCTACCTATAGCAAGGGTCATTTTGATAATTGAGACTCACGTTCCAGAATCACAAGGTCAAATTGCAACTTCAGCCTCCCTCTCTTCTGTCTGAGCTTCTTCCAATGCTTGGCTCAGCCTTATCTGTGACTCAGGGCTTCTTTCAATCTCCCTTCATCTTTAGGGTCTTCTGGGGTGGGTGAGAGGAGGGAAAGTTAGGAGAAAAGGGCCACAGCCCCTTCACGAGAGGGGCCTTTCTGTTGTAGTTCTTTCTGGACTCACAGGCTGACTGTGGATGGTGTCTAAGCAGGATGTGCTTGCTCTCTTGTAGGCACACGTGGGAGCCTTTCAGAAGCTCCTCAGAGGGGCCTCCTCACTGCACAGGGCCCTGGCCTCCTGGTGGGGCACTCCCTGGCTGACCTCTTGTGGCCACTTTCAGCCACACACACTCTCTTCCTCTGGGGACTCTTGGCCCTCCAAACTCTGTGTGTCTTGTGCCTCATGGGGGCTGCTCTGCTTAGCCTTTCACCTTCAGAATTCTCTAGGTAGAACCCAGAAGAGTATGGCGCCGTAAACCCAAAGTCCAGGTTATTTCTTGTGCAGACCTCCCCAAAAGAGTCTCTCCACAGTTTTCACTGGAGCAGGCCAGGGATTTCTGCAGCCCAGCAAGCTCTGGCTGGAGAGGGTGGCAGGCACCCTCTCTGTAGCACCCTCCATCACTCTGAGTGGTGCTGCAAACATGGGCTGTGCTTCTGTGCCAGGAAGGAAAATCTCATTCACCCTTCTGTTCACAAACAGATGGATGGATGGCGTCACATGGTATGTGGCAATGGACTTGGCTCCGGGGTCTCTGCTCTGCCCAATGGGTGTTCTGAGATAGGAAAGGACTACATATTGGGGAGTTTGGAGCCTGCAGTAGTTGGGGCCTGAGCTGAGCCTGGATGGATTGTTTTTTAAACTTAAAATTGCTTTATAAAAGTTACACATGTTCTTTATACAAAACAATAACAAAATAAAACTCCCTTCTCTCCAGACTTGCTTCCTTAGCATGTTCATCAGACTTTGCTCCGTGTATTCCCAGACATTTTTTTTTAAACATACATTTAGAAATACATTTGGAAATACACATTTCCAAACTGCAAATAAACAGCAAAAATCTTTTTTCAAGAGCATCCCATGTGTATTGGTTTGGATGATTTTTAACAGTCATTTTTTTCAAATATTTGATTGATTCCGTGGATTGGTGTGACACTGTACTAAGGGCAGAGAGATGAGGGATACTATCTTTGGCCTAGGGAAATAGGGCTGCTGGGTCTGGCTGTGTTGACTGCACTCTGCCCAAGAGCGCCTGCTTGAGGGGCTGAGTTGGCTGAGTTGGGCTGAGACAAGCTTGAGTCCTTTTGCCCAACCACACGCCCTGGCTGTGTGCAACCAGAGAAGGAGCACTGGAGGCAGAGAGGTCTTTTCCTAATTATAACAATGGCACTGGCTCCTTGAGGAAGTTCCAGGCTAGAAGTGCAGTCAGAGAAGGAAAGTGACCAGCCTAAAGCTGGAGAAAGGCTGGGGTGTGATCCAAGGCCAGGTGCACAAGAAAATAGAACTCTATGATGAGGAAGCAGAGCTGGGAGGCCAGGGACCTCTGGGCACTCCAAGGATATGTGCTCCTGTCCCCTGAAAGCTTACCATCCAGGTGGGGAGGAGGTCACACACCTGAAAAGAACATGAACAAATGTGAAAGGAGTGTGGGATTCAGCTGGTATTTTACATACTGGCCTTTTATCTGGGGAGATGCTCTTTCAGGCTTTCTGAAGGTCAGTGTCACTCCCTTGCTCAAAACCCATCACTGGTCTGTTTTCCATCACCTTCAGGAGAAAGAAAAGAAAACCCAAACTTCTTTTCAGGACACATAAGGAGAGACCTTTATTTTTAAAACTTAAAAAAATGGTGAGAAATTATATTGCTTTGGCTACATGTGATAGAATACATTCCTAACTAAAAAATGTCTTGGTCAATACGGGGCTTTCATTGCCTTCATTGTTATGTACAAGAAGTTTGGAAATGTGCCTTCCCAGGGCTGGTTTGGAGTCTCAATGCTGCAAGAACACTGGGTTGCCTTCTTTAGAATTCTCTTGGCTTTGGCTTGGTGCCTGTAGCACAGTGGTTATGGTGCCAGCCATATATGCCAAGGGTTGGGGGTTCAAACCTGACCAGGGCCAGCTTCAACAAAATAGTGGGGCGTTGTTCCAGGCATCTGTAGTCCCAGCTACTTGGGAGACTGAGGCAAGAGAATCGCTTAAGCCCAAGAGTTGGAGCTGTGATGCCATAGCACTCTACCAAGGGTGACAGAGTGAGACTCTGTCTCAAACACACACATACATGCACACACGCAAAAGAATTTGTAAATTTTGGGTGGCGCCTGTGGCTCAGTGAGTAGGGTGCCAGCCCCATATACCAAGGGTGGTGGGTTTGAACCCAGCCCCAACCAACTGCAACAAAAAAATAGCCAGGCATTGTGGTGGGTGCCTGTAGTCTCAGCTACTCAGGAGGCTGAGGCAAGAGAATCGTCTAAGTCCAAGAGCTGGAGGTTGCTGTGAGCTGTGACACCACAGCACTCTACCGAGGTGACAAAGTGAGACTCTGTCTCAAAAAAAAAAAAAAATTCTCTTGGCTTCTTTCTCATGGTCCTAAAATAGCTGCAGTAGTTTCATATGCATAAGATCATACCAAACATACCTAGCAGGAGGAGAGGGAAGGAAAGGCCTATTTTTATTCATCTCTCTTTAAGAAGAAAATTCTTTCCCAGACACTCTTCAGGAGATAAGGAGAGACTTCTGAGATCTCACCCCTGCCCTTTGCTCCAGCCTCTAAAGTGCTTCTAGGACCCTCACTGACATGAGCCACTGAGTCCCTGCATGCACCTGCCCTCATGGCTCTGCAGTCTTGTGGCCATGGCACATGCTGCTTGCTCAATCTGGATGGCCTTATGTGCCCTTCTGCCAACTTGCCCCCAGCTGCCATTTTCTCTGTCTGGCTAGGTCTTTCTTGGCTCCTAACTGTGCTCATGACCATATGGTTTGGCGATTGCTTCCCAAAGATCACCTTTAACCTTCCTTTTATTTATTTATTTTTAATTAATTAATTGATTTTTTTTTTTTTTTTGAGACAGAGTCTCACTCTGGTGCTCTAAGTAGAGTTCCGCAGCATCATAGCTCACAGCAACCTCAAGCTCTTGGTCTCAAGAGATCTTCCTGGCTCAGTTTTTCCATTCTTAGTAGAGACAGGGGGCTTGCCATTGCTCAAGCTGGTCTGGAACTCCCAAGATCAAGCAATTCATCTATCTTGGCCTGTCTGAGGGTTGGGATTACAGGCATGAGCCACTGTGCCTGGCCTAACCTTCCTTTAGTCAGGTGAAGTTGGGAGCAACCTTGCTGGTGATACACTTTTTCCTATTCATTCATTCCTAAAACTTTGCAGGCAGACAGAAGAGAAGAAAGGAGGCTCAGATAACCCTGTCTAGGCCTCAGAGAGGGAGGCCTGCAGGAAGATGTATTGAGTCTTTGTACAAATTAAACTCTACATGCAGTGACAAACCATTACATGCTCTGCTGAGGTAGAAAATGGCATTTTTCTCTAAGCTCTGTTATATTTGAAAGTTATTTGAATAATAGTATACTTGCACATCCAAATCAATTCCTTGTTAGAATGAGTCTGTATGTTGGATACACAGTCTTTCAGGGCACACATACTTAATATTGATGGACTATCATTCCATTTTCTGGCACCATGCAGAGTCATTGTTCAGTTGTAGTCAGAATTAACATGAATGAGCACCTAATTGTGTTTTATGAATCAAAACCTAAAAAAAATTTTTTTTAAATTTGCCTCAAAAAGAAACTCTATTTCTTGTATATGATGCCTTCTTGAGTACCCTGAAAGCCTGTGATTGCCTCAATCAGCTGAGCAGGTTAGGGCTTTTGTGTGTTTGCTATGAGTGATGAATGAGTTTTCTTTTTTGGTGGAAGTTGGATGATGAAAAATAGTGACCTCTCTGCTTGCACTGGGCCCTTCCATCTGCTCCTGCCACCCTCATCTCCTGATTTGAGAAATTCATCAGATGTGCCCCTTTCTAATGGCTGCTCCAGAGTAGCAAAAACCTATCAAGCCAGACCCAGGGGAGCTACCTACTTATATCCAATTGTGTTAACATCACACTAACGAGTTTTGTTCTGCCCTGTTCTTAGCTTTCTTTGATGGACGATATAGGAGACTGAGAGATTGTTGGTGAGGACACTGTCTACTAAATCAGTAGACCCTGTTTGAAGCGCCACATGAAAAATTGAAGACTTAAATATAATAAAGGAATTGTTTCATCCAAGAAACTACCATGCCTGATTTTTCATGGACAGATTCAATTTCATAATTGATTGTCTTCCATTGGCTGCCAGGAAATTCTGAGCCATCTTTGCATTCCAGGTTTTCCAGCATATGACCCAGTGAACCCCGCTTTATGTATATAGTCTCTTGATTCATCTTTTTATTTTCTTTAAACTTATTTCTGATTTGTATCGGATCTTATTTATATTCTTATCTGTAGCTCTAGCTCCTTCTACCAAGCACACAGAATGAGAGGAACCAGCAGCGTGTTAGCAGGAGACAAGTGTTGATATGTACTTCTTCTTTTCCGCTACTACCCCATCAGACCTGCTCTGTGGACCATTCTTCCTTGCACCTGAAATAGCTGCAGAGTTCCATAAATTTCTTTGTCACTCTTAAGTAAAAAACGTCCTTTGCTCACTTTCAATCACAAGAATAGTCTTTTTTTTTTTTTTTTAACAGTTACAATGTTCACTCCTGAGCAGTGATCAAAATTCAGAATTGCCTTTAAGTGTAAACTTCTCTAGTTTTGAGCCTACTTGAGAATGAGTAGCTTTGCTGAGAATAAAGACTGGGGGAGCAGTCAGCATCTACAGTCTGCCTCCTCATTCCATGAATTGCTCTTCTAACCACGCTCACCTTCTTCCCCTGACTGCCTCTTATTCCTCCTGAGCAGGGTAGAAGAAAAGGGTAGGAAAGCTCTTACCCACTGAGATTGCCTAATCCTCAGAGAGGGCAGTCTCCATCCAGCTGAGAGTGGAGGGCAGTTTGCTCCCAGGCCGTTTCAGCCAGCCTCTCACACACACCTTTACAATGAGGTGGTATAAGGTGGTGTCATTGTCACCTGTCACACACCAAAGACACAGGCCAAGCTTTAGGAATGGTTCTTTCAATATTCTTTTTTTTTTTTTTTTATTGTTAAATCATAGCTGTGTACATTAGTGCAATCAAGGGGTTCAATGTGCTGGTTTCTTATACAATCTGAAATATTCTCATCAAACTGTTCAACGTAGCCTTCATGGCATTTTCTTAGTTACTGTATGTAGGCATTTGTATTCTGCATTTAGTAAGTTTCACCTGTACCCATTCTAAGATGCACCTTAGGTGTGGCTCCACCCATTACCCTCTCTCCACCATTTCCTCCCCCCTCCCTTCCCCTTCTTTGGCTCTTTCCTCATAGTCTTGTGCTATAGTTGGGTTATAGCCTTCATGTGAAAGCTATTAATTTAGCTTCATAGTAGGGCTGAGTACATTGGATACTTTTTCTCCCATTCCTGAGATACTTTGCTAAGAAGAATATGTTCCAGCTCCATCCATGTAAGCATGAAAGAGTTAAGTCTCCATCTTTCTTTAAGGCTGCATAATATTCCATGGTATACATGTACCACAATTTGCTAGTCCATTCGTGAGTCAATGGGCACTTGGGCTTTTTCCATGACTTAGCAATTATGAATTGGACTGCAATAAACATTCTGGTACAGATGTCTTTGTTATGTTGTGATTTTTGGTCTTCTGGGTATAAACCTAGTAAAGGAATTATAGGATCGAATGGCAGGTCTATTTTTAGGTCTCCAAGTATTCTCCAGACATCCTTCCAGAAGGAACGTATTAGTGTGCATTCCCACCAGCAGTGTAGAAGTGTGCCCTTTTCTCCACATCTATGCCAACATCTCTGGTTTTGGGATTTTGTTATGTGGGCTACTCTTACTGGGGTTAGGTGATATCTCAAAGTAGTTTTTGATTAAGGATGATGAGCTTTTGTTCATGTGTCTGTAGATTGTGCATCTGTCTTCTTTAGAGAAGTTTCTCTTCAAGTCCCTTGCCCACCCTGAGATGGGATCACATGTTCTTTTCTTGTTAATACATTTGAGTTCTCTGTAGATTCTGGTTATTAGAGCTTTGTCAGAGGTATAACCTGCAAATATTTTCTCCCATTCAGAGGGCTGTCTGCTTGCTTTACTTACTATGTTCTTGGCTGTGCAGAAGCTTTTTCGTTTGATCAGGTCCCAGTAGTGTATATTTGATACTGTTTCAATTGCCTGGGGAGTCTTCCTCATAAAATATTCACCCAGGCTGATTCCTTCAAGAGTTTTCCCTGCACTTTTTTCAAGTACTTTTATAGTTTCATGTCTTAAGTTTGAATCTTTTATACAGTGAGTCTATCTTAGTTAATGGTGAAAAGTGTGGGCCCAGTTTCAATCTTCTACAGGTTGCCAGCCAGTTCACCCAGCGCCATCTGTTAAATAGGGAATCTTTTCCCCACTGAATGTTTTTTTGGCTTGTCAAAGATCAAATAATGGTAAGTAGCTGGATTCATCTCTTGGTTCTCTATTCTCTCTGTTTCAGACATCTACTTCTCTGTTTTTGTGCCAATACCATGCTGTTTTGATCACTATTGATTTATAGTACAGTCTCAGGTCTGGTAGCGTGATTCCTCCTGCTGTGTTTTTATTACTGAGTAATTTGGTCTTTGGTCTTTGAATTCATTGAATTCTTGAGATATCTTTTGGGTTACTGCTTGGAATTCTAATTCGATCTTATTTGCTATCCATTTTCTGAATTCGATTTCTGACATCTCAGCTATTTGTTTGTGCATGGGATCTTGTGCTGTGTCTGCCCCATTGATCCTCAGGGGAGTTGATCTACTGTGATTATTCATATTGCCAGAGTTTTTCTGTTGATTTTGCCTCATGATTGATTTTCACCGTTGCCTTTGGCCATCCTCAGAGTTGGGGAGGTGTCTCTCCAAGATGAGACCCCAGCGGGATCACTCTATTGTTACTGGATCTTTGTAGGGAGTGACCCTGTGTAGTTCCTCTGGGGCTGCCCCAGCCAGGGAGTTCTGGTTGTGGAAGCAGCTGTGGAGTGTGACACACCCAGATCCGGCAACAGGGCCAGAGGTGTTGCACACGGTTCTGGGAGTGCCTGGCACTGAGTGACTTTGGCACAGACAGCCCAAGACTCCAGCAATCTCTGGCCAGGAGAAGGACTCTGCGCAGAGGCAGGGAGGGATCCGAAGGGCACCTGGCTACCAGAGTCCCTGGCCAGATGAGCGGGCTGGTGTGGAGGGAGGGTACAGGAAGGAGGACGCGGGATTGCGCGACTCCTGCAGTTCCTGGTCAGGGCATGCAGAGGCCTGGCAGGCATGGATCGCGGTTGCGGATTGTGGTGCAGCTCTTATGTAGGTCCGAGTGGCGCCAAGCCCAGGAGTTTGAGGTTTCTATGAGCTGTGACGCCATGGCACTCTACCCAGGGCAACATCCCAAGGCTCCAGTGTGCCAAAACCGGTCTTACTCTGCTCCTGAGGGTTAAGGCTGTAAGGGAGCTCAGTCCCCGCCTTTAGGCTGCTCAGTCACTAGGTTACTAGCTCCCTCCTGATCCTTGCTCTGCGACCCTGAGGGCGGAGCTTGCCAGGGCAGTTCTCTCACAATGGCTCCCTGCAGCTCACAGCCAAACACTATTAGCTCCATCTGGCTCAGTCGCTCATCTGGGGCCCTAGACAGTGCTGAAAGTTCTCCACACTCCTGCTCGAGCTCTCCCCAGGGCAGTTCAATTGAGTGCCAAGTCCAAAAACACCGAAGCAGTTCACAGGTAAGGCCTTTCCGGTTTGCAGTCTCACTGCTGCTTATACTTATGGCTGCCAGCGGGATTAGGTCGATTGAACACATGCAACAACTTGCCAGTTTTCCACTGTTTTTTGTCCTGCTCTTGGGGTCCAGAATTCCCTTGCTTACTCCCTGTATCCTCAAAGGAATGATTATAGGCAGATCCCACCAGCCAGAGATGCCTGGAGTCTTATCTCCCCAGACTCCCTGTGCTCTGTTGCAGGGAAGCTGTTACTCGGCTGCTATCTTGGATTGTTCTCAATGGTCTTTTCAATTTCCTTGACTTCACAATTTGACTATGGGCCAGTTTATCAGCCAGGCCGGGGATGAATACCCAGAGTGTGGCTGAGGAGCTTTAGTGAAGGACTGTGGACAGCGGCATGGGCAGGGTAAGGATGAAATATGGCTGAGGCTCTAAGCATGCCCAGGTGTGGGAGAGGGAAGAGTGTGCTAGAACTGTGAAGGACATACCACTGCAGAGGTATGGTGCTGAGACGAGCCAGCCAGAGCCAGAGCAGTGACAGGTGCAGTTGTGGCAGGGGCATCTTCCATATCCCAATCAAGAGATAGAGTGAAGTCCTGGTATCTGTGAGTATAATCTGTTTTGGAAGTAGGGGCTTTGCAGGTGAAATCAAGTTAAGATGAGAGCATACTGGATCGGGATGGTCTTTAACCCCATATGATTGGTTTCCTTATAAGAAGAAGAATAAAAGAGGCAGAGGAGAATATGCCACAGATGTGGAGGCAGATGCTGGAGTGATGTGTCCATGAGCTCAGAGCACCAAGGATTGCCAGCAACCTCCAAAAGTTGGGAGGAGAGGCACAGGACAGCTCCTTCCTCAGAGCCTCCAGTACGAACCAACCCTGCCAACACCATGACTTTAAACTTCCATCTTCCGGACCTGTGACAGAATAAATATCTGGTGTTTTAAGCCATCCAAGTCTATGGCAATTCGTTACTGGTTAAGAGTGACATTATTAAATCCTTACAGAAATCTTCCAAGGGTGGTATTATTACTCCCATATCACAGGTGAAACAGGTTCAAATGAAGAGACACAGACCTAGCTAGAGGCTCTAAGCCTAGCCCGATACTTTAGATTGTACACTTCTCATTGTACATTGATATGCTATGACATGTACTTTTATTTCTGCATATTTTATTATAGCTATCATGAGAATTTGACAAAGATAAAGGGAATGGAAGAGCAGGCTATGAAATTATAGAAAAGATGAAGGATGCTGAGAAAACGTTCAATTCCAGCCCTTGAATGGCAGTTTGAGTGCTGGCTTTCAGCATGCGTCATGGGTGAGATAACCGAGGTGTGAAAACCCAGGGCTCTGGGGAAAAGCTTCCCTAAGGCTTTCTGGATTTCATGCCCCCAGGTGGCTCTGAGACCTCTGCAGGATTCAGAGTGTGCGGTTAATCCCCTGTGCCACCACTGGGCACAGGAAGGAGGATCACCAAACCAGGTCCCTCTTGGCATGCGTGTTTCACCCTACAGAGCAAGCTGAGCTATGGCTGGGGAGATCTGGGCATTTTCTAGCAAAGGCTGATAGGTACACATTATTAGTAATAATTAAGTATTGTTATTGTCCCCATTCACCTACAGCAGAAAATGGGGGACTAAGAGATTAAGTAACTTGTTAGGATTATACAGCAGGTGAAAAAACTAGGTTTCAAACCCAGCACTGACATCCCAAATCCCTGTTTATAACAATTACACCGTACTGTATCCTTAGTACAATGGCGTCTGCTGTACTGTTTCCTGTCAAGTGTTGTTGGGTCTGCTGTTTCATGTAAGCGAGCATAGAATCAGGTAGCCTCTGGGCATGCAGAGGGACAAGTGAGAGGGAGGCCAGTTTAGGCAGAGCTCTCTGAAGGCTCCAACCCTTTTCAACCAAGAAATTTCATATTTGTATGTTATATGGGTGAGTTCTCTGTAAGATAGAGATAGTTCTCTGTAAGATAGCCCCTGGGGTAGAGGCTTCCTTGGGAGCTTCCAGTGTGGTAGATGTGACCAGACTTGCACTGCAGCACTGTGGGGACTGAAGTGTGGAGAAAGAGGCTTTGGATGGGATGGGGCTCAACAGGTGGCTGCTGGATATGGGCAGCTTGGTCCAGGTATTGAAGGACCATTCAGAGTGAGAGAAGCTGGTGGGTTTAAGACATTGATGGGACATAATATTTCAAACACAGCACTTGCTTCTAAATTCTCGTTTCCACTTTGTTATCCAGTTGTGTTCTCTGGCTTTTAATTCAAGGCCTTCAGGCTTCAGGTAATTTACGATACTGTTTGTTGATCAAAAGGGAGAAAAATCTATTGTAAAAATGCTTCTTTGAACTGGGGGTGGGAGAAGAGTGGGTTCTAGCCTCTCAAATTAGATTGTCTCAAGGCTCCACCAATGCAGAGTTTCCCCCACCCCCTGCTGAGTCTGGCTGCCATTCTTGGGCAGGGGACAATTTTGCTGTGGTCAAGGCCATGCTCTGCCCCCTCGGAGTCGGAGTTTTGATCTCCATAACTCAAGAAGCCTTCATTGCCTCTCCACGTCAGTGCCTGGTCACACCCTTGTTATCACTTGGAGATCCTCCACTTGGACATTTCAAACTGTGCTCATAATACTCTGACCACCCTGGCATCTTCCCAGCACTCTTCCTGGGATTGTGTCACAGCACCTGCTCTTTGTCCACACTGAGACTTCCAACTCCTTGACCCTTCTATTTCCTTTGTATTTTTTCATTCACCTTCCTACCCAGTCCTGACCCTGGGGTCCACCGCTCCCATCTCTCCCTCTTGCCAGTAGCTTCCCTCGCTTCACTTACTTGGTCCTTCAGTACCACCCCTACAGCCACCCCTTCCCCCTTGGATTAGTCTGGCCCTGCACCTTCTCCGATCCCTTGCCTGTGCTAACTGCCACACTCTTCTGGCACAATTATGTAATTTTGCTAATTGTGTCAACAGAAACTCATGGTCTGATAATCAATTCAGGTGTTTAACTGCACATGGAAGAACATGTGTGCTGGGTGGTGCTCTCCTCTGTTCCTCTCCAGAGCGCCTTTGCTCTTTTCTCCTCTCTTCAAACCGCCTGTGCTGATGGCTCTCCCTGCACCACTGGAGGTTGATGTGACCTCCCACTGAACTGAGACCGTAGATGCTTGGAAGGGGATTCTTGCCCCACCTTCCAAAGCTCCCTGCCCTTCTGCCTAGCTTTGTCTTCTTCCTCTGGTCTTACAGGAAAATATCCCTCTTCTGGGCCTCTTGCCACACCTGGATCTTAATTCTCCTCTCCTGGTGTTTGCATATTCTCTTCCCTCTAACTAATGACTAACACCACTCATTCTTCTTTCTTTGAAAGGGTCTTTTGATCACTCTCTCCCCCTCTTCTTCTCATGAGCAAGCAAGACTTCTTTTCAGTTGCTTTAACATTAAGACCCCACCCTCAGTTTTATGACTTTGTGAACTCAAGGCGTGAGGCCTGAGGGGGCCTGAGGTGGGTGAGAATCAGGCCTCATGCCCCCTTTTACCCATGCAAACAGGTTAGGTCCTACTCCAAATTCCTACCTCATGTGTCTTAAAAACCTTGGCAGCTGAGAAGAAGTGGAGTTTTCTGAATTGTCATTAACCCTGACCTATTAAAAAAAACAAAAGCCCAGAAAGAAGCAAAGAGGATTTGTCTCTTGATTTCAACCCTGCAAACTTTGGCTGGAGAACTGTGTTTGGAGAGCTTGTTCTTCATAAGCCCATTACGAAAATAATATAGCAACATAATTGTAGGGGGAAAATGAAATTTTATTCTCATTCTTAGATGGCCTTGAGGGAAAAGAGAAACACATAGAAAATTCTCTGCTTAGGAAAAATAACCAGAACCTTCCCCAAATGCTATGTAATTTAGTTGTGAGATGTTTTGGGGGAAAAAAGTCTATTTATCTTAAGCCCCTAAAGAAATATCTTCATGGAGAGATTATCCTATTGAAATTTATTTTAAGGAATTATTTAAAGAACATCAGTTTTTGCTACTATTAATCAGATTTCATTTGATGTTACTTTGGTTTGTCTTTAGTTACGATAATTATTTCAAGACTGCTGATTGCCTGCTATAAAGGATTGGATTTTTATGTTATAAAAACATTTCAAATGATCTGTCAGTCTGAATGCTGTTGGGGGGAAGTTGGAGAGTTCTGGGAGGCAAACCGCTTTCAAGTTGATTGGGCTTGGTCTGGGCTATGACAGAGAAGGATGAAAATGGCGCTTCTCAGGAGGTTTTCTTTCTGAGATGAAATATTCTGCAAATGTGGCAGCAGTTTTAAAGGTGGTGGTGGATTGGATTAAATCTCCAGAGATGTAGTGTGGGCTACTTTTGAGGAGGCCTGATGCCCCAGCCTGCTAGAGAGGGGTGCCTGTACCTACCCTATATCCTAGGGTTCCCATCATTTCTCTGCAGCAGGAATTATGTCCCAATTTCCCCAAAGTCAACATGAAGGCAGAGCTGAAGGGCAAGCGTACAAGAGGGTGGTGACATATACAGGGATCACCCCCATGACATAGAAAGAGGTAACCAAATCAGGTGATCTGATTGACGGTGCTAGGACCTTGAACAAGTCACTTAAATGCTCTTAGTCTTTATTTCCTCACCTGTATGTATAACGGGAAAAATAAGAATATTTATACCTTATTGGGTTATTATGAGGAATCAATGAAATACTGCACATAAAGCATTCGGCCTGGTGCATGGCCCCTAATAGGTACTCAATGTGTGCCCTTATCAATAGTATCTGTTGAATGAGCGAATAGTCCCCAGATTTTATTGTGATGATTAAATGACGTAACTTCAATGAAGGACTTAATGCAGTATTGGGCACACAACACATCCTCAATATAGGGTAGCCATTAATGTAGGAATAGTAACTATGTCCTGAAGGTGTTTGCTCAGGGCCTTGTCTACCTTTCTGAGTTCACTTCTGCACACTCTTCTCCTCCCTCATGGAGCTCCAGGACCCTGGCCTCTGCTTGTCCCTGACTCTCCAAGCCCATTCTCCCCTGGACGGTTCCTTGCATCTGTAGTCAGTGGCTCTTTCTGATCACTCAAGTCTCAAGTCATCTCTGCAGAGAGTCTGTCTGGGTTAGGGCCCCCACTGCCATCCTGTCCCTCTCCTGAGCCAGGGTCTAGCTCAGGTGACGGAGCAGGTACCAGCATTCATTCATTTATTCTCTCTCTTCTCCCACTGGACTGGATGTTCCATGATAATAGGGATCTTTCTTGTCTACTGCTGCTCCCTGGGGCACAGGACAATGTCTGGCATACATTAGGTGCTCAGGAAATACCTTCTCCACCTTCACCCTGTTGAGTTCCCACTGGGAGGTCCCTTAAGGGGATTTGTTTTGGAATCAACATCTTGGAGCCTTGAGAATGCTCAGTGTTCTCTGGAATAGGCCACATAAGAAACCTCACAGCCCTGGGAATTAAGGATGTGCAGGGAAAAAATCTCCCTCTTCCAGGGGGAAAAAAAAAAAAGCTGAATCTAAAAATAGGGCTTGGGGAGACTGGTTTGGAGAGAAGGGGGAGTTCTGTCTCCCAGGAGGGAGGTGGTGGCAGAGGTGGTGAGTGAGAGGAGGACCCCCACTCACTTCCTGGGGGTGAGTCCTGTGCACCCCTGGAGGCTTCTGGCCAGGGTCTGTCTCCTGGGGCTGGGCTCCTTTGGTGGGGACGGAAGCAGGGGAGAGGAGTAGAGACCCAGGCCACAGCTGTGAAGGGCAGTGCAGGTGTCCCGACAGTGATGCAGTCTAGAAGATGTGGATGGCCTCAGGGATAACCCAGGGAGTGTGGAAGAGACAGGGGAGAAGAGGATCGTGTTGGAGGTGACAAGACATGGTCAAAACAGAGGGAGAAATGGGAACCAGATTAATCTCTGTGTCTAATGAGCATAGGAAACCCATGAATCCAGCTATCCATCTACCATCCAGACAAATATTTATTATTCTTTCCTCCTCGCCTTCCTCTTTCTCTCCTCCCCTTCTCTTTTTTTCATCTTTCTTCTTTCCTTCCTTCTCTCCATCACTCAGTCTAAGGGCCAATCACCTGCTGGTTGCTGGGGGCACAAAGCTTAACCCAAACCTTTAATGAGGGAATGGAATTGGGGAGGGGATAAACAAGCGGAGTCAATGAGGCACCTTTCTGAGGATTTTTTACAAGGTGCTTCTTCCTGAAGTAAAAAAAGACAAAATCAGCAAGTTTGTATACTGTTCCACCTGAACAATAGTGTCCAGCAGCTGGTTTCTGCCTGGGGGAACTTTCCTGAGCCCTGGCAGGCAGGACTGGGGCTGCAAACAGGGATCTATCTGCCTCACCTGGGTGCTGAAGACACACTCCGAGATCCCCGGCTTCCCCTCAGCTCTCGGCTCAGGCAACTGAGTCAGGCCCAGTTAGAAACAAGATGCTGGGAGTGGAATTGTATCTCCTGGAGCAATGGTGGGCAGGAGAAGTAATATGAGGGGAGGGTATGGTGCCCACACCGTGAGTCTTGGACAGCATACAGGACTTCTCTCCTGTGTGTGCACAGGACTGGCGGTGCCCAGGCTGGGTTTAAGTCGGAGGCCCTTCATTGCTGCTGCCTCAGGACACGCACAGACAAGAGGTCTGGAGTCTGCCCACTCGCCAGTGTGCTCTGAGGTGGGTGAGTATATGTCTAAGATCTCAGGGCCATTTCTTAGGTGTGATTCCCTTGTGCAGAGTGCAGTCAG
This sequence comes from Nycticebus coucang, assembly GCF_027406575.1. Taxonomy (NCBI): domain Eukaryota; kingdom Metazoa; phylum Chordata; class Mammalia; order Primates; family Lorisidae; genus Nycticebus; species Nycticebus coucang. The sequence goes on along the minus strand of NC_069787.1, from coordinate 107,717,600 downwards.
TACATCCACACATAGCCCTGCAGACAAGTCGAGACATTGTAATCCAAACAAAAAACCAACGTGGCACCTGCTAAGACAGGGGAGTGCAGGGCTGAATGGAAACAAAAGAATGGTACTGACACCGCTCCCTGAGCCCCCTCAGATGCTCTTGCCTTGCCCAGCCTGGGGCCTCTGGATTCTGTAAAGAACTTTGCAGGCTGTCAGATGAATCCCTCTCCTCTCTCCTCTTTGTCTGTCTTGGCATCTTGGTCCCACCTTGCCTGGGATTGTTGGGATGGGGTTCCGGTTGTGGGCTCTGGGCCTGGCTCTGGCCTAGCAGTCCAGAGGACGCTAGCTCAGCTTCTGTGCCACATCCATGGACAAAAGAACCACCGTCTGTACTCCTGCTGGAGCCCTGACACCCCACCCCTCTTGTCAGGGCGAGGAAGGGTGACAGATCCCCACCTCTTGCCCCTGGCAAAGCAGAGAGGATGCAGCAGGCCTGTGATCACCACCCAGGGCAGCACACTGGCCAAGGCAGGTTGGGATGTGCTGAAGCACAGGATCCCCATGCAGTGGGTGTGTCAGCATCTGCACCAGTAGATACATCACAGCACAAGCTCTTGAGGGATTCCAAACTTTCTTGTAAAAGTTTACCACGAAGAATTGATTAGGGCTGGCTGTGGATTGCTGCTGCTGCATTATCTCTGTGTTTTCCTGGAGAAACTCTGTTCAGGTTATTCTTCCTGCTAGTAAGAATCACCTATCTATCTATCTGCCTGAGAATACTTAACACTGCTAAGGAGCATTGTCCTTGCTGTGGAAAATCCTGTTTTTCTTAAGATGTATGTGTCTGCTCGCCAGGGGATTTATCACAGGTGTTCCCAGCCCACAGGTTGTTGGATTCCTGATACTCTGTCTTTGAGATTGAGCTCAAATGGGGCAGCTCCCTCGTGTTTGTGTGACTGTCTGCAGGGGTCTCAGATGTCTCCACAGCTGAGGGTGGTGCAATGGCATGAATCCTCTTCCCATCCACATACCATGCCTTGCTGTCTGTTTCTTACTTCTGCAAACAAGGAAGTTTGTACCAAATGTGTACCATATGTACCAAATGTATGGAAGGGGAGTAATGGACAACATTAAAACAAAAAAACATAGATTCTATGCCAAGACCTGGATTCAAATCTTGAAAATATCTACAGCCCTATAGCCCTAGTAGCTGCGTGGTTCTTGACTATCACATTGGGCAGAATAATGTCCCAGTTAAGATGCCCATTTCCTATGCCTGGAAACTTTGAATATGTTACCTTACATGGCCAAAGGGACTTTGCAGATGTGATTAAGTTAGGAATCTTGCAATGCGGAGGGTATCCTGTGTTACCCAGGTGGGTCCAATGTAATCATAGAGGTCCTTATAAGATGGGTGTGGAGTTGGAGAAAGCCATGTGATGGTGGAAGCAGGAGAGAGGGAGAGAGAGAGAGAGAGAGAGAAAGAGAGAGAAATAGAGAGATTAGAGGATGCTACACCGTGGCTTTGAAGATGGACGAGGGGCCATGCGCCAAGGGATGCAGAGGCTTCTAGAAGAGTAAAGAAATTCATTCTTTCCTAGAGCCCAAAGACGGGCCCTAACACTAACACCCCAGGAACCTGAACCATCTTGCTATCTTGATCCTCCAGGTTCCCTTTTTGTAATTATGATCCAAAGCAGGACCCCAACACTATCCTTTATCCCAGGGCCCCAAACTCCCTTCATCCCTCAGGGCCCCCTGATGCTTACCATCACCCAAGGCTGCTCCCTAACCCTAGTCCCCACTCAAGGCCCCTGACCGTTCTTCAGCCCGGAGGACTGCCTGACCCTAACTATCACCCGAATCTGGGCCCTGAATTTCACCATTAGTTCTTATTTCTTTTGAATTGCAACATCTTCCATGATCTACTAAACTTTTTAGGGGATGAGTTGGGAGCGATTTTGGAGGAGGATGGGTAATTGAAAGTGGCAGGGGTGGGGTCAGCCTTGGCTGTCCCCTTCTCCTGCCGTGGTTGGTGACAAGGCCAGCAAGGAGGTGGAAAGTATCAGGTAAGCATAGCAGGTGTTGCCAGCAGTAAGAGCTGGAGGAGGGAAGACATGTGTTCAGTAAAATCTTCACTTAGCTGAAAGTGCCTGCAATAGAAATGCATTTTGGAGAAGAAAGTCTCTGCTTGACACTCAGAGTTTCTTTGGTGAGGAAAAAAAGCTAAAAGGATCTCATTGGCAGCCTGTGTGAACAGTAGGAAGCTCCTAGTCACTCTCTGATGCTGGAAATTCCTTCTATAGAGGACAAGGCCTTTCCATCTGTTAAAAATTAAACTAAGGCCGCAAGCCCTTGGAAAAGTAAACTGTTGATGTTTCTCTCTTCTAAGAATCTACTGATGAGCAGGAGAAGAAGGAGAACATTGAAATATGAAGGCCTTGGGTGGCGCCTGTGGCTCAGTGAGTAGGGCGCTGGCCCCATATGCCGAGGGTGGCGGGTTCAAACCCAGCCCCGGCCAAACTGCAACGGAAAAATAGCCGGGCATTGTGGCGGGCGCCTGTAGTCCCAGCTGCTTGGGAGGCTGAGGCAAGAGAATTGCGTAAGCCCAAGAGTTAGAGGTTGCTGTGAGCCGTGTGACGTCATGGCACTCTACCCGAGGGCGGTACAGTGAGACTCTGTCTCTACAAAAAAAAAAAAAAAATATATATATATATATATATATGAAGGCCTTGAGCACTGGGGATGTTTTTGCATTTTGCTGATTTCATGTGTTGTGTGGTGGTCTCCTTTACATAGGTCTGAAGTGCGTGCAGATGATTGACAAAGCTGTAAAAGTGAGTATTTAGTAGTTTTCTAGTTACTGTCCTAGAGTGTCTCCAAACTTGATTGGCTTGGTTTGGATTCAGAAAGTCATAGAATTTCTCTGAACTGGGCATAATGTCTTGAGCCCAGGAGCTGGAGATTGCAGTGAACTGAGATGAAGCCACTGTACTCTAGCCCAGGCAACAGAGTGATACTCTATTTAAAAAAAGAAAAAGAAAGAAAGGTATCATTTCCTTCCACCCTTAGTGGTGTGGAGCAAGGGAAAACAAAGGGAGTTAGTCTTGGAGAGCCCTGAGTTCAAGTCCTGATTCTGCCATTTATCAGCTAATTGACCTTGAGAAGATTACTTGAATTTCAGTGGCTACATTATAACGTGGAGCTGGGAATGCAGACTGCTGCGAACATAATGAAATAAGGGTTGTAATGAAGTCATGGCTAGCTCAGTGCCCAGTCCATTAGTCTTAAATGCCTTCTCTTTCTCCCCATAGGCCCACAGGTATCAATGGCTGTGAGTCACTGGGGAAATAATTGTGAATTAGCAAAAAAAAAAAAAATCTGTATTTGAGGCTGCTTTAGAAAAAAAACCTAACAATCCCATTTTGCAGACAGGGGTAGAGGCTCAGAGAAGTTACATGACTTGCTAGGGTCACACTACACATCAGAGAGCCTGACTACAGCTTTGGCTAAGCCAGCCAGTGCTCCTGACCATCAGTAAGCTGAGCTGTCCTGCCATCGGATCCTACTTTCCTGAATTGCCAGTGACCACAGCCCATGACCAGCTCTTTGGCCTTTAACTTTCCTTTCTCCCTCATAGGCAGGAGGAGACAGGGCTGGGGTTTAGGCATGGACAGAGAAATGAAAAAGTTATGGCTCCTAAATGAGCTTGGCAGGGACTTTATTGACATTAGGCAAGTAAGCAGACTCTGGATTTTTCGTGATGTCATCTACTGTAGCATGAGGGATAATGGTGTCTGAAAAGAGAGCCCCAATGATGCTCAAAGGACAAACGCTTCATTTTCCTTAGCTATAGTTGAGCTCCATTATGCAAGCAAAAGAAAAAAGAAAAGAAAACCAATGAAAAGCCCAAGCCCTATAGAATCTACATTGGTGTGGGTAGTGTTTATGTAGCACACACGCCCCCGAGGAGCTGTGGGGTGAGCTGGCATGTGTGCCATGCCCTCTGTTAGCTTGGATGAGGAAGCTTCAGAAAGCACAGCACAGAGGGACATGGCGGGCAGGGCCCTCACAAGCTGTGTGTGCAGGGGGTTTGTCTTGGTGAACGATTCCAGGGAACAGGAATGGGGGACTGAGAGAGGGGAAACCAAGAAGGTAGGACAGCCAACCTGAGGGTGTGTCATCAAACTGGTCACTGCTACAGATGGCTGAGCTCAATCATGCTGGAACCCTCTATGGAGCTGTCTAGGATATGCCCGGGAATGGCCCACTTGAAGCATGGGAGAGGGGTTGTTATTTGGGGTAGTTAAAAACTTTTGCCTTTTAGACTTCCAATGCTTTAGAGTGGCTGACTACATTGCTATGGGCATTTCATAGGCAAGAGACAGAGAAGCCTGGGGGCAGCCAGGAACACACACGTGCATGTACGCACGTGGACACACACACAGTAAAATAGAGATAGAGATACAGGAAGGGAGAGCAGTTAAGGAATCAGGGGTTGTCTGATGACATTTTCTCGCAGTTGGTGGCTTCAGCAACTTCAGCTTTTGTCTGATTCAAAATATGCAAATATCCTTTCCCATTGCGTAGGTTGTCTATTTGCTTTAGTTGTTATCTCCTTAGCTGTACAGAAGCTTTTCAGATTAATTAAGTCCCATTTGTTTATTTTTGTTGTTGCAATTGCCATGGCAGTCTTCTTCATGAAGTCTTTTCCCAGGCTGATATCTTCCAGTGTTTTTCCTTAGGAATCTATTTTTCATAAATACTTAAGTGAGCACAAATATGTGCAAGGTTCATTGCAATAGCTTATAGAAAGTTGGAAACCAGCAGGACACAGTGGCTCATGCCTGTAATCCTAGCACTATGGGAGGCTGAGGCCAGAGGATTGTTTTCAGCCAGGAGTTTAAGATGAGCCTGAGCAAGAGCAAGGCTCTCTCTCTCAAAAAAAATTACACACACACACACACACACACACACACACACACGCATATATACCAAAAACCCACCCAAAGTTAGCTGGGCATGGTGGTGATAGTGTTTCCAGCTATTTGGTAGGCAGAAGCAGGAGGATCACTTGAGCCCAGGAATTTGAAGTTGCAGAACTGTGGTTGTACCACTGCACTCTAGCCTAGGGACAGAGCAAGACTCAATCTTAAGAAAAAAAGAAAAAGAGAGAGAGAAGAAAGATAGTCAAAAACTGTTCTTCAGCAGGGAACAATCACACTATATATCATGGAATGATATAAAATGGAATGGCAAATGGACTTCTTTCAACATGTATTGACAGGGCCTCTGAGTGGTCCCATGTAACTTGTCAAAAAAAGCCTTGTTTACTATGGAAGGAAGCTGTACTTTAGGTCCAAAGTTCCCCACTATGTCCCGCTTTCTGCCTCTGGGTGCTGTGGTTGGGCTGGGTGGTGAGGATGGTGAAGTGTAGCTTCTGGTCAACTAGTTCTGGGGATGGGAGCTTTGATTCATAGCATTTGCTGATCACTATAGTGTAAATACTCCCACCATTGCCAATATCAGACTACCAACATGAGGTCACTGAATGAAAAGTTGGGAAGAGATGAGCACAGTCAGGTCTCATGACCTGTGAGGCTGGCTCAGGAAGGACATACGTGGGGCATTGGAAACCTCACTTCTGTTGCACGGGGGCTAGGGCAGATAGAGTTGGGAATGTTCCTGTAGGAGTCTTTCTGAGCAGGACTTTTGGAGGAAGCAGAAGAGAATTAACATTTGCCGAGCATCTCCTGAGCATGTTCAGAGCGAGGTGCTTTTCAGACATTATCTCATTTGGATTTTTGCAATGACATTGTGAGTCAGCTAACTTCAGCCTCATTTTCATATGCAGAGACAGAGCCTCAGAGGAGTTATGTAACTTGCCCAAGGTGACACAATGGCAGAGTGGGGACTGAAACCAATAGCAGTGAAAATATAATGACTCCTGGGATGGAAAGCAGCAGAGAATAACACTAATAAAACAGTTATAGGTAATTCTCTATGGGTGAGCCCATTTTAACTTCATCTCACTGCTCTGACATAAAAAATCATGCATTTAAGACCTGGGAGGGGCGTTTTTTAGCTCCATCCCTCCTCAACCAGATGAGGAACGTGAGTTGGAATAGTTTAATTTTAGCATGAAGTAGGGATAATATGAGAACATGTGCTTGGTACGACAGGAACCATGCTCTCTGCTCATGGAAGAAAGAAGCATGGAGAAGGGATTTGACTTCCCTGGGCCCATGTCCTTCAGAGCAAGAAGCAAGGGCATCTACATCCTAATTATGGGGAAAACAAAGTGATTCTGGAACCAAGATTGCAGATGAGCCCACAGGAGGATGTGTATCTTTTCCTTTCTGAGGGGCCTTCCCCTGGGCTTCTGGGACGTGAATTCAAGCCCAAGGAGAGGGATACTGGTTGGGCATGCTGATGACTGCAAGTCTTCAGGCAGACCCTCCAGCCAGGACGAGGGCCACCTTTGTAAACACAGCCCTCTGCCTTCTGAGACTTTGTGGTTAGGCTGTCCCTTCTGTGCAGAAGGGATGGGGGAAGTTTCTGGCTCTCATTTCATATTTCAGTCCTTGTTAAACAGGAACTGAGTGGGGACATTGCAAACCTGTCCTTCCATCCTACTCTGATTTCCTTTGTGAATGTAATTCATTAGTGCCTGGTTAGATGGGGCAGGGTTCCAATGTCTCAGGAACATGCAGATTTCCTTTCTGCGTGGTGTCCAAGGGCAGCAGGTGCCCTCTCTGCCTGTGGCCCACGTGCAGGCTCACCTGGGCGGGACCTGCTTCCTTTGTTTTCAGGCCACAGTGGTACTTTCTCCACTCCAGATAGTTAAATGGGTAAGTGGACTTAGGGCCACTTGTTAGGACTTGATCATTTTAGTGGTGGAGGAATAAAACAGGTGCTCAGGGGAGATGGATAGAATTCGACGTTTTCCTACCATACTGCCTTCCAGGGCTGGTGGATATCCTCCTGTAAAATGCACTGTTATGCTCTACAAGGTTCATTTATATATTTATTCTTTTATGCATTCATCAGCCAGTATGTACGTGCCAGGACTCTGCTGGACCCTTAAGGATCTCAGAGGCAGGGCCCTTCACTCTTCTCTTCCCTCCCCCTTGGGCCCTGACTTGCAGTTGATTACACAGGAATAGTTAGCAAAGAGTTATGCTGTATTCTGGCCTTCAACTTCTGGGGTCCCTTAGACTTAATCCAGCCCCTCTAGGGTCCTCAGATGCAGTTACAGGCTCTGAATCTGTAGTGCCAGTTCACGTGTGGTCACCCCCCCACTGCAGATGTTAGATTGGACTATGAGTCACTGGGATTTCAAAAGACTCAGGCTTAATGACCCAGCTCTGGCTCATGTCTATGAAAGTCAGGGAACCTTAGCTAAGCCAGTTGGCACAGCAGGCAGAGAGACCCATGAAGAAATGGCATCTTGGAACGGTAGAGGGGAGGAGGGAAGGGCCCAGGGCATGGCTGCTTCTCCTCCTGGCAGACCCTAGGCTGAGCTAACACAGCAGTGAGAGCCTAATGCTGACACTGCTCACAGGCCTTACTGATGGATGGGCCTCACTGTCTCCAGGGGCAGAGCAAGGAGCAGGGGGCTTTACTGGTACTCATTTTCCTTTCTAATGAAAGGACAATTCATGCAAGTGGAAAGAAGAAGGGAACTATTAGCACGGGAAGTCTTCAGCTTCTCCAGGCAGAACAGCAGGGAACAGTTGCCCGGGGAAGCCCTGAAGCCCACACTGACCTGACGGGCCATAGATCTGAGTTCAAACTCTGCCTTGTGGTTTTATGACCTTGGGTAAACAATCTCTCTGAACTTCATTTGCCTTGTCTTTAAAATGGGGAGAAAGAACACCTTCGTTATGGGGTTGTTGTAGCAACTTCAGGGTGGCACAGGGAAGATGCTTGGGAAATGCTGCTTTTCCTCTCCCCATTATTAATCAACAATTCTGTGGTAGCCAGTCCCTAAGGATGGCCCTCAGTGAGCTGGACCCCCTGACATTCACACCCTTGGATCTGGGCTGGCCCTGGACAACAGAATGGGCACATGTGATCTCCAAGGCCAGGTCACCTGGAGCTGAAGGCTCACAGCTTCTCCTGAGCCCCTTAGAAGGCTTGCTCTTGGAGTGCCGTCACCACATGAAGATGACATGCGCTGGTGCTGTGGCTGACAACCCTGGCTGAGCTCCTAGGCAGCTGCCAGCAGAGAGGGGTGGAACATGGAGAGTGGAGCAGAGTTTCTCAGAAGCGGGAATACCCAATAGGAATCTGAAAGGTAAGAGGGACTTAGTCAGGTGAAGAAGTTGGGAGAGGAAGGGAAGGATGATATTATAATTAGGGAGATTTTGGATGTAAAAGATAGAAGCTCAACTACAGAAAAAATATACTGGTTGGCCCGGAGATACTTCATGTATTAGTTGCCTTATGTTGAGAAACAAATTACAATACTTTTTGATTTGAAATAACAAATATTCATTATCTCACAGTTTTTGAGGCTTAGGATTTAGGAAGCAGTTTACTTGGAGGTTTCCGGCTCAGAGCCTCTCATGATATTGCAGAGAACTGTTGGTCGAGGCATCTGAAGGTGTGGCTGGGGCTGGAGGGTCCATTTCCCAGATATGTCACTTACATGGCTGTGGGTAGGGGGTTTAGTTCCTCTATGGCTGGTGACAGGAAGCCTCAGTTCCTAACCACAAGGGCCTTCCTACAGGGCTGCTTGACTGTCCTCTGACATTCCAGCTGGCTTCTCCCACAGCAAGTAACCCAAGAGAGAACATGATGGAAGCCACAATGCCTTTAAGACCTACCCTCAAGGTCTAACATTGGCCACATTATATTCATTACAAGCAAGTCACTACATCCCCCACACAGCTTAAGTGGAGGGGGATTAAGCTCCCACCTATTAAAGGGAGAAATGTCAATTTGTGGACAAAATTTAAATTCACTACACTTAAGGTTTGCCTGAAACCAGGAATGAAAACGAGGTCTGCCATTATCTCTCAATCTCTCACTCTTTCTCTCTCCCTGCCCCCTGCTCCTCTCTCCCTTTCATGAACTTTATCTCTGATTTTATTTCTTCTCCTGCTTTCTTTTCTACTGTAGCCCCTACAGCTCACAGATCTCTCCACACCTGGCAATTCCTGGTTTGTATTATTGTAGCTCTTTGACCCAAAAGATAAGGCCCACCCCTCTTCGTTCAAGGAAAGCCTCTGGTTTGCTTTGTTAGGATAGCAGGGCCTTACCTGGGGGAGCAGTTTTCTGATTGCTGAGCCTGGGTCACACGATCATACTGACCTCTGGCTGGACTATGTCTTGTGATCACTGGAGTCACATGGTAATGCTGAGGGAGGACAAGCTTCCCCACCGACAGGGGACAACTCCTGAAAAGGCGAAAGGTGGAGACTGTGATGCTGCCTGGCTACCCAGTCTGTGTGGGAGATCCGAATAATGGTTGGTGAGGAGGGAGCTAGAGGCAGCAGGAACAGATCAGGCTAAAGGAAGGTCAAGGGTGTGATGATGAAAGGCCTCCCATGCCACACGGAGGAGCTAAGCTCTTATCTTCAAGGAAATGGTGCTACCTTCTGGATTCTATCTACTTTCAAAAGAATACCCTGCCAGTAATTTAGAAGCTGAATTGTAAGGGGCTGACTGGAGACAAAAATGTTGGGTCAGAAAGTAGTTTTGTGATAGAGTTGGAAAAAAATCATCTTAATAAGAATTTAAATGTCATCTCATAGAATAAATTTTAGTTACTTTTGCTCAGAGAACAGTTTGGGAAGGTAAACTTTGTAGCTTTTTCATCAAGTGGTATGTTTAAAATGCTTTGGCTGTTTCTGTTAAGCCTTTTTCCTGTTTCCCCCATTTAGTCAATGAATATTTGTGAGGCTCTTAGTTAGACAAGGCAATGGCTAAGCCAAAGGAATGAATTTCTTTTTTTTTATTTTTATTTATTTATTTATTTTTTGGCCGGGGCTGGGTTTGAACCCGCCACCTCTGGCTTATGGGACCGGCACCCTACTCCTTGAGCCACAGGCGCCACCCAGGAATGAATTTCTTTTTTATTTATTTATTTATTTATTTATTTATTTATTTTTTATTGTTGGGGATTCATTGAGGGTACAATAAGCCAGTTACACTGATTGCAATTGTTAGGTAAAGTCCCTCTTGCAATCATGTCTTGCCTCCATAAAGTGTGACACACACCAAGGCCCCACCCCCCTCCCTCCATCCCTCTTTCTGCTCCCCCCCCATAACCTTAATTGTCATTAATTGTCCTCATATCAAGATTGAGTACATAGGATTCATGCTTCTCCATTCTTGTGATGCTTTACTAAGAATAATGTCTTCCACTTCCACAGGAATGAATTTCTAATGATAAAACATCAGGCATCTTGGCAGGTTGGTAGGAGAGAGAGTTTTGGGTAGGAGGATAACTATCTCCTTATTCCATGCACAAAATCATCTCATCCCATGATAATTAGACACAAGGAGTCTATGTTTTCCATGTTTTTTTTTTTTCATTTCATCTCCACAGAACTTCCTAGTTATGCTGCCTCATGAGCACTGACGGCTCGGCTGTATGACCAGTCAGTCCTCCCATAGCGTTCAGCACCAGATGTGGGTTTGCAGAGCTAAGCCAAAGAACACTACCTCCAGCAGCAATAGCAAGGTAAAAAGGTCTAAGCACCGTTCTGAGTGTTCTATATATATTTTCTCATTTTCTTCTTAAAACAGCTCCAAAAAGTAAGTGCTATTACTATTCTCATTTTGTAGCTGGCAACACTAAAAAGAAGTTAAGTAAATTGATCAAAGTCACATACTCGAAAATGGCCGTTTTGGACCCAGGCAGTGCAGTTCTCACTGCGCTGCTCTGCCCACTCGGCTGTGCGGACTCTTGTTAACCTGCCACAATCGAAGCCAAGCACACGACCTTGGCTGCACTCACTAAAGCGGGTCACATGTGGCATCTCTATGTGGTCTGCAGAGCTAGCAGATGGATACTACTGTGAACTCCCTGATAGGAATATTTTGTTCTCTCTGAATCTCCAGGCAGGGTCAAGATTTCAACCACTGTCGGTCTCCTGGGAAATATCTTACAAGAAGCAGCAAAGAAAAGCTAGGCAAAAACCAAACAAACAAAGAAAACAAACAAAACACCCCCAGCACATTAGAGCAGGAAGGTTTATGCAGCATGCATTTTCTCCCTTGCGTCTTTATATAGGGGTTTGTGCACAGAAAAGGGGCTCTGCAAACATTCTGAGGAAGATTCTGACAAAGTCTATTTCAAGCGCAGTGGTTAGGAATGCAGTATTTCTGGTCCTCCTCCTCCTGGGCTATGGCAAGGTGGAATGTGCCTGCCCCTCTGAGGTCAAATGTGGCCATGTGTCTTGTGTTGGTCAGTGGAATAGGAGTGGAGGTGAGGTATGTCATTTTTGAATGGGCGGCTTTGAAAATTAGTGTGTAGTTTGCTGTGTTCCCTCCTGTTGTGTTGGTGCCCGGAAAGGCTGCAGATGATACCTGCTGGGTCAGCCTGGGTCTCAGAGAAGATAGGGGAGGGAGGGAGGGAAGGAGAGAGAGAGATGTACTTTTCTCATTTTAAGCCATTGATTTGGGGAGTGTTAGTTACTAGGTCATAATCTAGCAAGTCCTGACTGATACATCAAGTCTCTCTCCAACCAAAAGAGCAGTACGTTGAAGGAATTGCCTGGGTCCTTAATTGGAATTGATCTAAAAGACAGATAACACTTTGGAGACCGTTGCACCTGGATTTTGACTAGACCCATTGCTTACCTTAAAGTCATACCAACCACAGTAGTTAAAAAAAATTGAAATGAAGATCATAATGACACGTAATAAATGTAAGGAGATTGGACTTTCCAATGAGTTTCTGCATCTATCATCATATTTGCCCAGAATAACAACAAAATCAATATGTGACAGATTCTATTTATGAAAGGTGGCCTTAACAATATTTGCCATCCCATAGGTTCTTCTGCAACATGACCTTGTCACTCCTTCATCTAAAGGCGAGGGGAACGGCGACTACTTTCTATTTAGTAGAATAAATACTGCAAATTTTATGCTTTACCAGCCCTGGGAAGAACCCTTGTTTGGCTGGAAGCTTTTGCTCCCTGCCTGCCACTGGGAGGCAACCTTCGTATAAGAAGTCTAACTAACTACTTTGAGATTTCCATGTTGACAGAAAGCCAAGAGATATGTTTAGACTGGAATGAGAGAGAGACGGGCAAGGGGAGGAGAAGAGAGAGACAGAGAAATAGACACACACACACACACACACACACACATCCCCTCTCAGAGCGATATCATGAAATACCATTGTACCAGATAAGCGAGTGAAAAAGCATCGTGGAACTGACTGCTGCAGGCCCAAAGGCCCCAGCTGATGACATATAGGGCTAAGATGAACCAACCAGCTGAGTCCTCCCCCCAATTCTTGACCCACATAATCACGGGCAAAATAAGTGGTTGTTTTAGCCACCATGCTTTGTGGTATTATGTTATACAGCACCAGACAACCCAAACAAAGCACAACAGTAAGACCCAGGAGGTAGGAAGCCAGGAATTATTCTCTTATGCTACAGATAAGGAAACTGATACTTAAATACATTAAATCAAATGCTCCTTGAAATAGGAAAGATGAGAGCACAGATGTTCTGATTATCAACCTAGCTCAGGGTTTTCCCACAACAAAAACCATTTTGGCACACAGGATGCTTGGGGCCTGGCTTACAGATGATCTACATGAGAAGGGAAATGAAGCCCAAAGAGGTCAAGGGCCTTGCTTAAGGTCACACAGTGAGTCCAAGGTCCTGACCACATAAGAATCCTGTCTTTTGAAACCTGGGTCCAGTTCCCTGATCTGCAGGCTTCTGATTCCTCCATTATCTGAAAGAGGAAGAGCTAAATTTCTCAGTCAATTAAAATGTGTTTTTGTTGCCTTTGTTTCTTGGTAATAACCTGTAAGAGCAAATGATAATCTCAGGGGGATATTAAATAAAAAGCTATAAAAAATCTTATTGCCACAGGCGGAACATTTGAAGAGAAATGTGTTGTTGGAGGCAAGGGAACTGAGAAAAGGAGAAAGTGGGGGGTTTTCCTGCACCACAGGACCCCCCACCCAACATGGAGCCCTGGCTCAGGCCTACCCTGGACATTGGTCTCTCCAAATGCAAATCAAATTTGAAATACTTGGTCTATAAAAGAGAACAATTATATACACAATAGGTGTGTGTCTATACATATAATTTACATGAGATAGAGCCATTTTACCGAGTGGTTTAAATTGTCATCATTGTCTTCCGCTAGGGTCTGTCTAGATCTCTTTCTCTGCCCATAATGTTACCTCTAGAAGATTCATAGCTTTCTAATCACTTCTCAGTTTTAAGAATCCCATTTTCAGACATTCGAAAGTTAAGACAAATTTAAATCAAAACTTTCCTCTCATACCTCACTTCTGTCTTCTTTCCAGTCTAGATGACCAAGCTCAGGGCCCTTTCCCTGAATGGGAAAGGAAGATACGGTGGCTTTTCACTCCGTCCTCAACTCCCTGCTGCTGCTCCTGTACCCTCCACTCTGCCCCCAAAGGAATAGCTGCATCCTCTTGCTGATGGGTTTCCCCCACCTGGAAGACACTACTTTTCTGCAGGATTCCATCAGTTTAATTTAAGCTCGCTAACTTCTGTGGTGTCCACTTAACTCACGGGAATCCCATACATCCTTGTCCCACCAAATAGTGACAGTGTAGCCTGCCCACCTTTCTAATCTCCTTGTTCTGACATCATGGCGTCTTCTACCAGGCTCTCAGTTTTCCAGGCAGGCGTCAAACATTAAGTCTCTGGGTTTACTATGTCACAAACTCCCAGAAGCTATTAAGGTATCCAAAGAACTCTTATCATCTTTTGAGTTAGCTACTGCTGCAAGAATACTATTTGGCAAGCCATCCCCAAACCCAGCGACATGTAACAAGAGGCATTTATCCTCACACTCATGGCTATAGTTCAATGGATGCTGGTTGCCCTGGCCTGGGTACTATGTAAAGGTACTAATTCCTCTTTAAAGGCTTGAAACAGCAGCTCTAGTTGGATGTCTCCTCACTGCTGTTTGGGCTCAGGTTTGTGTGTTCTTTCTTGGCCAAAGCTAGAGGGGAAGCTGCTACCCATAGGAAGCTATAGCTAGGAGATGGTGAAGAGAAGATTGAAGTGCAGGAGAACAAAGCCAACTACACGTACGCAGGCTTCCAACCTCTGCCTACACCATGTCTGCTAATACTTCATTGTCCAGAGCAAGTCCCACAACTGAGCCTCAAGTCCAGGGGTGGGGAGATGGGTATACCCTGCTCTCAGTGGGGCAAAAACAAATCATATGTCCAAGTCTAGCACCAATGGGATGGGAAAGAGCACTCCCATCAGGATGGCTGATTGGAGGGAATATAAGCACAATAGAAATCTAACTTACTGTGATTACTGAGGTAGGATTCAGCTTCTACAACTCAACTTCTAAATGTCTCCGATCTCTTCAAGCAATTTTCCTCTTCCTGCCTTAAAAGGATCACCCTGTCCCCTTCATTACACAGGAGGATACTGATTCCCTGATTCTACTTTATAGCTAATGAACTCCGTTTGAATGACTCATCTTGTCATTTATAACCAGGATGAAGTAGTGCTTCCTGGACTGGTTTTGTCCTCTTGCTGCAAGTCCTGCACAGATGTGTCTAGTAGGAATTTAGAATTGGTGTATGCGCAACACCTTTTGTTCTCAGCTCCGGAGCTTCAGCCTGCTAAAGGAAAAGTCGCTTTACATAGATTGTGCCATAATTCTCCTATTATCTCCTATTTTTTTCCCCTTAATACCAATCAGTGTACATTGTTTCATGCCAACACAGCAATACTTTTCTCATTCCTTTTAAAGTATGGAGATATCACTATTTAAATAACAAAGCTTTTAAATTGTAGAGTATTGGGCTGGTTGTTTTTTGTTATTTTGAATAACTTTGCAATAAGCACTCCTGATAAGTATCTTGATATGCTTGTTTCATTTTCATAGGATTTATTACTAAAAGTGGGATTGCTGATTAGCAATAAACTCTAATAAATACTGTACCAATTTCTATTTTTTTGTGAAGAAATTCAAACCCAACATAATATTTTCATATAACATTCCTTTATAACCACTACTGCAGGAGGCATTATTATTCTTTTTAACATTCGTTGACTGGCAATTCTGATGTAAAGATGTAAAGCCCCAGTGGTAAATCTGATTTAGAGTTGTGAAGAAGAAGGCAAAACATTACTCCAGTTGCTTTCTTTCCTCTCTTTAAATATTGTCATGCACACACTGATGACAGATTGAATCTTACAAGGGTATATGTGAAACTTGGTAAATGGTCTGTAAAGCTAGTGAATGATGCCCCATGATCATATCAATGTACACAGCTATGATTTAATAAAAAAAAAATAAATAAAAAAAATAAATTAAAAAAAAAGAAAGGGGGTCTTAGAGCCAAAGGAGACACCAGCCACTGGAATACCTGGGATTAAGATTCTTGGTAGCAGTTGGTGTCTACCTCTTCCAGCCAAACTGACATTCAAAATGAAGGGCAACTAAATGATCAATGAGCAGCCTCTGAATGGGATAGGCATGCTATAGATTGTGATTGCTTTCAAAGTCCTCAGTTTATTATGCACATCATGGAACATATGTGCTTATATTTAGTTGTAATAAAACGTAATATCCTGGCACCCATTTGCTGTCTTTATTATTTGAGTAATACAATTATATTGTTAAGAACTTTAAAATATTTTTAATTTATTTGTTTCTGATTATCCAATATATTCTCTTCTGAAAAATAAAGGAAAAGCATAAAGATGCAGAAAAAGATTGGATCATAATCTACCACCTAAAAGTTTATAGAACAGATGTTGGTGTTTTGCCTGGTGTGATATTATTATTGCTGGGTCTGCAGTCGTGGAGTACCACCCCCTTGTGGAGACTTCCTGAATTGCAGGCAATGAAGGTGAAGAAATGGAGGAAAGGAAGTGACAAACTTACCTTTATTTTAAGACAAAAGCCCCTAGAAGCTAAAGTAGGGGGAAGGGAGAGTGTGGAAGAAGGACAGGCTTGGAGCCATGGGATGAATGCATGGAAGTGAAGGAGAGAGCTTCTGAAAAGGTTCATTTATTCAACTTTCTTGTTGTAAGGTATCTCTGCCTGTTGTTATTGTTGCATTTCTTCATATTTTCATTGGCTAACATATGTAGATTGGAAATAGTTTAAAACAGTCATTTGGATTGAGTAGTGGTTGGGAAGCAAACTGAAACATAGGGTTCCCAAATGTGAAAATGAGGCAAAACTATCTTTTAAAATCTCTCAGCCCATTCTTTTTGTTGTTGCTATGAAAGAATAAGTGAGACTGTGTAATTCATAAAGAAAAGAGGTTTATTTGACTTAGGATTTTGGAGTCTGGAAAGTCCAAGATGGGCAGCTGCTCCTGATAAGAGCCTTGTGTTTAGTAACAACATGGGGGAAGCAGAAGGGGAAGAGGGTGTATGCCAAGAGACCACACTTTATAGCAACTTACTCTTTTGGCAACCAATCCAGTCCATGAGAGGGAGCTCCCATGACTCAAATACCTCTTACGCAGCTCCACCTCCCAACAACATTACCTTGGCAACTAAATTTTAACGTGAATTTTAGTGGGACAAGTCACATCCAAATAATAGCACTAACTTTAGTGTCTGTGACTTTATGAGAGCAAAATAAAAGAATAATGGAAAAACAAACTCAACCAAAACTTCTTTGCGTGTGAGACTCAAGGTATGGAGAACTAGCAAAGTGGCTTTTAGTAGAGGCTATGACCCAGGGATGCTGGAAGTGGGGTTATTTGCAGGAGCTAAATACAGAAACCTTTGGATGTGGCATGATTCTCTACTGTTTAAACCATGCTCTGAAATGTTTCCACTTTAATTATGTCAGTTGCTCCTGGAGGCACATTGCTCAGGCATTGCCTAGGCAACCTCCTGCAAGGATGCTCAACTTGGACTGGGAGCCAGGGAGTGGCAGCTGGACCACAGTAGGTGGTTCTGACCCTGTCAAGTGTGAGGGTTTCCTCAAATGTCAAAATATTCCTGGTACCTCCACAGGCTGATGAGCATGTTTTTAGTAATTCTTTGTATTGTGTATTGATTTGTTCACTGCCACAGCAACTTCCTACATTTGAAAAATACTGGCTCACGTGTGGGATAGGTACTGCTATTTTATGGCGCTTGGCGTACATGTTGACTCTTGGGACTCTTTGGTTGCTTAGACCTGTGGCTTCTTTAAACTGGGAGACAAACACTTTACTTAGGGACGCTGAGTAGGCAACTTGGGACTTCAGTGGACTTTCTTTCACTGTTCTTTGTGGGGGATGGATGCCAAGAGCCAACGTTGAGGGGAAGTCATAGTGCAGGAAGGGGATGGGTCCATCTGGGAAATCCAGAAACTGTATGGAAAAGACATACCGGGCAAGGTGGGGTGTGGGGAATAAGCAGGGGCCTGGCCTCCCTCCTGGTGGTGGGTGGGGGCAGCGTCCCCATCGACCTGGTGGCTCCAGTATTAGCACTGAGGATGGCACAGTTTCCAGCCTGAAAGGAGCCCTGTCTGGTAATAACAAAGTGTGCTTGTGGCCGAGCCCCTGCTCCTGGCAGCTTAAGCCACGAAAGGACTCAAGAGGGCAGAAATGGGTTCTGATGAAGACCCAGGAACATGGCAGGGCCCCCGACCTTTCACCTGAGCGTCTCCTGCCTTTCAGTGCCATTCGCCCAGATTGGCTGTGTGAAACAGGGTGCAGTGTGAAGGCAGAGTGGAACCCTCCCTCATTGCACCCTTCAGAGTGAGGGCTGGGTTCTTTCCCAACCTCTCGGTACCACTTGCAGGCTGTGTGACCTTGGACAACTTACTTAATCTCTCTGTGCCTCAGTATTCTTCTCAGTAAAATGGAGATAATAATCGTGCCTACTTTGTAGGGTTATTGTGAGAACTATTAAATAAATGAGCCAATGTATCTAAAATGCTTGGTACAATGCCTGGGATATAGCTGATAAGTGCTAGCTATTACTTTTATTACTATTATTCATTTCCAGCTCAACAACCTATGTAGGCTTTTCCTTAGCCCCAGGATAAAGTCAGAAATCTGTTTTTCATTGGCCTTTACAATCTAGCCATGAACCCCTCTCCAGGCTTATTGTTCATATATCTGCATGCTAGTCCGGCCTCGGCACCATTCTTCACGTGGTTCCTCTATGTGCACACCTGCGGCTCATTTCTCCACTCCTCTGATTCCCTTCCATTTTTATGGCTCTAGGGGTATTCCCTTTCTTCCATAAAACTTGGCTCTGGCACTGAAACCCCCCAGAGGGTAAGACTGGACTTTTCTCCCATCAGCTGTTTGAACCCAGGAGGGCAGCACCTTCTGTGTTTGTGTCCTGCGCCCAGGGCCAGGCCAGTGCAGCCATCAGTCAGTTTTTATTGAGTGAATTTGTTGTCTGCTTTGGTGCTCAGAGAGAAACTTCTTGAGTCTAGGTTTATTAAGATGAAAGACTCTTTTTATTATGGTTTTCTTGGAAGAAAAAAGCAATCAAAGAAATAAACCCTGAAACAGCTACTATTTTATATAGAAAGCATTATTTCTGAGCTAAATGATTTTTTTTTTCCTAAAAGAAAATTTAGAAATTATATAGCTCCTGGTGGAATTAAAGGAATGTAAATGAAGCCATGAACATTTTCACAGCATCGGAAGCGTTGGACCCTATTTTGCTAACTTATACAACGTGGTATAAACAATCCAAGCTTCTGGGCCCAGCTCAGCTTTGCAGTAACACATGCCCCTTTGGGCTTCTCTCCAAATTGTGTGATTTGCTAGATTTAGCCAATTATTTGCCTTAGAATGTATTAGCTTTTCTGAGAACTTCCATATGATCTGATTCTTCTGGTTATTTTCTGGCAGAGGAACCCTTTGATTTCAAACCAAAATGGCCTCACAGATCATTTAGAAAGTGAGGTGACAGGAAAATGGTTCACTCCATTCCCTTCCACCATTCCAGCCCTTCTCTTCCTCCATATCCTCTCTCCTCTGGCAGATATCAAAGCATTCTCTCACATCCACTCATGCCTTGTTGACCTACCCCAGGCCTCAAGGGAGGTCCCCACTATCTCAGGGAGTTCTCACTGAGCCCAGTTCAGAAGCAGTGAGTGTGTATTTGTGTGTGCGTGTCTGTGTGTATGTTAACACATGCGTGAGTCCAAGTGTGTGTTCCCCATTGGGACAGTGGGGCTGGGTGCTGGTGGTGCTTTCCCCACCCCAGGAAGACATGGTGGTAACAGCAGCGGGGAGGCCTGCAGGCAGCAGTGTCCCCACCTCTTTGGGACTCACATTATCTTTTTGTTTCCCATATGTACCCCTGCCTGGTCTCTGGAGTTCTCCCTGCTTCTTTCCTAGGGCTCCCAGGTTAGAGTCAGGCACTTCTTAACACTATCATTGAGTGGATTCTGGGATTTGTTTATTTGTTGGGGTAGGGCAACTGTAGAAATGATATTTACAGTTTAGATGATATTGACATTTCCCCACAAATCCTGTGACATTTCCCCACAAATCCTGTTGATTTGTGGAGAAATGTCAATATCATTTAAACTGTAAATATCATTTCTACAGTTGCCCTACATCTGTAGAATATCATTTCTAAGATACCATCTCTCCGTCTTAGTCTGTTCTGTGTTGCTATAACTAAGTATCACAGACTGGGTAATTTATAATGAACAGAAATTTATTGACTCACATTTCTGGAGGCTAGAAAGTCCAAAATCTGGCACTTGGTGAGAGCCTTCTTCCTGTGTCATAAGATGATGGAGGGCAACACAAGGCAGAAGGGCAACAAGGAGAAGGCCGGAGGGGGTGAGAGCGAGAGAGCAAGAGGGGCCCGAGTCAGCCTTCAACAAGAAGCCCACTCCGAGACAGTGGCCTAATCCATTCAGGAAGGCAGGGCCCTTATGGCCCAATCACCTTTTAAAGTTCCTACTACCCAACACTATTGTATTGGGGATTTAGTTTCCAGCACATGCTTTTTGGGGGGACATTGCAAACAAAAGAAGGGAGTCATGGCAGGTGGTGGTAAACTCTAAGAGTTTAACAACTCAAGTCAATGCATAGTTTCTGAACACGTGTTGAGCCCACTTCCTCCCTCTCTCCTGCCTCTCCCTGTTCTCTTTTGCAAGATATCCTTCCCTTATGGTAGTCTTTCCTCTGACCCTGACCTTATCCAATTCCTGCTGAGTCTTCAAAACCAAAGTCTGTGCAGCCCAAACCCATCTCCCAACAGCTGGGGCCAAGGCTTGTTTGGGAATGGGGTTCTCAGCAGAATTGCTTAGAGGTTTTTACAAAATAAAACAGCTACCCTGAAGAATCTGATCGGGGTCTGGGGTGGGGCCTGGGCATCTGCATTTTTTTTTTTTTTTTTGGATTTCTTTTTTTTTTTTTTATTTGTTTATTTTTTTTTTTTTTATTGTTGGGGATTCATTGAGGGTACAATAAGCCAGTTACACTGATTACAATTGTTAGGTAAAGTCCCTCTTGCAATCATGTCTTGCCCCCATAAAGTGTGACACACACTAAGGCCCCACCCCCCTCCCTCCATCCCTCTTTCTGCTTCCCCCCATGACCTTAATTGTCATTAATTGTCCTCATATCAAGATTGAGTACATAGGATTCATGCTTCTCCATTCTTGTGATGCTTTACTAAGAATAATGTCTTCCACTTCCATCCAGGTTAATACGAAGGATGTAAAGTCTCCATTTTTTTTAATGGCTGAATAGTATTCCATGGTATACATATACCACAGCTTGTTAATCCATTCCTGGGTTGGTGGGCATTTAGGCTGTTTCCACATTTTGGCGATTGTAAATTGAGCTGCAATAAACAGTCTAGTACAAGTGTCCTTATGATAAAAGGATTTCTTTCCTTCTGGGTAGATGCCCAGTAATGGGATTGCAGGATCAAATGGGAGGTCTAGGTTGAGTGCTTTGAGGTTTCTCCATACTTCCTTCCAGAAAGGTTGTACTAGTTTGCAGTCCCACCAGCAATGTAAAAGTGTTCCCTTCTCTCCACATCCACGCCAGCATCTGCAGTTTTGAGATTTTGTGATGTGGGCCATTCTCACCGGGGTTAGATGATATCTCAGGGTTGTTTTGATTTGCATTTCTCTAATATATAGAGATGATGAACATTTTTTCATGTGTTTGTTAGCCATTCGTCTGTCGTCTTTAGAGAAAGTTCTATTCATGTCTCTTGCCCATTGATATAAGGGATTGTTGGCTTTTTTCATGTGGATTAATTTGAGTTCTCTATAGATCCTGGTTATCAAGCTTTTGTCTGATTGAAAATATGCAAATATCCTTTCCCATTGTGTGGGTTGTCTCTTTGCTTTGGTTATTGTCTCCTTAGCTGTACAGAAGCTTTTCAGTTTAATGAAGTCCCATTTGTTTATTTTTGTTGTTGTTGCAATTGCCATGGCAGTCCTCTTCATGAAGTCTTCCCCCAGGCCAATATCTTCCAGTGTTTTGCCTATGCTTTCTTTGAGGATTTTTATTGTTTCATGCCTTAAATTTAAGTCCTTTATCCATCTTGAATCAATTTTTGTGAGTGGGGAAAGGTGTGGGTCCAGTTTCAGTCTTTTACATGTAGACATCCAGTTCTCCCAACACCATTTATTGAATAGGGAGTTTTTCCCCCAAGGTAAGTTCTTGTTTGGTTTATCGAAGATTAGGTGGTTGTAAGATGTTAGTTTCATTCCTTGGTGTTCAATTCGATTCCAAGTGTCTATGTCTCTGTTTTTGTGCCAGTACCATGTTGTCTTGAGCACTATGGCTTTGTAGTACAGACTAAAATCTGGTATGCTGATGCCCCCAGCTTTATTTTTGTTACTAAGAACTGCCTTAGCTATACGGGGTTTTTTCTGGTTCCATACAAAACGCAGAATCATTTTTTCCAAATCTTGAAAGTACGATGTAGGTACTTTGATAGAAATGGCATTGAATAGGTAGATTGCTTTGGGAAGTATAGACATTTTAACAATGTTGATTTTTCCCATCCATGAGCATGGTATGTTCTTCCATTTGTTAATATCCTCTGCTATTTCCTTTCTGAGGAGTTCATAGTTTTCTTTATAGAGGTCCTTCACCTCCTTCGTTAGGTATATTCCTAGGTATTTCATTTTCTTTGAAACTATGGTGAAGGGAGTTGTGTCCTTAATTAGCTTCTCATCTTGACTGTTATTGGTGTATACAAAGGCTACTGACTTGTGGACATTGATTTTATATCCTGAAACATTACTGTATTTTTTGATGACTTCTAGGAGTCTTGTGGTTGAGTCTTTGGGGTTCTCTAAGTATAAGATCATGTCGTCAGCAAAGAGGGAGAGTTTGACCTCCTCTGCTCCCATTTGGATTCCCTTTATTTCCTTGTCTTGCCTAATTGTATTGGCTAGAACTTCCAGCACTATGTTGAATAGTAAAGGTGACAGAGGACAACCTTGTCTGGTTCCAGTTCTAAGAGGAAAAGCTTTCAGTTTAACTCCATTCAGTAAAATATTGGCTGTGGGTTTGTCATAGATAGCTTCAATCAGTTTTAGAAATGTGCCACCTATGCCTATACTCTTCAGTGTTCTAATTAGAAAAGGATGCTGGATTTTATCAAATGCTTTTTCTGCATCTATTGAGAGGATCATGTGATCTTTATTTTTGCCTCTGTTAATATGGTGGATAACGTTTATGGACTTGCGTATGTTAAACCAGCCTTGCATCCCTGGGATGAAGCCTACTTGATCATGATGAATGACTTTTTTGATGATAAGCTGTAATCTATTGGCTAGGATTTTGTTGAGAATTTTTCCATCTATATTCATGAGTGAGATTGGTCTGAAATTCTCCTTTTTGTTTGGGTCTTTTCCTGGTTTTGGTATCAGGGTGATGTTTGCTTCATAGAATGTGTTGGGGAAGATTCCTTCTTCCTCAATTTTTTGGAATAATTTCTGCAGTACAGGAATAAGCTCTTCCTTGAAGGTTTGATAGAATTCTGGAGTGAAGCCATCTGGACCAGGGCATTTTTTAGTTGGAAGCTTTTTTATTGTTTCTTTGATCTCAGTGCTTGAAATTGGTCTGTTCAGGAGGTCTATTTCTTCCTGGCTAAGTCTAGGGAGAGGGTGTGATTCCAAATATTGATCCATTTCCTTCACATTGTCAAATTTCTGGGCATAGAGTTTCTGGTAGTATTCAGAGATGATCTCTTGTATCTCTGTGGGATCAGTTGTTATTTCCCCTTTATCGTTTCTGATTGAGGTTACTAGAGATTTTACTTTTCTATTTCTAGTAAGTCTGGCCAATGGTTTATCTATTTTATTTATTTTTTCAAAAAACCAACTCCTTGTTTCATTAATTTTCTGAATGATTCTTTTGTTTTCCATTTCATTGATCTCTGATTTGATTTTGGATATTTCTTTTCTTCTACTGAGTTTAGGCTTAGATTGTTCTTCTTTTTCCAATTCCATAAGATCTCTTGTGAGACTGTTGATGTGCTCTCTTTCTGTTTTTCGAATGTAGGCATCTAAAGCGATGAATTTTCCTCTCAAAACTGCTTTTGCAGTATCCCACAGGTTTTGGTAGCTTGTGTCTTCATTGTTGTTATGCTCAAGGAAGTTAATGATTTCCTGTTTTATTTCTTCCTGCACCCATCTGTTATTCAACAGAAGATTGTTTAATTTCCATGCCTTTGGGTGGGGTTGAGCATTTTTTTTAGAGTTGAGTTCCACCTTTAGTGCCTTATGGTCTGAAAAGATACAAGGTAAAATTTCAATTCTTTTGATTCTGTTGATATTTGTTTTGTGTCCCAGGATATGATCAATTTTGGAGAATGTTCCATGGGGTGATGAGAAGAATGTATATTCTTTATCTTTGGGATGGAGTGTTCTATATGCGTCTATCAAGCATAGTTGTTCTAGGGTCTCATTTAAATCTCTTATATCTTTGTTTAATTTCTGTTTAGAGGATCTGTCCAACTCTGTAAGAGGTGTGTTAAAGTCCCCTGTTATGATGGTATTATCAGATATCATATTGCTCAGACTGAGTAAGGTCTGCTTCAAGAATCTGGGAGCATTTAAATTGGGTGCATAAATATTTAGAATTGAAATGTCTTCTTGTTGTAGTTTTCCCTTGACCAATATAAAGTGACCATCTTTGTCTTTTTTGACTTTAGTTGCTTTAAATCCAGATGTATCTGAAAATAAGATTGCAACTCCTCTTTTCTTCTGAATTCCATTTGCCTGAAAAATTGTCTTCCATCCCTTGACTCGGAGCTTTAATTTGTGTTTTGAAGCCAGGTGTGTTTCTTGCAGACAGCAGATGGATGGCTTGTGTTTTTTAATCCAGTCAGCCAATCTATGTCTCTTCAGTGGGGAATTCAAGCCATTAACATTTATGGAGATAATTGATAAGTGTGGTAGTGTTCTATTCGTCTTATTTGGTGAGAGTCCATTGCTTAGTTTTATCTTTTGCATCAGTGTGGAGGTTAGGCTCTGTCCTTTGATTTCTGAGTTCTTACTTTGCTGCTGATCCATTGTGGTGGTCAGTGTGCAGAATAGGTTGAAGTATTTCCTGTAGAGCTGGTCTTGTTGTGGCGAATTTCCTCAATGTTTGTATATCCATAAATGATTTGATTTCTCCATCAATTTTGAAGCTTAGCTTAGCAGGGTACAGAATTCTGGGCTGAAAATTGTTCTGTTTAAGTAGATTAAAGGTAGATGACCATTGTCTTCTTGCTTGGAAAGTTTCATTAGAGAAGTCTGCGGTCACTCTGATGGATTTGCCCCTGTAGGTCAACTGGCGCTTACTCCTGGCAGCTTGCAGAATCTTTTCTTTTGTCTTGACTTTGGACAGGTTCATCACAATGTGTCTTGGAGAAGCTCGGTTAGAGTTGAGGCGACCTGGGGTCCGATATCCCTCTGAAAGCAGTGTGTCAGAATCTTTGGTGATGTTTGGGAAATTTTCTTTTATAATATTCTCTAGTATGGCTTCCATTCCTCTGGGGCATTCTTCTTCCCCTTCTGGAATTCCTATAACTCGTATGTTGGAACGCTTCATAAAGTCCCATAATTCTGACAGTGAACCTTCTGCTTTCTCTCTCTTCTTTTCTGCCTCTTTTACTATCTGAGTTATCTCAAAAACTTTGTCTTCTACCTCTGAAATTCTTTCTTCTGCATGGTCTAACCTGTTGCTGATACTTTGCATTGCATCTTTAAGTTCCCTGATTGACTGTTTCAGTTCCTTCAGCTCTGCTATATCCTTTTTATATTCTTCATATCGTTCATCTCTGATTTGATTCTGTTTTTGGATTTCCTTTTGGTTATTTTCCACTTTATTAGCAGTTTCCTTCATTGTTTCCATCATTTCTTTCATTGTTTTCAACATGTGTATTCTAAATTCCCTTTCTGTCATTCCTAACATTTCTGTATAGGTGGAATCCTCTGCAGTAGCTACCTCATGGTCCCTTGGCGGGGTCGTTCTGGACTGGTTCTTCATGTTGCCTGGAGTTTTCTGCTGATTCTTCCTCATGAGTGATTTCTTTTATCTGTTTCCTTGCCCTAATTTTCCTTTCACTTCCTCTTGCTCTTTAAGATCTTGTGCCTGTGGACTAAGGGTTACAGGACCAGAAGGGTGAGAAGATTGAAGAGCAAACAAGGGATGAAAGAAAGGAGGACCGAGTGATAAGAAAAAAAAAAAAAAAAAAAAGAAAGATAGAGAAAGGAGAGGGGGTGGGGATAAGGAATATTGACAAAAAGAAGAGAGGCCCAGAAAGAGGGAGACAGGGCAATATAGGTGTACAGTAGGGTACTTTGACACAACCTTAAAAAACCCCACCTTCTGGGGGTGCCCCAGTTGGGTGGTTCCCTTGAGGTCAGCAGCTCTTTGCTAACCTGATCAGACACAGTACCCCACCTCCACCAAGTAGAGAGGAAAGACAAAAATGCTATAAATCAAACCAAAACAAGCAAACAGAAAACTTTACGGGGATACAATGGGGTGAAAAACCAAATGATAGTGGTAGAAACACTAGCAAAAATGAAGTTGTAGTTATTAAAAAAGGCAGCAATGGGAAATTATAATTAAACTAGAAAAATTGAGAAAGAAAAAGGGATCTGTATGGAAAAGATTGAAATTAAAAAACAAAAGAACATCAACAACGTCAAAATAAACAAGCAAAAAAAAAAAAAGAAAAAAATACACAACCAAAAACAAAGCAGTTTGTATATGTTATTGAATATTGTCTGGGCAACACGTGGTCTTATGGGGTATGAGATGTTAGTCACAGTTCTGATACGACTGGAGGCAGCTGATTTCTCAAACCCCAGCAGGTAGACACCCTAAATCTCTCTTCAGCCCACTTAAAAGGCACTTTGAACTTGTAAACTTGCTGAGCAGAAGCTTTCCCAGCTTTCTTGCTGGAATCACTGCTGAAGTGGCTATCCACTTACCCAGGGTGCCAAAACCGGTCTCACTCTGCCCCTGAGGGTTAGGGCTGCAAGGCGGCTCAGACCCCACCCTTAGGCTACTTGGTTGCTGGGTTACCAGCTCCCACCCGTTTCTAGCTCTGCGACCCTGAGGGCGGAGCTTGCCGGGGCAGATCACTGACAATGGATCTGTGTGACCCACCGCCAAACACTATTAGCTCCGTCTGGCTCAGCGGCTCAGACTGGGGCCCTAGACAACGGCCAAAGTTCTCCGCACTCCCGCTCAGGCCTTCCCCAAGGCAGTTCAACTCAGTGCCAAGTCCAAGGACATCAAAACAGTTCACAGGTAAGGCCTTTCTGGTTTGCAGTCTCGCTGCTACTGAACTTACAGTTGTGGGCGGGTTTAGACGGATTGAACACACGCGACCACTTGCCGGTTTTCCACTGTTTTAGTCCTCCTCTTGGGGTCCAGAAGTCTCTCGCTGACTCCCTGTAGCCTCATAGGAGTGATGATAGGCAGTTCCCACCAGCCAGAGATGCCTGGAGTCCTATCTCCCCCGACTCATGGTGCCCAGATGCAAGGAAGCTGTTACTCGGCTGCCATCTTGCTCTGCCTCCCTCGCATCTGCATTTTTTAAACCTCCATAGGTGACTCTGATGCTCATCCGGGATTGGGAGCCAGTGCTCTGGAGGCAACTTCACATATTCAAATGTGCAGTTGCTTTCCAGTTGTCCTGTGGTTAGAAAACAACTGAAGACAGGAACTAGCTTTGTGCCTTTCTGGTCTACCCTGCTGCACACAGCTAAGTTATGTGCACTTGAACTTATTAGTCATTAGTATATCAGAAAAATCAGAGTCAAGTCCACTGATGATGCCTGAGTTTGTGTTCCCAGCCAGGCCATAACTGTGCTGATCAGGTAGCCATCGCCTCACAGCCCAAAAGTGCCTTTCTGGAATCAGGCTGTGATGCTGGGGCTGCAGCTCTGCAGGTGGCACTTTTCCTGGCCAGTTCTGCCTCTAGCAGAAAGCAGAGGAGGCCTAGGAGCCTGGAATGGGGAGAAGGGAAGTGCTTCCTTCTGTGTGCTCCTCGATCTGGACAGCATCACTGCTGCAATGGTCCTTCCAGGCAGCGGAAGCACAGCTGTTGCTACTGGTTTCCAGCTTTTCCCCTCATCCCTAGAACTGGCCTCCTGAAAGCCCCCAGATACACCAGTGCCAGCCAGGCAGTCTCCCTCCTCAGAGGCCTGAGTCCTGGCTCAGAGGCTCTTCCCCTCAGTCTCCCAGCCGAGGAGTGAGAGCAGCCCCCTGCAGTTGCTATCTCTGTGTTATCCTGGTGTCTTTTTTCTGTCCTCAGTCCATTCCCGTTTAGCCAATTCCTTACTTTCAATCCTCTTTGTTAAAATAACTGGCCAAGTGTCTGTGTTCTGACCCAGCTGCTACTATGTGATTTTGCTCAGCTGTCCCTCACCTTCTCACACTTCACTTGCCAGGGCCAGAACTCTGAGACTTCCCTGAAACTCATCCCTATTCTTCCCTGCCTGGATCCACCGTCGCCCAGTGCATAACTCAGAACTTGGGCGGCACTCTTGGTTCCTCTCTCTTGCTTACTCAACACACCCCGTTGGTCAGGGAGGGCTGTTGATTCCATCTCAAATCCACCCCCCAGCCCAGGTGATCTGCCTTTGTCCTTGCACCTCCACAACTCATTTTCCCAGAGAACCCGAAGTAACGCTAGTAAAGTGTAATCCAGGCGTCACTTACCCTGTGTGGCCACAAACCCTGCCAAGGCCATTTCCCTTTCCTTCTCACCTCCATTTTCCCCTGCACTCCTGCCTCCCTGGATGTGTTCATTTCCTGAACGTGCCAAGCCTCTTCCTGCCCCCAGAAGCTTGGCACCTTTGACCCCTCTGTCCAAATGCTTTCTCCTTTCTCTTCGTGGTTGGCTTCTTTTCATTCTTGAGGAAGCACCTTTTAATTCACCCTCGTTAGAGTCAATGCCTCCCAGCTACAGGCCTCTTTTCTTCCTGGCACTTCTCATCATTTCCAGTTATCAGCTTGTTTATATCTTTACTTACTCTGTCTCACTCATTAGACTGTAAGATCTACGGGGCAAGAGCCATGTCTATTTATATCATGACACCATCTCCTCACTGCCCTCGGCCTCATTACAGACACACTAACTGAAAAAATGAATCTAGAATGGATATCAAAAAATAAACAAGACAGAGGCAAGAAAACCTATTATTATTTTAGTTAGCAGTTGTTCTAATACGCTGCAAGGTGTTCTCAAGTAGAGCCTGCCACTAATTATCCATAATTATAGCCATAGACTCTTCTCTGAAGAAATATTTTTTCTTCAATATGCAACTATATGAAAATATTATTGCTCAATATAGTAGCATGTGTTTGTAAATATTTGATATTTGGTATGCATAACATGTCCACATAGATACTAATATGTTCATATATTTGTACCTCTGAGACAATCCTGGGAGGCGTGATTCCAGGTGAATCATGACCTCAAGGGCCAAAAAATGTACAAGGGTTTCTGTGCTATTAGGAGCCCATGTCGTATTTGGTAGCCTGCCTTAGCTACTGGGAAAGTGGGCTTCTCAAAGAATCCAGCTGTCTCAGTCACTGAAAGCAAGTTTATGTGTTCTCTAGAAAGGCAAAATCAGGGTACTATGGCTTAGTTAATTCTGGCCCAGTCCTTGTTGAAACCATGAGGAGGTCTGCTCATTGCAATGTAATATTCATACAGCTCTATTTTTTCAGTTTAATTTCATTTTCGTTTATTAGTAGTAAAATCCCTGCTGGCATGTCATTTAATTCGTTCCTTGTGCTAATAATGATTCTAAAGCCTTTTAAAGAAATGATTATATGGTAATACCAAATCTGATGGTGGATTCAAACCATCATTTACAGTAATAGGATCATAATGAAGCTCCCTGGGGTATCCCTTCCTGTAATACGTGGGGGTGGGGGTGGGGTGGGGCAGGAATCTGCTTGGCTTCATTTTCTCACATTATCAGAAGATCCTCTCTAGGGACTTCTTACTGAGAACCGGCCTATTTTGGCTCTGATGCAAAATAAAGGTTTGTAGCGAAGAGCTCCTGCTGGTGAAGCTAGATGGGCTGGTCACACCTGCTGGAGGCACAGCTTATAAAGAGCACCGGGACTCAAGGAGGAGATCCAGGGTAGCCTGGCCCTTTCCCTGCTCCCTCTCACCTCTGTGTGTAGAGCGTCCCTATGCAAACTGGCATCTGGGCGTGTTCAGAGGAGAGCCATTCATTCTGTGTGCCTGCCTCTGGCTCTAGTGCCTCTCTCCTGGGACTAACATGTAAGATGTGCCCCCATCAGACCAGGCACTGAGGGTAGAAGCTGAATCTGCACAAGAGGCAGTGCTTGTGGCAGAAGTGGAGGTGGGATGCAGGGGAAGGTCATTCCAGGCAGAGAGGGCCTTTTAAGACAAGAAACTCTGGGGGCTTCATAACATCTAAAGGGCTAAGTCAAGTTCAGTGAGGTTGGAGCTGATGCATGACCCTGTCAGTCTTTTGTGCCTTGCCCAGAGGACCACAGAGGATCCTCCAAGCAGGCATTCTACACCCTCCTTCCATCTGGTGTCCAGAAGAGGGAGGCAGACCTCAGACCACGGAGTAAGAGTGTGGAAAGGTGAACTCAAGCTTGATGGGAAGAATATGCTAATGTGTTGGCTACTTAATGTTGAAATAGACTACTTGGTGAGGTTAGAGTTCCTCCACAGTCAGCAACTTGCCCAAAAACCCAAAGCTAGTTAGGTGAGCATACACACCAGGGTCCCTAACGGCAAATAGAGAGCTTTTTTTAAGACCCAGAAGCTGAATGGTTGTTTAATATAAAACACCACAGAATTCTGACATTAGAGCTAGAATGGAGCTGATGGAGATACACAGACTTGCTGACGGTTTTGTAACCTACTGTCATAATGAATGAACAAGCCATAGTGTTAGGCATTTTCCTTTCATTTGCTCTTAGAAGATTCCTGTTGGAAAGCTCAGAGGTCCCAGAAACATTCATGTACAATCTCCTCGAAGAATGTGGTGAGAAAAATATACATACGTATTAGTGTGTGGATATACATGTCTATTTTGTAGTACATCTGTGAGGTCACTTCCTGTTCTGTGAGAGGCTCAGAAGCGCTTCTGGAGGGCAGTCTGAATGTTCTTTAGCAGGCCCCACTTAGCTCGGTTCTTCCCACGCCCATCTGGTGTTACCACCTGCAATTAGAAGCAAGGGCCATAGCATCAGCTCAGAGATAAACAGTATCTCTCAGGAGCCTACACCCTGTTGAATGCCAGACACTACACACAGCAGGTCATTAACTCCTCACAAGAACCATATGAAGCAGGTGCCATCAGCCCCACTTTATAGATGAAGAAACTGAGGCTGAGAAGGACCAGGCAGCTTTCTCTAAAGTCCTAGGCTAATATGTGATAGGATTGTGATTCCGTAGTCTAGGACCTACTTCCTTTAAGGCAGCTCTTATGACTGAGAGATTACACCTCTCACCAAGCTGGACCTCTGATGGGATTCACCATATGTGATATCCCCTTGCCTTCTTCCCCATTTGGAACTTGCTTCTTTCATAGCTCTTATCAGTTGTTAAGTTTCAGCTAGTGGGTTTGACTTTTTTATCAGACCATGAATATCTTGATTGAGGTGTGGGAGAAATGACAGACTTTCAGCTCTATAATCCCAACACTGGTTATGGTAAAGAAAAGGTTCTTAGGAAAGTGGAGGGATAATGAATAGAACATTAATTTATAAATCTGGCAATTGTTTCCCTTTGATGCAGGTGGGAATACTTCATATTATTTTTGATCACAGTGCATAGTTAGTGCTACCTGGAAAAGGCAGATTATATTGGGCATGAGGAGTAAGCGGGACCCTCCCTAAGAATCCCCCCGACTCAGCTTAGACTTAGATCTCAGGCCTTACCTTGAAGATAGTGAGTTTCTCCATTTCTCTGTTCTGGCAGCGTTCCCATTTTTTCCCCAATACATACTTATGGGAGGACCATTTAGGGAGTGAGGAAGAGACCCAGGGATGAAACCCAATCCACTGGATTAATGGGCTCTGCCTAGGTAGATAAGGACTTGAGATGGGGTGGGGGTGGGAGTGGGGGTTGGATAGCAAAGAGGAAGGTTTATATGAAGCACAAAGTCTCTATGTACAAAGCTTTTAACCTCCTATATTTGTATGCAAA
This sequence comes from Nycticebus coucang, assembly GCF_027406575.1. Taxonomy (NCBI): domain Eukaryota; kingdom Metazoa; phylum Chordata; class Mammalia; order Primates; family Lorisidae; genus Nycticebus; species Nycticebus coucang. The sequence goes on along the minus strand of NC_069787.1, from coordinate 107,685,792 downwards.
GGGAAAGGGAAAAAAATCAGACACTTATTAGCATGATGTTCTCTTTTACAAAATTTATTTTTGGCTTTAGAAAAAGCAAGGCTGCATGCAAGGTAGAGGTCATATGAAACAGACAGCATTAGATTAGCCATTTCTGGGTAAAATGGAAATAATGAATAGAGATAATCCTGGTAAAGGTAATACAAATATTGTAAGATAGACACAGAGCTATCGGGGGCAGTGAGGAAGGGGTAGCAGCATTACAAAGGGCTAGGAATTGACTCACAAAAAAGTAGAAGATCTGAGTTTTTGCTTTAAAGTATAGTCAGGATCTTTAAAGATAAAGACTATGTGACATGTGAATAGGGAAGTGAGGATTGAGATGTGTCTATGAAAAAGGGGATCAGATCGAACAGAGGACAGAAGAAACAGAAAAACAGAAATTGAAATAGTAAAGAAATGGAAATAATAGTTGACATTCCCTTTCCTGCCCCAAATGTCCCAGGCTCTGATTACTTTTCTTTTTTTAAGAGTTTCAGTTACTCTATGTGAGATTACTTTTCAAATGAATTCTAAGAAACAGTTCTTCTAAAAAGCAGAACAAAACTTCCCAGTTCCTTATTAAGCTAGTGAAATATTGATTCCAGAACCATATAAAAACAATATTAGCAAAAATTATATGTCTAATTCCCTTATGATTATAGAAGCAATAATATAAAATAAAATATGAGCTAATTGAAATCAAGTATATTAAAAAATAAAACATCATGATCACAAGGAACCTATTCTATGTATGCATGTAGAGTTTAGCATCAGAAAAATCAATCAGTGTAACTTACTTTATTTATAATGGCCTAAAGAAGAAAAATCTTATGATTACTTCAAATAATGCAAAAAAATTAATAAGGTTTAACTACTTATGCACAACCCCTCAAAACTTAGAAGTGAAAGGAAATTTTCCTAATTTAGTAAAGCTTTTACATCACAAAAACTAAATAAAAATCTGACAACTCCATGAAGAAACCTTGAGATCGGAATAAGATAAGGACATTTACTATCCCTGCTATCATTTTATGAATGACTTAAGGTTCCGGCCAATGCTATAAGGAAAGAAAAAGAAATAGAAGTTCAAGGATTATAAGATAATAGATAAAACCATATTATTTATAAATGATAAGATAATATGCCTGGGAAAAAAAGCAGAATCAAAAGAGTGGTTAACAGAATAATAAGAGAGTTTTCTGAAATTGTTATAATCAGGATTAACCAACATACCACAACTGTCTTTATTCTAAACCAGCAATCCATTAGAAAATACAGGAAAATATGAAATAACATTTATGATAATGAAATCTATAAACTATATGGTTTATTTATGTATATACTTGTGCAGCACAATGTTTTAATATACAAATACATAGTGACACAATTACTACATTCCAGCAAATTAACATATTTGTTATCTCACATAGTTAACTTTTTTTTGTATTAAGGGCATCTAAAATCTGAGCAAATTTTCTCTACAATATTATTAACTATAGTTCTCATGCTGTATATTAGATTTCTAAATATCTAGTTTAACCAAGAATGCATAATACCTCTATAGGAAAAGCCTAAAAACCCAAATATAGCATGGAGACTATGATTTGAGTAATTGTTCAGACATATTACCAAATTACCAGTTGTCTCCAAGTTAATTAGAGCCGCAATGCATCCTGAAACAAATTTTATCTGATTTTAAGAATTCAATTTACTTACTCTAAAATTTATATAAAGAAGTAAATTGCTATGATTAGCTAAATGAGTCTTAACAAAGAAAGAAAGATGATGGATATTTACCTTAGCAGTTCATCAAGACCTGGCATACAGCTGAGGTTAAAAACCCATAAAATCATTGTGGTATTGACATCAGAGCAGAAACATAAACCAGAGGGATATAATGAAGAGTTTAACCCCTAAACATGTGGAAACTTAATATAAGATCACGTGGCACCTGTATTGTATCCTAAGAGAGAAAAGACATTGTTCGGTAGATGGTACTAGGAGAACTGGCTCACTAGATGGCAAAAAGTATATCTCTACCCCATACTGCAAACAAAGGTAGAGCTGGGATGGATTAAAAGACCTAAATTTGAAAGGTGAAACTGTAAATTTAATAAAAGAATAAATAGAAGATTATCTTTGTGATCTAAGCCCAGGGAAGGGCTTTTTAAACACCTTGAAAGGTCAAAGCATGAGGAAAAATATAATTGATGATTTTGATTACATCAAAATTGAAGATTTCTGCTGTTCCATGAAGAAAACTATGAGCAAAGATAATAGGCAAATGTCAGAAGCAGAAAAAATATTAGCAATGTCTAAAACTGTTATCTAGAGTATATAAGGACATCCTGCAAATTGCCTAGAAAAAGAAAACTTGAGCTAAGGATACACACATAGGATACACATAAGGATACACACAAGGAAAACTTGAGCTAAAGATACACAAAAAGAAAAAAATGAGCTAAGGATACACACATATCACACACATACACACAGAAGAGAAAATCCTGAAAACTAACAAGGATGTGACATGAAATTCAAAACAATAAGGAGATATCATTTTACATAGTATATCCATTGGGTTAACAAAATGATAGAATGCTGGATGTATTAAGTGTAGATGGGGTTTTGGATATAGGGGCCCTCCTCTATTCCTTATAGAAATGCATATGAATGCAGTCAAATTAAATACCCACATACTTTATGATCCAGAAATTTCTCTCCCTCCTTTCTTCCCTCCCTCCTTCTCTCCCTTCCTTGATAAGAGTCTCACTTTGTCACCGTTGATAGAGTGCTGTGGCATCATAGCTCACAGCAACCTCAAACTCCTGGGCTCAAGCAATCCTCTTGCATCAGCCTCCCAAGTAACTGAGACTACAGGCACCCGCCACAATGCCTGGCTAGTTTTTTTCTATTTTTAGTAGAGACGGGGGTCTTGCTTTTGCTCAGGCTGGTCTTGAACTCCTCTGCTCAAGCAATCCATCTGCCCCAGCCTCCCATTGTGCTAGGATTACAGGCGTGAATCACTGCACCCAAACAACCCATAAATTTTACTCATGGTACATATCTTATATGGGCTGAATTTCATTGAAGCCCTAACCCCTAGTACCTTAGAATGTGACTATATTCAGAGATATGCCCTTTAAAGAGTTTTAAAGGAGGCCATTAGAGTGGGCCCTAATCCATCCTCAAGGTGTCTTTATAAGAAGAGAAAATTTGAACACACAGAAAGACACTAACTACAATGTGCATGCACAGAGGAAGGGCTATGCAAGGACACAGTGAGAAAATGGTCATCTGCAGGCAGAGAGGCTTCAGGAGAAACCATTGCTGCTGATACCTGGATTGTGAACTTCCAACCTTTAGAATAGTGAAAAAATAAGTTTCTGTTGTTTAAGCCACCCAATGGCATTAGTCCATGGCATTTTGTTATGGTAACCCTAGAAAACTATAATCTGGAGAAGTTCTTACATTCCCATCCTGGTCACAGGATGTCATGTATAAGACCATTCACTGTAGTACCACTAATGGTCAGCTGGGTATCCACCCTGGATAAATAGGTGACACGCACATTGTGAAGGACGACGCAGCATCAGGGCTAAGGAACAGAATGCTCTAGCAACATGGAGGGATGATAAAAACCCAGCATTTAGCGAAAAAAGGCAAGAAACAAAAGAAGATATATAACATATTGAAACCACCACCCACATCATATAAGAACACATAAAACCAAAAAGATACACATAAAATATATTAGAATGGATGTCACAAAGGAAAATGTATAAATAAGAATAGGACCTTGAATAGACCAATGGTGATAATGGACCATGAATGAAGGCATATGACTAATCCAACCCTCTGTATATGAGGGTAAATGACCTCAAAACCAGGTCATTTTGAGCCTAAATTATACTCTAGGATTCAAGCCCATCTGTAGGGCAAGTAGGAAGGGACCAATAGGTTCTACTCACATGAATGGTCAGGAGCTCTGTGGAAAAGAACAAATCTTAAGGAGATAGAGGATGCAAACCATTTAGGTTCCATTTCAGAGCACGGGGCCACTGTGAGTGTGTGGGTGTCTGTGGGGGTACCCTTGTGGGGGTTATTCTGAATGTGGAATAGTGATGGCCACTCAGATTGTCCTCCAGTCCCAACCCTTGCAGAGGCATGACTCAGGTCTACAGCAGGAAGAGAGAAAAAACTCAGAAGGGGGATTTCCTGAGGGTCAACCAGCCTTGTTCCCTGGTTCCACCAGGGGCACAGGCTAAGCAGGAAGGTGTCAGCACTAAAGAGACTCAGGGCAGTTGGCAGGAATGCTCCTAAGCACACATTAGGCACTAAGCGGGTAGTGAAGGAGGCTCCAGAGATAGACTGAGAAGGACATTGAGAGGATGGGTGCAGGGTTTGCCACATTTCCCAAAGAGCTAGAGGGAAAAGCCCAGAAATTTACCAATTTGTGACTATTGTAGGGCCTGAATTTTTACCTACAAATGTGATGTAATATAGGACATCCAGCATATAGACTATGGCAGGCAGAACAATGTGCCCCCAAAGATGTCCAAGTCCTAATCCCAGAAATCTTTAATATATTATACAAGGACAATTAAGTTTGTGAACTCATCCTTGAAAAAGTGCTACATACCTCATTGCTGAATATCACAATGGTCACCTTCGAAATACTCTTCTTGGAAAGCTATACACCCATGCCAGCCCCTAGTCCAGCCTTGAAAGCACTTTTTCTAGGATGAGTTTGCTAACTTAGTTGTCAGACCTTGTATGAGGACAGCTCAAGTGGAAACTTCAGAAAAAGAGTTCCAAAATTGCTTTGAAGTCTGGACTAGGTGCTGGTGTTGGCACATAGCTTCCCAAGGGAGTACTTTGAAGGTGACTGTAGTAATATTCAGCAATGAAGTATGTAGCACTTTTTCTATGATAAGTCCACAACCTTAATTGTCTGACCTCATATTACATGGCAAAAGGTAACTAAGGTTGTTAGCTGGCTGTTCATAGGATAGCGATATTATTCTGAATCTTCATGTAGGCCCATTGTAATCACAAGCCTCCTTTAAGGAGGAAGATGGAGGCAGAAGAGAGCCAGAGCAATGATAGACAGGAAGGACTGAGTCCAATATTGTTGGCTTTAAAGATGCAGGAAGAGGCCACAAGCCAAGGAATGTGGGTGGTTTGTAGAGGCTGGAAAACGTAAGGAAATGGATTCTCCCTCCAGAAGGAACACAACACTGCTGACACCTTGATTTTTTTTTTTTTTTTTAACCTGGTGAGACTCATTTTGGACTTCTGATCTCTAGACTTGTCAGTAAATAATAATTTGTATTGTTTAAACCACCAATTTTTTACAGAGACAACAGAAAACTAATAAACGGATGGTTAGATTTGATATAGGAAGATTTCATGGATGTTAATTGAGATTTAAAGTCAGAGGGAGACAAGTAAATCAAAGAAAGTAGACTATTTTCAGAAATGGGAATGGTGGTTATTGGTATACTGAAGACCAGAGGAAGAGCAGCAGGAGAAACTGAGGCCAAAGGGTATGTGATTTATCTTAAAAACACCCTTAAAAAATAACAGTTAGGCTCTTCTATGTTATAGGCACAGATGGGGTAGAAATCTAATAGTACCTCCCCTCATGGAGTTTGCAGCCTAGTGGAGCTGGGACTTGGACTCAGGAGTAATATCAAATCCAGTGCTCTTTCTAAGGCCTCACCTTGCCTCTCAGAAAGTGTTCAGCTTTTGGTTTTGACATCATTTCCCCAGAGTGAAGTCCTATGTCTTGAGGACTGAGCCTACCACACCCAGACTTATTTAGATCTGATTGTGGTGCAGTGGGACAAAGAGCTCTGGCCTTGGATACCGACCTAGGTTCCCACTCAACTCCTTCTGTAACACAAAGCATAACACTTTCTTTCTTTGATCCTCATTTTTTTTTATCTGAAAAATGGAGCCAATAACTCCCTCCTTTCTGAGTAATTGGGATGATCAGTGATAATGAACCTATATAGTGTCTAACACAGAGTTGACCTTTTTATTTTTTTTCAGACAGAGCCTCATTCTGTCACCTTGGGACAGATGGTGCCATGGCATCATCATAGCCCACAGCAACCTCAGACTTTTGGACTCAGTGATCCTCTTTCCTCAGCCTCCTGAGTAGCTGAGACTACAGGCGGCCACCTCCACAACCAGTGAATTTTTCTATTTTTAATAGAGAAGGGTTCTCACTTTTGCTAAGGGTGGCAGGGACTACCTTTAAACAGGACCTTTAAAAAGCATTAAAGCTAATTTTCCTGCTGCATGTATTATACTCCAAATAAAATCTCTCAAAAGATCAAGTCTTAGCTATGCTAATCCAAGATAAAAGTTGTTACTTCACTTCTTTTTACAAAAGTCCATACGATGGAAATATTGCATTTTGGATAAGAAATGATTCTGCTGCATCATCACCGCATTTTAAATAAAACCTTTCAGAAATACCTGCATGGAACTGACGGACGCTGAAGGGAAAAAATTTCAATTTTATAGGAAAGAGCTGAAGTCATTACTTTTATGAAGCTTTATAAATGTCATTCAAACATACCATCTTATTTTCATTTGCTATTGAAGGCTTTACTTATGCAAATCATGACAAATGTTAAGGAAGCAGTGTTTCCCATGGAATGCTAATATGACCACAAAAAAGAAAGGAAGAGTTACTTCTGAAGGAAAAATCTATATTGCAGATCCTCAAGTCAGATAAAAATGAAGCTTCCAGAAAAACCTCATTAATTAGGGCTCTGCTCATTTAGATACTGTGCAAAAAAGAAAGGTACTGGAATGCATTTTCGTCTCTTACAGGGAGGGCAAATTAATCAAACACAATTTCAAGGGGAACATTGTTTCTCGACCGATTGCACAAAACACTTAACAGCTTTAAGGCATATTATGGTACTTTATAATTATTAATTCTATTTATCAATTTATTTCTTCAATCTAGATATTCATTCATATATTCATTCGCTTGGTCACATTTTCACTCATGTATTCATTCAGTAGCCATTAAGAACCTGCTATATGCAAAGTGCTGTGGTAAGCATTGTGGGAGAAATGAATTACACATGAATTTTGTTCTTGAGGAGTTCATCCTTTGAGAAAAACACCAAAAAAGTCTACCTAAGAAAGGCCCAGAGGGACAGAGATGGCAGATTGATGACACACTCAGGTCTTTCTACCCGTGTCTGTCTCCTAGCATTTAAAAATGACAGAAGGTATTGTTTTAAAAAATTAGCAACATTGACTGCCCCTCATGAGAAAGGCATTTTTAAGGAATTTCTAAAAACTTAGCGGGCACAAAGAATTAGACTGAAGGAAAAGTTCAGTCAACAGGACATGGTGCAAAAATGTAGTAGCAGCCAAGGGGCATTCCAGGCTCTGGAATACGCTGCTCGGTGTAAGCCAATCCTTGGGTTACTTAAGAGAAGGGACTGGAGCTGCTGACCTACAGTGTAATCGGCCTGGGCACAGCAGCAGGAGCAGCTGGGCAGGCTTCCCCCGCCTCCATCCTCCCCATGTGAGTGTTTGTTTGACCTCTGTGGGAGGGGTGGGGATACCCGTGGTACTGGGCTCCATAAACACAACGTGACCCTACCTCCTGCTTCCCCATTATACTAGAGGTGGCAGCCACTCAGATTCTTTTCTTCAAACACTTGACTGAGGAGACAAACAGAGCATAGCTAGTCTGATGCTGTTGGACACTGGAGCTCTAAGATCGCATGAAGAGAGGGCCGTGACCACATACAAGATTTAGGGGAGCAGAAACTCAGGGCTAGCAGAAAATGGTGTAGATTCAGAGAGAAACAGAGATAGAAAGAGAAAAAGAGAGGCCTTTCTAGTTCCCTTGGGTATCAGACCAGATGTTTGTTTCGGAAGTGGTCTCATGAGACTTCCCTCTGTTGGTATCAGATATTTCTCTTTTTCAAAAGCTGAAATAAATGGCTTCGCCAATTTTCTTCTAAAGAATTCCTGATTAAGACATAATGTACCCTGATTCCAAATAACACCGCCAGGGTTATACAATAAGATAGCTTTGGGCAGTCTTCATATTTTTCTTCTCTTTCTCCTTCTAATATCAATGAAATTATGCTCATGAGTATGTGTCCCTTGAGGATTTAAGAAAGAATCAGCCTTGTATTACAAATAAGGTAGAACTAATTTTATCCCTTCCTTTGTGGAGCTCACACTGATGTGTGCAAGGAATAGTGGCTTTTCCTTGACTTCTGGAGAAGCAACAAATAATTTTTTTAGTATAAGTTCTTTTTTTTGGAAGAGACAGAGTCTCACTGTACCGCCCTCGGGTAGAGCGCTGTGGCGTCACACGGCTCACAGCAACCTCTAACTCTTGGGCTTACGCGATTCTCTTGCCTCAGCCTCCTGAGCAGCTAGTATAAGTTCTAAATATTGCATGGTACATACTTATGCAAAAATGATTTGCAGTTTGCTAGACATTCAAATGTAAATGGACATCCTACATTTTCATTTGTTAAATCCGGCACCCAATCCTTGCCTGGAGATAGCACCTCTTTTGTTATTCTCAAATCACAATTACTTCTCACATGATAATTATTTGTGTCCTAGACCCTGAGTGCCTTGAAGGCAGGGATAATGTTTAATTTTCCTATGAATTTGTACGGCCTAACAATGCCCAGAACACGTGCCTTTTGAATCAGACCTAAGAATTCTCAGGTCTCACTTGCAAAGTCTGGGTGAGGCCCACAACCCTCTCTTTGGCCCCAAGTTAACAAATTTTCTGGGCTTAGAGAGAATGTCCCAGGGTGGGTTCTGTGTTCTCGTGATCATCCTAACCCTAACAGAGTTGCATCCAGCACCTTTCAAAAAAAAATCTTCTGGGGAAAAAAATGTACACAATACCTTGCAGACATCACTCCATTGCCCAGGACCGTTCTCATTGATGGCTCTAACTTTAAACAGATACTCGGTGTTGGGCGTCAGGTTGTGCAGCTCCAGATTCTGCTGCATTATGTCCTGAATTTGTCCACAGAGCTCTGTTCGCACATTGTTAGGAGGGGAAGTAATGACTTCATAGAATTCCATCTCAAAAGAATCCACATCTTCTGTTGGGCATGTCCAGTAAACCTATGGAAGAAGTGAACATATCAACGTGATACCAGTACACACCATTCAGCTTTTGTTCCCATGAATATTGGTGCTGTTGACTATCTGTGGTCTGATTCCAAGCTGACCCCATCCCTACAGCTGTGGAGGACTTTGAATTAGACTATGTGCGACACTCTTGGAAGGCTGTGTAATGAGACCTGGTATGATGCTTGTAATGACCTTCATAAACAGAAGGATGCTCTTCTGGTTTCTGTTACTGTCAGACAATGCGAAGGGGATAATTATCCTCCCCATACCATTGACAAAAGTAGCTACCCTTCTCGAATACCTATCATGTGTCATATTCTGTGCCAGACATTACCATCCCTCACATTCTCACAACCTCCAAAAGATAGATTTTATTCATTTTTCTGATAAGGCTCAGAAAAATACCCTTACCAAATACCAGTAGAACCACAGAGTACTGGAAGATGAAAAGTTTTATCTCTTTCAATGTTCTATATTCTACACAAGAAAATAGAGTTCAGGGAGCTGAAATAACTTACCCAAGTAATGCAGCATGTGCTGAAAGCATAAAATGTTAATACATTACTTCAGAGGAGTTGATTATCAGATGGTGTAGGAAATATAAATATTTATAATAATTGCATTTTTAAACAGATATACTTTTATTAAAATTTTAATCAATGTAAATGTTATGGGTTTATAAAATTAATTTATAATTTTATGATGATATGAATTTTAATTTTTTAATACATTTATATATTTTATAGTTACTTTTATATATTTATACTTTAACAATTTTTATAAGTTTAGAAAGCTTGATAAAAATGAAATTATCTTTTCTAATTATCAAAACAAATGTACTTATGGGAACATACTTGAAAAATACAGAAAAAGTATAAGGGAAGAAAACAACGATTACTCATAATCCCATAATTCAGTTAATTCATTATTATTTCTTTTCAATTTTGGAATACACACACACGCAAACAAACCTTGGGTGATAATGTTTTGATTCCTAGTTTCCTTCACTCATTATGTTTTATATATTTTCCTGTATCATTAAAAATTCAGTAAGGCACCGTGTTTAGAAATTACTCTATAAATGATTTAATCCTTAAAGAGTTAAACATTTAGATTATTCCTAATTTCATACTCTAATAAATAAATGCCGTAATGAACACTTTTGGGCATGAATTTTTGTCTGAATTTTTAACCATTTCCTTGGAAGAGATGTCTAGAAATAAAAATGAATTTTAAAAATCTCTAGGTCCTTAATAATACATATTGACAAGTTACACGACTACGTGTAAGAATATTTTCTACTCAAAATCCTAAGGATTTGAGAGAGATGTCAACACAGGCTTAATCTTCTGCATTCCTGTGTGAAGTTTATTCTATTATCCTCAAATAAGGACCAGTGATATTTTTACACCAGACACCACAGTCTAATAGTAGGTGTCCTCTCTTAACAGCCAATGAGTTGACTGGATTGTTTTGTGTAGTCCCTTTGCTACAGGGATGACTGATAGGTGGCATGGGTGAATATTTCCCAAGCCCAAGCATAGTGCAGACTCCTCAGTCTTTTGTCTCTGGAGCAAGATCCTGCCAACTTCCCAAGAGGTCTGAGTTGAGGTGGAGATGAGACCTACTGCTCTCTCTGAGCTAATGTCACGTGCACTATAGGCCTTGCTGATCTAGTATCCTTTGGAAATGTAGCTCAGCTGCTCAGTTATGGGCATTACTTACGTGAAGGGCAGTGACACTTTACTGTATCTGACAGCCAGGGGAGGGCCGGTCTACCTTGCAAAGTATGGTCATTCTTTGTGTCAATTATAGATTTCAAAACGTACATTATGGTATCTCAGGAGAATGGAAATTGGTCTGTGTCTGGACTTCATTTTCTTGTTTTTAGATTCTTGATACTAAGGTGTAGTCTGCAGACAGCAACATTAACAACACCTGGAAGTTTGTGAGAACCAGCACTCAGGATTCATTAATAAGATCTCCCGGTGCACACTAATGTTTGAGAAAAACTAGTTTAAATTGTTTGGGAGTGTTCTCAGATTGTGGGGGCAAAAGATGAGCTCTGCCACATAGATGCAGGCCTGGGGATGACTCTGTATGGAGACCTACAGTGTGCATGTTAATCTTTTTTTTTCTGTCTGCACTTTAACTTTCTATCAACAGTTTAGGTTAGGTTCAGCTGGAGTCAAAGGGTATCTGAAGGAGAGGGCCACTTGTCTGCTGTAGATCAAGATGATCAAAGGGGAACCACACCCCTTGATCTGGAGGCTAAATGATGGCAGTTGTAGACATCTGTGAGGCCCCTTTCTCCACCTTTCCCTCCATATAAGAGGCTGAATCTCAGATGGTGAGTTGGAATTCTACTGGGGATTATCTTTCCAAATATTTTCTTTACGACAGATAGCAATTTAGAGGCATCACAAATGATAGGTAACGAAGCCTGCATTTCTAACTTGACTTTCGGTGCTGTCTCTATTGCACGCTTTCCTTTGGGAAATGTTACACCTCCAAGCAATCTTTTCCAATTTCTTTGGTTCTCAAATTGAGTTCTCTTTGAATAGGAAAGCTGCCTTTGGAGTGGGGGTGGGGCATTCAGATGTATTTCTGACTATTGATTTAAACGCACTATTTGGTTTAAGCCAGTCTTGGGTTACTTAAGATCAGGAACTTACCTCTTTTGAATGGGCTGACCACAAATTGTGGAGGAGCAAATTGGAGTGACCAGACCCTAGAGGTTTAAGAGGTAAGTGAAATCTTTCCTGACTATATTCTGTTCTGTGCCTCACGATTTTCCACCTTCCCCACTGAGCCCAGAGCCTTTCTTACCTTGGCCGCTCTTGGATACACCAGAGTCTGATAGATAATAATCGGGCCTGGGGTCCTCACGGAGCCATCATTGAAGGAGTACCAGTTGTGGAAGCTGCTACTGTTCTGTGCAGGCTGGGTCTCTGCAGCGGCGCTCCAGTAGGTGTAGAGACCGTCTGTGGGTTTGGCAGGTGTGGCTGACTGGGCTCTCCCATAGCCCTCCAGACCCATCTTGGCCTTCTCATTAGCATTGTTGAAGGAAAGCAAGGAGGAGCTTCGCTGGTATAGTTGCTGGTTGCCAAAGCTGTGGGTGCTGAAAGTGACCCTCCTGGAAATCATCATTTCTGAGTGTACGGGATAGGGGGAGGGCAGTGAGTCCCCTGAGGAGCATACCTTCTTGGGTCCTGTGGGGAAGAGCTCATGGATGGCACTGGACAGCTCGGCAAAGTCCAAGGGTATGGTGTTCATGGAGTGCACCCGGAGCTGAGGGTCAGGTCTGTAGGTGTTCTGGATGCCTTCCTCGATCTGGTCGACCAGAATCTTGGCAGACTGCAGAAACGCCACCTGGCCAGTCTCCTTCAGGGCTTCTTTGGAGTAGGCAAGCAGACCATCCATCTCATTCACCTTCAGAGTTGTGATGTGCACATATTTTTCAATCTCCTTCTGCCTGGAAACCTCCAGGTTCTCTATCTGCTCCATGATGATCTTCTCTTTCTCCTGAAGAATGCTGCGTAACTTGATGAAGCCATTTCGGATCTCTTTCCGCTTTACATCCTTGTCAGCTTTAAAGCTGTTTTTTAAAATGTTGAATTCCATTAAGTCATTATCAATTTCATATCGCACTGTAAAACAACCAAGTCAGTTACTGTTAAAATTTTCATCTCCCCAAGGGTCAAAAATCGGTAGCAAAGTGGAGCAAATGACTGTGGGCTTCCAGGAAGTCAGTGGAGAGGGAAGGAAGGGAAGGCCCTGACAACTGGGCCAAAATAGGCGAGGTGGGGCTTGCGAAGCGAATTTGGCCTTCATCAGTTCACCCTTCCCTTCCTCCTTCCTCTCCCTTGGGTATAACCAGCCGTCCTTCCCCAGCATACTTTGATCTTTTAAAGTTATCCCTGTGGCCTTGGGTCTGAGGTTGGAAGTTCATGCCACCCTCATCTTGTTTATCACTATCCCATAATTGCCTACAAGTTGACTGGGCAAGTGACTGAGCCCTGCTTTTTTTCTGTAAGACAGCCAAGCTTTTGAAGTGGTAGGAGAAAAAATGAAATTTTTGATGACTACTTGACTTGTAAATTCTTCCTTGCCTCATCCACCCAGAATCCAGCCCTAGACAACAGTGGGAAATCAGCAAACTTTTCCTACATTGAGGTGGCCCTGTTTCATACCCTTTCCCAATCCCTGGGGGTCTTCACCTCTCTTGTGGTTCTGCAGTGTTGCTTCTCTTGCCTTCCACATTCACATCATGAAAAGGTCTGCTGTCTCACTTCAGGAAAAACCAATTCACCCTGCATCCTCTCATGGGGCATATGGGTTTTCAGTTCACTCAGTCATTCAACAACTATGAACTGAACCTAGTTGACCCTTGTTATACGCTGCATGCCTTTTTAGGCACTAGGGATACAGATGTGAATGTGAAAGGGTAACTGCTACCAATACTTATAAAGCCAAAGATACTACTGTTGGAGGATGTTATGACAGGGTGAGGACACGGAAGATCTCAATCTATGAAATGAAACACCTGTGTTGGTTTTAAAGGATTTAGGTACCAAGCAGCAATTTGGAGAATGTCAACCTTTTGTGGCATATACTGTAGGTAAGGTCCTGCTCATGAAAGGTCAACTCTGGTGAATTGATAGGTTTACAACCAAATTTTATGCAGGAGTAGGGTGACCAAATATTTTTGCACTTGGTTCTTAATATCATACTGAGTCCACAGGACTCACCACTCACTTATATGGGTGGTGGTCACTGCAACAAAGATGTACATTTGAATAAGAGAAACCCTAAAGTTCTGTCAATGAGGACAGGGACCACAGCTGCCTTGGTCATTACTCTGCCTATGGTGCGTATAGTGGCCAACAGGTGTTGGCTGAGGGAAAGCCATTCTTCCCTTTTTCTGACATCTCTGGGTGAATGTCAGCAGTGTCTCTCTTTAGCCTACACCCTGAACCCCCCAATTCCTTTGCCTACCTTTTCCCTCACACTGGCCCCAAAATGATGAAGTAATACAGGTGGGGGCTGAATGGAGTACTAGGGTGTGATTTCAGTGTTGATGAGAAGTGCTCCTTGCTCTCCCTGGGCGCAAGCCCCACTGTGACTGTGGCAGCTGAAATTATGCTTTACTCACTAGTTTCTCTGTACAATAGTTATCCACCATCCAAGATACTTGGAAAGGAAACTTTTTGCTTTATTAGGGATTAGTTAAGTTTATGCAGAACAAGGTCCTGAGAGATAGGATAAAAATTTCTTAGATGAGGGGAACAGGCAACTCTAGGAGGGGAGAAAAGAGGAGGCTGGAGACACTCACCCCTAACCTTTCCAAATATGACAGCTTTGCAAGGGCTAATATTAGAGCAAAGTCAAATCAAGTTCTCTTTCAGGAGATACACTTAAAACTAGCTACTATTTATTGAACAGTTATTATGGATCAGATACATATATTATACACTACATATTATGGACTAGATCCATATATTACCATATCTTGCATATATCTTCCTATCACGAAGTTATTGTTCCCATTTTTAGATGAGAAAACGAAGTCTCAGGTTAAGTAATTGATCAGTATTACACAGCAAGTAAATGGGAAAAACTAGGTCCTGTCCCTAATTCAATTTTTAACCCCAAAGCCTATGTTCTTAATTGTTCTAGCTGTGGTTCTCAGCCCTCTATGAGCAAAAGAATCACCTGGGGAGCTTTAAAAAAAAAACAAACCCTGAGTTAAATCAATTGTCCCCTAGAATCCATGGGAGGCAGCCTCCAGCTAGGTTTACAATGTAATCCAGGCAATCTCCTGGGATCATGCTAAAAACCCAGATTCTGATGCAATAGACCTGGTGGGGGTGGGGGGAGACTGAGAGTTTGCATCTCTAACAATCTCCCAGGTGATGATAATGCTACTGGTCCTCGGACCACACCTCCTGTGGGAAAGAGCTAAGCTTCTGAGTTCCCTTTACTTCAGTGCTTCTCAGCCCTGGCTGCTTATTAGAATCACATGGGGAGCTTTGTAAACATCATTGCTGCTCAGCTTGTACCTCTATGGGAATGGGAAGGGGCACCTACTGTTAGCAGAACTCCCAAACCAGGTCTTTTCTCAGGGCCTAGAGTTTCTCAGCATGTACTCTCAGATCACTTACTTTTGAATAATCTGGCCATCTATTTAAAATGCAGATTTATAGCACCTGCCAGGAAAATGAACCATGTTCTCAAGAATAAGTTTGAACTCTGATTAGAAAAAATTCTTTTTTATTTCGTCAGCAAGGATTGGCAAACTAATATTCCCCCCTTTTTATTTCTTAAGACAGTCTCACTCTGTTGCCCCTGGCTAGAGTGCCATGGTGTCATAGCTCACAGCAACCTCAAACTCCTGAGGCTGAAATGATCCTCTTGCCTCAGCCTCCTGAGTAGGTGGGACTACAGGTGCCTACAACAATACCTGGCTTTTTTTTTTTTTTTTAGTAGAGACAAGGTCTCTTGCTTGGGTTGATCTCGAACTCCTGAACTCAAGCAATTCACATGCCCTGGTCTCCCGGTGTGCTAGGATTATAGGCGGGAGCCACCATGCCTGGGCAGCATTTGTCTAATTTAAAAGTTTCCCTGGTGGTGATTCCAAAACTGAATTAATGTCAATTGACAGTGTTTCCAGGTATGTGGCCAGTGAGAAGCCATGGCATTCCTGAGATATCCATGCTGCTGAGAGGTTCTGGGTGACGTGATAATCAACAGTCTGCCCCTGGCCTGCCTTCTCATTCAGGGGGACCTTATTGCACAGCTCAGGGAAAAGCTGCCTCCCTCCCAAGTGTTCAGGCGTGACTGCACGGTGGAGACCGAAATATCTGACAAAGGGAAAGGGCGGCTTGATCTGCAGGTTGGCCAGAGTGTAGGACATTCCTGATGGAAATAGACTACAGATGGTGATGGTTCTTCCTGCCCCTTAATCTGTGATAAGGTTCTGGTTACTGTCTACACAGGAAGGTTATCAAATGAATGTTGTTGAGTTGACATGGGCATTAGAATCAGATGGACTGGGTCTGAAGATTACCAGCTGCCTTGTCCCAATTATTTTTGAACCACAGTTGCCCTCTCCATGGAGGGAATTTTAAAGCCTAAACGGAGGATTGTTGACATTAGACAGAAAGTACTTCAAAGGCCTGTGTAAAGAAGTCCTCTATAGAAGGAGCTATTTCTGGGGGTAAAGGAACCTAAAGTGATCTCTGGATTCTCATGTCTAACCAGGTGGAAACATACTCAGAAATTATGTCTCTGCTAAATCATAAATAACATTCTGAAATATTATTGCACCTAGTTTCATCATGGCAACCAGGGTCAGTTTCCCTTAAGGAAACTATACTATATGTAGCTAATATAAGATAATCACAGACAGGCAAGAAGGGAAAAAAATAAACTTTTGACCAGAATGTTATGGCTAATTTCTGAATTCTCCTGTTATTAAATGTTTACTACACTTGGTTGTCTCCAAATTGTGAGGAAAAATTCATTGGGAAAAAATTTAAAATTGAAATAATTCTCAGCAGTGACAATTCTTTTTCCCTGCAAATTGGAAAATACTGAACAAATCCAACTCCAGTTACAAAACACCTTAGAAAGGGTCACAGAACATCAGGATGGTACCGGATTAAGCTTTTCATTTTCCAAAGCGTGGAATGATACCCACGGTCATGAAGAGCATTGCCCGAGATGACGCAGTCTTTACATACTTATTTTCCAGATGGCTTTTTGCATGCTTCACATGGAGCACCTCATTCAATACTCACAACAATCCATTGAGGGAGTGGCTGCTTTTACCCCCATTTTACAGACAAGAAAACCCCAGCGTGGGGAGGTTAAGTGGCTGGCAGGGGTGGTCAGGCGTGGGCACCAGGGCAGCCTCCCAGCGCCTTGACTCCCTCACCAGGTGAAGGTGAGGCTTTCACTAAGCAAATTGTCCCCAGCCATTTTCCCGATGGGCTCCTGAACTAGGAACGATTCCGAAAGGATGGGGGAGGGGAGCAGGACCTGCTTTGAACTTGGCGATGGCGCTGAAGAGTGCGGCGGCCCTCTCGGAGCAGGCGTCGATGAGGCTGACCGTGTCGTGGCCGCTGTGGAAGGCCAGCTTGCAGAAGGTGCAGAGCAGCTCGTTGTCGTCGCGGCAGTACTCAATGATGCGGCTGGACGGGTGGTGGATGCAGATCTTCTCGTCTTGGTCCTCGGGGCTGGTGTCCACGAAGACGTGGTCCTGCATGGCCACGTCCGAGTGGAAGGTCTTGAGGCATTCGTTGCACAGGTTGAGGCGGCAGGTGATGCAGCGCTTGTAGGCGACGCGCTGGCTGCGGCAGACCTGGCACTGGATGGGCCCGGAGCTGCGGTCAAAGCGCCACTTGAGGTAGCCGTGCTCCTGCATGTAGCGCTTGGTGAGGCGCCCGCGCAGGTAGTTCTCCGGCAGGTGCGTCTTGTTGCTGTAGGGCATGCAGTGGGAGCGGCTGCACACCGGGCAGATGAGGATGAAGAAGTTCTCCGTGACCTCGGCGTGCTTTTGCAGCTGGCGCAGGCACTTCTCGCACAGGCTGTGGTTGCACGGCAGCATGAAGGAGTGCAGGCGCAGCCGTTTGCACATGGGGCAGGTGAGGTGGTCCACCAGGTGGGTGCTGGCTGGGGGCGGCTTCTCGTCTACCTGAGTGTCGCTCCCAAAGCGCAGGGCGGTCTTGGAGCTGGAAGGAGAAGCAAACACAGGGTTTCAGGAGGCAGGAGCGACTGAAAACCGTTGCTCCACCTTGGAAAGAACCCTGGATCACTGAGAGGCAGTCCAGGGTGGGGGTGAGGACTCTGGGCTCTGCGCCTGGGTTCTCAACCTGCCTGCACAGTCTTTCAGCTGGGTAACTTCTCTGCCTGTTTCCTTATTACAAAATTAGTACCCCTGCCAGAGAGTTTCCTGAGAAGATTAAAATTAAGTTGGATACCTGTAGGGTGTAAAAGTAGTCCCTGGAACACAGCAAACCATCTACAACTGCTTGTTGTTTCTGAGCAAAAGAAAAGCAGCGGAGACCAGGCTGGCGTTATTAGTGTTAGCCCCTGATGCTCTGCCGGACATCAGTAGTATCAAGGAGCACCAATGTGCAACAAGCCCACTCTGGAGCTAAGAGGGACCAAAGCAGAAACAAGACCACTTCATACATGTAATGTTTGAGCTCAGACAAGAACATTGTCCAAACCGCAAAATGACCCAATGTCATTTCCTGGTTAATGGGAATGACTGCTTTCTTTCTTTTTTTTTTTTTTTTTTGTTTAAACTAATTGCAGCTGTAGGGCCACTCTGCTTTTCCCATTTTCTAGGTAAGACTTATTAAGACCCCCAAAGTACAGGCAACCAAAACATAATTGGACAAATGGGGTCACATCAAGCTAAAATGCTTCTGCACAGCAAAGGAAACAATGAAGTGAAGAGACAGCCTACAGAATGGGAGAAAATATTTAAGTACCCATCTGACAAAGGGATTATAACCAGAACGTATAAGGAGATCCAACAACTCAACAGGAAAAACATTAAATAATCAGATTAAAAAATGGGCAAAGGATGTGAATATTCTCAAAAGAAGGCAAGTGGCCAACAGGTATATGAAAACATGCTCAACATCATTAGTCATTCAAGAAATGCAGATCAAAACTACAATGAGATACTCTCTTACCCCAGTTAAAATGGCTTTTGTCAAAAAGACAGCAATGAATGCTGGTGAGTATGTGGACCAAGGGGGAACTTGCATACTGTTGGTGGGAAGATAAATTAGTGCAACAACTATGGAGAACAGTATGGAGGTTCCTCAGAAGACTAACTACTGTATGACTCAGCAATCCTACTGGTGGGTGTATATCCCAAGGATGGGAATTTAGTATATCAAAAAGATACTTGCACTCTCATGTTTATTGCAGCACCATTCACAATAGCCGAAATTTGGAATCAACCTAAGTGTCCATCAATAGATGAATGAATAAATAAATGGTGGTACATACACACAATGGGATGTTATATAGACACAGAAAAGAATGAAATCCTGTTCTTTGAAACTATTTGATTGAAACCAGAGAACATAAGTGAAATAAACTGAGCACAGAAAGACAAATCTCACATGTTCTCACTCATGTGGGGGCTGAGTATTAAAAACAGTTTATCTCATGGAGATAGAAAGTAAAGTGATGGTTACCAGAGGCTGGAAGTATAGTGTGGGGAGGGCACAAAATAGGATGGTTAGTGGATGCAGAAATATTGTTTGATGGAATGAACAATATTTGATGGCATAACAAAGCAACCATAATCAATAAGGTATGATATACTTTAAAATAACTAAAAGAGTAGTAAGATATACTACTTAAAGTTATGGTACACTTTAAAATAACTAAAAGGGAATTGTAATACATGTATGTACATCACAGATACACTATAAAGACAAAATTATGCACTCATAAGAATTAAAAATAAAAGAAAAAAACACCTGTTAGATTTACCCTCAAGTACTCACCTATAGGAGCCCAAATCCTATAATAACCTATCGATACCTTCTTATTGAGGTATTTCATCCTTACTTATGGTTTATGTTCTCACTAACAACGAGTTAATAAATCCAATGTTTGTCCAGCTACATGTGTTCTTGCCTGGAGGACATTGACATTATTTTGATTATTGTACATAGGATGGAACACAGGAGAGGACAGGTAAGTGGGCTTTTTAGGAGACCAGGAGGTCTACACTTGAGCCCCACCTAGAACTTGTGTGATCTAACAACCAGGCTAATAGGTAATGCTCTAGGGCAGTGGTTCTCAACCTTCCTAATGCCATGGCCCTTTACTACAGTTTCTGTGGGTCACAACCCACAGGTTGAGAACTGCTGCTCCAGGGGCAGACTGCATGTGATAGGATGCACCACTTTAAAGTTGCACCTTTGAGATGTGTTTCTTAACTCTCTCGTTATTTTTCTTCATCTGTAAATCAGACCTCATGGTACTATTTCCTTTGTGAAGTTTTTATAAAGTCTAAGTGAGATAATCTATGGAAAGGGCTTCACTGCTTAAGTACACATAAGCTTTCAATAAATGTGGCCACTATTTATTCCTCTCTGTTACAAGTCAGCTAATTTCCACAGTAGAGAGGAAGCAGCAATAGAAGAAAATCATGACTAAGTCAATGAAAAGTATGTCTTTATTGTGTGTGTGTTGTCTAGTATCTGAGCCTGATTTTCTATATTTATAAGAATTATAGATGAAATAAAACTATAAAGTTCAAGTGCATGTTCTTAAGAAATTATAGTCAGGGCAAAAATGGTTTATGAAAATAAATGCATTAGCTGTGGGAATGGAGGTGCAAACAGACACACAATTTGTAGCTGTTCCTCTATCTTCTCCTGGGTTCATGACAGTAATATTTGGGTGAATCTTGACATTGTGGCTGTGTTCCCTTCTGCTTTTGTTGTCTTGCATTTCCTATTTGTCTCTGTCTCCTTCCCTGCTTCCTTAGTCAGAGACCTATGTCCCAGATCCTAGATAGCCAAATGTACTCCCTAAGGATACTAGAATAAAGTATCTAGGTGACAGTCTCCCTTGTATAGACCAAGGCACTTTTAATCCCCTCGAGATCTGGATGTTGGGCTACACTCATGCCAGCCTCCATATTCTCAGCTTTGTTTCCTCTCTACTTTCTCAGCCACCTCCTTGGACCCTGAAGGGATTGTCTGGAGGTCAGGTCAATTGTAAATGTGGTAGCTGGATGAACTTGTTTGATAAAAAGGCAGAGCTCTGAGAATCAAGGTATAATAGAATGGGAGGCTGTTGGGAGGCCTTTACAGGCAGTGTTCTTACTAGGTTACTAGGCAGCTCAAGGATTGACATTTACATAAATCAGAAAGTGGGATGGAGGGAGGTATTGGTGGAAGAGGAAAGACAGCAAAGCTAAGAGACAGGTGTTAATGGGCCAAGGAGCTGTGATAGAGGTGGAGGAGGAAGTGGGAAAAAGAGTAAGGTAGAGAGGGAGGAATGAGACCAGGGTGGGGCAGGATGAGCAAGCTGCTGAGAGCCATACATGGTGATGAGGAGCAGGGAGGGCAGTGGCTCAGAAACCAGGAGAGGCCTGATGCAAGGCGAGCACCAGTGCATTCTGACGGAGCCTGACACTTGTGATAGCATCCCAGCCCTTCTCCAAAAACTTCAGACTTGGACTGGGCATTCAGTGACCACAGTTGCAGTCAAAAATTCGCCAAGCCCAGGAGCTTGCCTTTCTACTCAGATATCCTGCCTCTGGTCCACTGCATAGTCCCCTTTCCTCTCCCAAATTTGGACCCGTTGTCCTTGCACCCAGGTTTTTACTCTATCACCTGGCAAGTCTCTTGGCTTCCCCTTTTGCTCCCTCCAGGCCATTATGCACACTTGTATCATCTGAAAGGGAATAGGGCTTTTATAATTCTGATGCCTGGGTTGTACTCAAGGCCAATAAAATCAGAATGTTGGTTGGTGGGGGCCAGGCATCACTTTTTTTTAAAGATTCCTGGGTGATTCCAATGCATAGCAAAGTTGGGGAGCTACTGATGCCAAAGCCAACTTTCCCCTTCTCGTGTAGAAAGTATTTTGGTGACTTGCAGTTGTTGATTCAGAGAATGGGGAAGTTGATAGAGGAGTGTGCACACCTTTTCTAGATTTGCATCCAGTGTCCTAGATTCTCCATACAAGCACTGTAAAAAGGTCATGGGGAATAACATTTGTTAAGTATCTAATGGATTAATTGCAAAGCGGATCATACTCTTCTCCTGAATTCACTAAACCATTGATCACATAATTGCTTTTCCAGGCTTGAAAGTCTACAGACCAGCCCCTCGTTTTTCTGCCTCTTCTAATCCTGTTTGATCTATTTCAGACTCTCTTCCTTTGTGACATAAAATGACTGGTGTGGTAGAGGAAGAAGAAGACATGTGTCTGACGTGGAGGGTTAGTACCCTACCTAAGTAATCGAGGCCCTATGTTCCATCAGTTGTGGATGGGAAAGAAGAGAAGGCAGGCAGGAGTTCATGGATGCCTGGGCTACTTATCCAGGTCATACTTGGGGGTTTTACTTTTCCAATAAGTATTGTAGACATTAAGAGTTCATGGGAGGAAGAGGAAGAGCTATTTATATATTTTTTATTACATACAGATGGCAAAGCTCATCCATTAATCCTCATAACTACCATATCATGACAGGTATCACCTCCATTTTGCAGAACAGCATTTTAAAGTTATCATCGCAGACTCTGAGTTCAAAACCTGACGCTGCATGTTACTAGCTGTGTGGTTCTGGGCAACTTAACCTCTCAAAGGCTCAGTTTCCTCATAGGGTCTCAATTACTTATTTGGGGTACTAATTGGGACTTGGGGTAAGGGTTAGCTGAAGTTATGCATGCAGTATCTGGCAAGTTGCTTACACACCAGAGTCTTAGCTCTCACTACTTTGTACAGATGAGAGACTTGAGGTTCAATAGAGTGCAGTGCTCATTCACATAGTTAATGGAGCTTGGATTTGGAACGGACAATCTATACATAATTAGTAACTGTTTAGGCTACACATATTGCTACAAAATTCTTGGTTCTTTTTTTTCTTTCGCTAGGGCAGAGGTCGCTAGTCTGCCCTGTGGACCGTACAGCCAGTTTTCCTGAGCTAGTATGGCTCCACACTGGGTGCCTGGCACTTACGAGGTACGGATGCTCTTAAGGCGGCCCTTGTGGAATGAAATGGTGACATTGCGGCAGCAGCGGCTCTCATAGTAGTAGCACTTGACGTTGCTGGTGGTTGTGCAGCAGCATTTACAGCGGGGGTCATTGGCCCAGGAGCAGCAGCACCAGTGGCAGTTGGGACTCTCAGAACAGGTGCAGTGGCAGAATTGACAGTTCCGCTCATCCTTGTAAGGGCAGGGGAAGCAGGTGCAATTTCGCTCGGAAGTGAAGATGAACTTGCAGCACAGACAGGAGCATAACTGAGGACAACATCTCTCCCATGTACAACATGGGGAGCAAACACACATAGCAGTCTCCATGGTGCCTACATGATTGCTGCCTTGTCCTTAAGGATCTTGACCCCTCCTCTACCAGAATCCTCCTGTCAGTTCTCCAATGGGGGGTCCTTCCTCCCCCTGGTGAGGCCGTCAGCTTGGGGGTTACAAGAAGTTGGCTGTTATGAGGCCTTCACAGGGAAGCTTATGGGCTAGTATTTACATATCAGCCTGAGGGCATTTGCTTATGTCACAATCCCTGCTTCCCTATCATGTCTCACTATGCTGGGTAGATAGGATGAGGCCTGGGAGGTGGTGGCAGGTGTGTTGATGAACACTCCATGTTTCTATAGGAACAGCTGGTTTGTAGCACCACGAGTGGTGACATAGCGTACATCCTGGAGGTTTAGGTGTCACTTGTTACCTTTTGAGATATGGGATAGTTTTCAGAAGTGATTGCTTCTTGCTTTGCCTGTGATTTGGGCCAGTTGACTTTGGGATATGTCTTCATAGACTGAATGGCCTGGGTATAATTAAATTGGAAAAGTAGATCAACACGACTGTCTTCTCCTTGGACTTTATCCTTTCTTGATAGAACTCTTTATCTGATGAACAAAGCACAGTGTTCATGATAACAGTTATACCACATTTGAGATATTGCTATTTGGAGAAAGAAATGAAGGAAAAGGAAAACAGAACACGAGTTCACTTAGGAACTTCTTTTAGTAGGCATTGAATTTGCCACTGCTTGTTTTAGTGAGGCTTTATGGCTAAGTCACTGTGAATGTTTCTTGGCTTTTCTGCAGCTTCATGAGGTTTGGCTGAGACTCAAGCTTTGTTTCCTTCCCCTCATCTCACTCCCACTCCAGCATATCCTTTTTATTAAGAAGCCAGAACTCTACATGAGAATCTTTAACTGTTCTGCTAGTAGACTCTCAGGAACTCCAGAAACAAGACCTTATATTTTTGGAAGAGTTTCATTTTTCACTTTATGCAGCTTGTCAAGATTAAAAGAGCAGAAATTTCATGTTCATATAACAGTGTAGTATGAACATTTATTATTTTTCAAAAAAAAAAGTGAGAACTGAATTTGGCTGCAGGAGTATATTACATAATTTATTATCTATCTCTCCATGATTATCACCTTTATAATAGGAAAGAACAGTCACTGAGAGCTAACTGTGCCAGGCACAAATTGATTTTAGATTTCTACAAATGAAAATCATAGATCAGAGGGCATGTACTTTATCTTTTAAAATACAGTAGATACTACTAAATTGCTTACTCAAGTAAATGTCCCAATTTATACTGACACCAGCAATGAATGAGAGACACCTTTTTCCCCAACTCAATTTTATCAATATTTCTCCCCATCTTTGAGGCATAGAGGTTTGAGTTTCATTGCTAGATTTCTGGTGTATTTTCATCACTGGTCTCTGTAAGGTTCCCCCTCTTGTTTTTTCTTTTCAATTTTTATTAAGATATAGTTTACTTACCATTAAATTCACCATTTAAAAGCGAACAATTCAGTGGTTTCAGTATATTCATAAAACTGTGCAGCTATCACCATTACCTAACTCCAAAATATTTTCATCACCCCAAAAGGTACCTGTTAACAGTCACTTCCCATTTCTCCTTACCCCTGACCCTTAGTAAACTATCTACTTTGTGTATTTTTGGATGTGCTTATTCTCAACATTTAATATAAATGAAATGATATAATACATGAATTTTTGTATCTGGCTTTTTAAACTTTGCATCATGTTTTCTTTTATTATTTTTATTTTATTTTGGATTAATGCAAGGGTAACAATGATTAGGTTACACTGTTTGCATTTCTTAGGTGAAGTCCAAGTTGTAGTTGAGCCCTTAACCCAGGAGGTGTGCCCTATACCCTAACATCGTGCCCATTAAGTTAGAGCACACCTCCCTCCTTCCCCTCCCCACTTAAATTTAACTGTATTTTTCTCTCATGTAGGCATGTAGTTGTTTATCTATTGGTTTCATACTGGTACTGAGTACATTGGATATTTGCTTTTCCATTCTGGTGATACTTTACTAAGGAGAATGTTCTTTAACTCCATCCAATTTAACACAAAAGATGTAAAGTTTCCATCTTTTTTATAGTTGAATGGTATAACATGGTATACATATACCATGGTT
This sequence comes from Nycticebus coucang, assembly GCF_027406575.1. Lineage (NCBI taxonomy): Eukaryota > Metazoa > Chordata > Mammalia > Primates > Lorisidae > Nycticebus > Nycticebus coucang. The sequence continues at coordinate 107,660,428 of NC_069787.1, read as the reverse complement.
TATTAATCTGTTCATGGGTTGATGAATACTTGGGCTGATTCCACATCTTTGCAATTATGAATTAAGCTGTAATAAGTATTCTAGTGCAACTGTCTTTATGGTGAAATGATTTTTTTACTTTTGGGTAGATACTTAGTAATGGGATTGTGAGATCAAATGGAAGGTCTACTTTTAACTCTTTGAGGATTCTCCATACTTCTTTCCAAAGAAGCTATGTTAGTTTATAATCCCAACAACAGTGTAAAAGTATTTTCTTCTCTCCATATCTGCCCCCGTATCTGCAGCTTTGAGACTTTGTGATGTGGGCTATTCTCACTGGGATTAAGTGATACGTCAGGGTGGTTTTGATTTGTATTTCTCTGATGATTAGAAATTGACATTTTTTCATGTGTTAGTTGCCCATTCATCTTCTTTAGAGAAGGTACTGTTCATGTCTGTTGCCCATTGATACATGGGATTTCTCTTTTCTTGTTGATTAGTTTGAGTTCTCTGTAGGTTCTAATTATTAACTCTTTGTCAGGTTTGTGGCATGTAAATATCTTGTCCCATTCTGAAGGCTGTTTGCTTTACTTGTTGTGTCCTTAGCCATGCAGAAGCTTTTAGCTTGATCAAGCCCCATTTATTTTTGGTGTTGCTACAATTGCCAAGGGGATTGTCTTCATAAAAATCAGCCAGGCTGATATTGTCAAGAGTTTTTCCCACACTTTCTTCTAGAGTTTTTATCATTTTGTATCTTAAATTTAAATCTTTTATCCAGTGTGAGTCAATTTTTGTAAGTGGTGAAGGTGTGGGCCTAGTTTGTCTTCTACATGTGGCTAACCAGTTATCCCAGAACCATTTATTAAACAGATTCTTTTCCCCAGTGTATAATTTTGTTTGGTTTATCAAAGATCAGATGGCATTATGAAGCTTATTTCATCTCTAGGTTCTCTATTCTATTCCACAGATCTATGCCTCTATTTTTGTGCCAGTACCATGCTGTTTTGATCACTATAGATTTGTAGTATAACCTAAAGTCTGGTAATGTGATGCCTCCAGATTTGTTTTTATTTCTTAGAATTGCATTGGCAATTTGTGCTTTTTCTGGTTCCATGCGAAACAAAGTACTCTTTTTCTCAAGTTCTTCAAAGTATGTTGTTGGTACTTTAATGGGGACTGCATTAATTCTGTAGATCACTTTGGACAGTACGAACATTTTAACAATGTTGGTTTTTCCTAGCTATGAGCATGGTATGTTCTTCCATTTGTTAATGTCTTCTGCTATTTTTTTTCCTCAGGTTTCATAGTTTTCTCTGCAGAAATCCTTCATGTACTTTGTTAGGTATAGTCTCAGGTATTTCAATTTCTTTGGAGCTATTGTGAAGGGTATTACATCTTTGATTTGTTTCTCAGCTTGGTTCTTACTGGAGTATATGAAGGCTACTGATTTGTAGACATTGATTTTGTATCTCAAAACTTTACTGTATTTCTTGATTACTTCCAGGAGCCTTGTGATTGAGTCCTTGGAGGATTCCTAAGTATAAGATTATATTATCAGTAAAGAGCACAAGTTTGACCTCCTTTGTCCTCATTTGAATGCCCTTAACATCCTTCTCTTGCCTAACTGCATTGGCTAGAACTTCTAGCACTGTATTGAATAGTAGTTGCAATAGTGGACATTCTTGTTGGTTCCAGTTCTAAGTGGAAAAGCTTTCAGTTTAATTTCATTCAGTATGATGTTGGCTATGGGTTTGTTGTAGATGGCTTATATCAGTTTAAGAAATTGATTCCTATTTTCTTAAGTGTTCTTGTCAGAAAAAAATGCTGAATTTTGTTTTTTTTTTTTCTTGTCTATTGTGATTATTTCCTGCCATCCTATGGATTGTATTTACATTTTTTAAACTTCTACAGTTTATTGGTAGAAGTATGAAATGAAGTTACATACCTAAGGTAATAGAGAAGTTCCAGAAACAATACAAAATGCACTGTATAAATGTAGTGTTGTTACTTTTAGCAGTTTGGTTGCTAAATTTCTCTTCAGTTTAGGTAAATTATCCATTCAGTTTTTTGTATTGCTTTTGGAATTGTTAGTGTTTTAAAACAAACCCTAACATTTATTGGCAACCATTTTTTCAAAAGCTTTACTTATATAGAAATAATGTATCGATTAATCATCATCATAACCACTATGACACAAAACCTATTATCCTCATTTTGGGAATGCAACAAGAGTTTCAGATGGGTTAAATCATGTGTCCAAATATACCCCTAGTAAGTTGGGACTCATTGCAGGTGTTGGAGCTCTAGAGTTTGCAATCTTCATTACTATATTTTTATGACCTCTAAACAGCTCTGGATTACATAATTTTAATATTCTATCAAAATTGTATCTTACCAAAATTATTGCCTTTATCAGTCTATTTGTCCAACATCTTTACCTTTGCAAATAAGAGACAAAGAAAGCTATTGATGGAGCATGAGAGAATCCAGAGAAAGTTAAGAACTCTGAGAGAGAGGGGGGAGAAGAGAACATTGGGGTAAATAAAGCATTGCAGAGCACCTGTGCGGTGGTGCAGTGAGTGCAGGAGGGGAAAAAGACTGACACAAGGAAGTCTTCTGTCCATGTGGAGTTTGCAGTCATCCCAGAGGACTTAGCCACAAAATAAAGTGATGGGAAAATTAAAATATCAATACAACTTAAATGAGCGTTAAGAAGTAAATAAACTGGGGTAACAACACAAAGGGGTCAAATGTATTTACATTTTTTTTGTATTTTCATTTTTAATAGTGTCTTTTGAAGCACAAAATGTTTTAATTTTAATGAAGTCAAATTGCTCTTTTTGTAGCTTACCCTTTTGGAGTCATTTAAGAAACCACTTCCTAATGTAAGGTCATGAAAATTTACACCTATGTTCCTTAATAATAGCTTTATGGTTTGAGCACTTATGCTTAGGTCTTTGACCAATTTTGAATAAATCTTCATATTTGGTGGGAGGCAGGGGTTCAATTTCATTCTTTTGCTTATGAATATCCAATTGCTCCAGCAACATTTGTTAAAGACTATTCTTTCCCATTGAATGGTCTTGAAATTCTTGTTGAAAATCAATTGACCATAGGCATATGATTTACTACTGGACTTTCAATTTTATTTTAACTGTTTTTTATTAAGTCATTTGTACATAGATCATGAATACATTTATGCCATTATGGGATTAAATGTGTTGATTATTTGTACAGATTGGAGTGCTTACATCCTACTAATCAACATAGCCTTCACCTCATTTACCCAATTACAGCATTAAGACATTTGTGTTCTACACCTGATAGATCTAACTTGTACTTGCAATAAGCTCCATAGGTGTGGTTCCCCTACCAACCCTCCCTCTGTCGACCCACCCCCTCCCTTACACTCTCCCTTCCTTTCCCTCCTTCATCCTAGGCTATAGTTGTGTTTTATTTTTCATGTGCAAGTGTGAGTGATTATAAATTGGTTTCACAGTAGTACTGAGTACATCGGATATTTTTTTTTTCCATTCTGAGATACTTTACTAAGAAGAATATATTCCAGCTCCATCCATGTAAACATAAAAAAGATAAAGTCTCCCTTTTTAATGCTGCATAGTATTCCATGGTATACATACACCACAATTCATTAATTCATTCATGGGTCGATGGGCACTTGGGCTTCTTCCATGACTTGGCAATTATGAATTGAGCTGCAATGAACAACCTGGTGCAAATATCTTTACTGCCAAATGATTTTTGGTCCTTTGGATATACAACTAAAGGAATTGCAGGATGAAATGGCAGGTCTACATTTAGATCCCTGAGTGTTCTCCAAACTTCCTTTAAAAGGAATGTACTAGTTTGCATTCCCATTCCCACCAGCAGTGCAGAAGTGGATGTGAAGAAAAGGGAACACTTCTGGATTTTCAATTTTATTAATTTCTATTCTTGATTCTATTCCTTTGATCTATAGATATATTCTTATGCCAACCATACTCTCTTAATTACTGCATGCAATAAGTTTTAAAATTTGGAGGTATAAATTCTTTCGTTCTCCTTTTAAGATTGCCTTGGATATTCTTATTTCCTTGTATTTCTTTTTTTTTTTTATTGTTGGGGATTCATTGAGGGTACAATAAGACAGGTTACACTGATTGCAATTGTTAGGTAAAGTCCCTCTTGCAATCATGTCTTGCCCCCATAAAGTGTGACACACACCAAGGCCCCACCCACCTCCCTCCTTCTGTTCCCCCCCATAACCATAATTGTCATTAATTGTCCTCATATCAAAATTGAGTACATAGGATTCTTGCTTCTCCATTCTTGTGATGCTTCACTAAGAATAATGTCTTCCTCGTCCATCTAGGTTAATATGAAGGATGTAAAGTCTCCATTTATTTTAATGGCTGAATAGTATTCCATGGCATACATATACCACAGCTTGTTAATCCATTCCTGGGTTGGTGGGCATTTAGGCTGTTTCCACATTTTGGCGATTGTAAATTGAGCTGCAATAAACAGTCTAGTACAAGTGTCCTTATGATAAAAGGATTTTTTTCCTTCTGGGTAGATGCCCAGTAATGGGATTGCAGGATCAAATGGGAGGTCTAGCTTGAGTGCTTTGAGGTTTCTCCATACTTCCTTCCAGAAAGGTTGTACTAATTTGCAGTCCCACCAGCAGTGTCAAAGTGTTCCCTTCTCTCCACATCCACGCCAGCATCTGCAGTTTTGAGATTTTGTGATGTGGGCCATTCTCACTGGGGTTAGATGATATCTCAGGGTTGTTTTGATTTGCATTTCTCTAATATATAGAGATGATGAACATTTTTTCATGTGTTTGTTAGCCATTCATCTGTCGTCTTTAGAGAAAGTTCTATTCATGTCTCTTGCCCATTGATATAAGGGATTGTTGGCTTTTTTCATGTGGATTAATTTGAGTTCTCTATAGATTCTAGTTATCAAGCTTTTGTCTGATTGAAAATATGCAAATATCCTTTCCCATTGTGTAGGTTGTCTCTTAGCTTTGGTTATTGTCTCCTTAGCTGTTCAGAAGCTTTTCAGTTTAATGAAGTCCCATTTGTTTATTTTTGTTGTTGTTGCAATTGCCATGGCAGTCTTCTTCATGAAGTCTTTCCCCAGGCCAATATCTTCCAGTGTTTTTCCTATGCTTTCTTGGAGGATTTTTATTGTTTCATGCCTTAAGTTTAAGTCCTTTATCCATCTTGAATCAATTTTTGTGAGTGGGGAAAGGTGTAGGTCTAGTTTCAGTTTTTTACATGTAGACATCCAGTTCTCCCAACACCATTTATTGAATAGGGAGTCTTTCCCCCAAGGTATGTTCTTGTTTGGTTTTTCAAAGATTAGGTGGTTGTAAGATGTTAGTTTCATTTCTTGGTTTTCGATTTGATTCCAAGTGTCTATGTCTCTGTTTTTGTGCCAGTACCATGCTGTCTTGAGCACTATGGCTTTGTAGTACAGACTAAAATCTGGTATACTGATGCCCCCAGCTTTATTTTTGTTACAGAGAACTGCCTTAGCTATACGGGGTTTTTTCCAGTTCCATACAAAATGCAGAATCATTTTTTCCAAATCTTGAAAGTACGATGTTGGTATTTTGATAGGAATGGCATTGAATAGGTAGATTGCTTTGGGAAGTATAGACATTTTAACAATGTTGATTCTTCCCATCCATAAGCATGGTATGTTCTTCCATTTGTTAATGTCCTCTGCTGTTTCCTTTCTGAGGATTTCATAGTTTTCTTTATAGAGGTCCTTCACCTCCTTCGTTAGGTATATTCCTAGGTATTTCATTTTCTTTGAGACTATGGTGAAGGGAGTTGTGTCCTTAATTAGCTTCTCATCTTGACTGTTATTGGTGTACACAAAGGCTACTGACTTGTGGACATTGATTTTATATCCTGAAACATTACTGTATTTTTTGATGACTTCTAGGAGTCTTGTGGTTGAGTCTTTGGGGTTCTCTAAGTATAAGATCATGTCGTCAGCAAAGAGGGAGAGTTTGACCTCCTCTGCTCCCATTTGGATTCCCTTTATTTCCTTGTCTTGCCTAATTGTATTGGCTAGAACTTCCAGCACTACGTTGAATAGTAAAGGTGACAGAAGACAACCTTGTCTGGTTCCAGTTCTAAGAGGAAAAGCTTTGAGTTTTACTCCATTCGGTAAAATATTGGCTGTGGGTTTGTCATAGATAGCTTCAATCAGTTTTAGAAATGTGCCACCTATGCCTATACTCTTCAGTGTTCTAATTAGAAAAGGATGCTGGATTTTATCAAATGCTTTTTCTGCATCTATTGAGAGGATCATGTGATCTTTATTTTTGCCTCTGTTAATATGGTGGATAAAGTTTATAGACTTGCGTATGTTAAACCAGCCTTGCATCCCTGGGATGAAGCCTACTTGATCATGATGAATGACTTTTTTGATGATAAGCTGTAATCTATTGGCTAGAATTTTGTTGAGAATTTTTGCGTCTATGTTCATGAGTGAGATTGGTCTGAAATTCTCCTTTTTGTTTGGGTCTTTTCCTGGTTTTGTTATCAGGGTGATGTTTGCTTCATAGAATGTGTTGGGGAAGATTCCTTCTTCCTCAATTTTTTGGAATAATTTCTGCAGTACAGAAATAAGCTCTTCCTTGAAGATTTGATAGAATTCTGGAGTGAAGCCATCTGGACCAGGGCATTTTTTGGTTGGAAGATTTTTTGTTTCTTTGATCTCAGTGCTTGAAATTGGTCTGTTCAGGAGCTCTATTTCTTCCTGGCTGAGTCTAGGGAGAGGGTGTGATTCCAAATATTGATCCATTTCCTTTACATTGTCAAATTTCTGGGCATAGAGTTTCTGGTAGTATTCAGAGATGATCTCTTGTATCTCTGTGGGATCAGTTGTTATTTCCCCTTTATCATTTCTGTTTGAGGTTACTAGAGATTTTACTTTTCTATTCCTCGTTAGTCTGGCCAATGGTTTATCTATTTTATTTATTTTTTCAAAAAACCAACTCCTTGTTTCATTAATTTTCTGAATGATTCTTTTGTTTTCAATTTCATTGATCTCTGATTTGATTTTGGATATTTCTTTTCTTCTACTGAGTTAAGGCTTAGATTGTTCTTCTTTTTCCAATTCCATAAGATCTCTTGTGAGATTGTTGATGTGCTCTCTTTCTGTTTTTCGAATGTAGGCATCTAAAGCGATGAATTTTCCTCTCAAAACTGCTTTTGCAGTATCCCACAGGTTTTGGTAGCTTGTGTCTTCATTGTTGTTATGCTCAAGGAAGTTAATGATTTCCTGTTTTATTTCTTCCTGCACCCATCTGTTATTCAACAGAAGATTGTTTAATTTCCATGCCTTTGGGTGGGGTCAAGCATTTTTGTTAGAGTTGAGTTCCACCTTTAGTGCCTTATAGTCTGAGAAGATACAAGGTAAAATTTCAATTCTTTTAATTCTGTTGATATTTGTTTTGTATCCCAGGATATGATCAATTTTGGAGAATGTTCCATGGGGTGATGAGAAGAATGTATATTCTTTATCTTTGGGGTGGAATGTTCTATATGCGCCTATCAAGCACAGTTGTTCTAGGGTCTCATTTAAATCTCTTATATCCTTGTTTAATTTCTGTTTAGAGGATCTGTCCAGCTCTGTAAGAGGAGTGTTAAGGTCCCCTGTTATTATGGTATTATCAGATATCATATTGCTCAGACTGAGTAAGGTCTGTTTCAAGAATCTGGGAGCATTTAAATTGGGTGCATAAATATTTAGAATTGAAATGTCTTCTTGTTGTATTTTTCCCTTGACCAATATAAAGTGACCATCTTTGTCTTTTTTGACTTTAGTTGCTTTAAATCCACATGTATCTGAAAATAAGATTGCAACTCCTCTTTTCTTCTGAATGCCATTTGCCTGAAAATTTGTCTTCCAACCCTTGACTCAGAGCTTTAATTTGTCTTTTGAAGCCAGGTGTGTTTCTTGCAGACAGCAAATGGATGGCTTGTGTTTTTTAATCCAGTCAACCAATCTATGTCTCTTCAGTGGGGAATTCAAGCCATTAACATTTATTGAGATAATGGATAAGTGTGGTAGTATTCTATTCGTCTTATTTTGTGAGAGTCCATTGCTTAGTTTTATCTTTTGCATCAGTGTGGAGGTTTGGTTCTGTCCTTTGATTTCTGTGTTCTTACTTTGCTGCTGATCCATTGTGGCGGTCAGTGTGCAGAACAGGTTGAAGTATTTCCTGTAGAGCTGGACTTGTTGTGGCGAATTTCCTCGATGTTTGTATATCCGTAAATGATTTGATTTCTCCGTCAATTTTGAAGCTTAGCTTAGCAGGGTACAGAATTCTGGGCTGAAAATTGTTCTGTTTAAGTAGATTAAAGGTAGATGACCATTGTCTTCTTGCTTGGAAAGTTTCATTAGAGAAGTCTGTGGTCACTCTGATGGATTTGCCCCTATAGGTCAACTGGCGCTTACTCCTGGCAGCTTGCAGAATCTTTTCTTTTGTCTTGACTTTGGACAGGTTCATCACAATGTGTCTTGGAGAAGCTCTGTTAGAGTTGAGGCAACCTGGGGTGCGATATCCCTCTGAAAGCAGTGTGTCAGAATCTTTGGTGATATTTGGGAAATTTTCTTTTATAATATTCTCTAGTATGGCTTCCATTCCTCTGGGGCATTCTTCTTCCGCTTCTGGAATTCCTATAACTCATATGTTGGAACGCTTCATAAAGTCCCATAATTCTGACAGTGAATGTTCTGCTTTCTCTCTCTTCTTTTCTGCCTCTTTTACTATCTGAGTTATCTCAAAAACTTTGTCTTCTACCTCTGAAATTCTTTCTTCTGCATGGTCTAACCTGTTGCTGATACTTTCCATTGCATCTTTAAGTTCCCTGATTGACTGTTTCAGTTCCTTCAGCTCTGCTATATCCTTTTTATATGCTTCATATTGTTCATCTCTTATTTGATTCTGTTTTTGGATTTCCTTTTGGTTATTTTCCACTTTATTAGCAGTTTCCTTCATTGTTTCCATCATTTCTTTCATTGTTTTCAACATGTGTATTCTAAATTTCCTTTCTGTCATTCCTAACATTTCTGTATAGGTGGAATCCTCTGCAGTAGCTACCTCATGGTCACTTGGCGGGGTTGTTCTGGACTGGTTCTTCATGTTGCCTGGAGTTTTCTGCTGATTCTTCCTCATGGGTGATTTCTTTTATCTGTTTCCTTGCCCTAATTTTCCTTTCACTTCCTCTTGCTCTTTAAGTTCTCGTGCCTGTGGAAGTTGCGGGCGGGTTTAGATGGATTGAACACACGCGACCACTTGCCGGTTTTCCACTGTTTTAGTCCTCCTCTTGGGGTCCAGAAGTCTCTCGCTGACTTCCTGTATCCTCTCAGGGGTGATGATAGGCCGATCTCACCAGCCAGAAATGCCTGGAGTCCTATATCCCCAGACTCACGGTGACCAGATGCAAGGAAGCTGTTACTTGGCTGCCATCTTGATTTCCTTGTATTTCAACATAAATTATAAAATCAATTCTACTGTTTATATACACAAATTCAATAGAATCTACACATAGTTTTTTTTGAATCTGTATATCAATTTGGGAATTATTATCATCTTAATATTAAGTTTTCCAATCCGTGAACACAAGATGCTTTTGTGTATTTAGGCTTTCTTTAATTTCGTTAAATAATATTTTATAGTTTTCAATTCACAGGTCTTATCCTTTTATGGTTAAATTCGTTCCTAAGTATTCTATTCTTTTGATGCTACTATAAATGGATATTTCTAATTTTGTTTTTGGATTATTTGTTGTTAGAGTGTGGAAATACAACTAATACTTCTACGATGACCTTGTATCTCACAACCTTACTGAATTCATTTATTGTAATCTTTTTCTGAAAAGAAGTGGTGACAGTGGGTACTCATTTCTTCTTATAGTTCTAAGGGACAATAATTTCAACTTTTCCTCATTTAGTATGATGTTGGCTGTGGGTTTGTCATATATGTCTTTCATTACTCTGAGGTGTATTCTTTCTGTTTGTAGTTGGTTGAGGGTTTTTATCATGGAAGTGTGTGTGGGATGCTGTTGAATGGCTTTCCTATATCTATGTAGGTGATCATATGGTTTTTGTTTTAATTCTGTTTACGTGACATTTATTCATTTTCATATGTTATAACTTTCTTGCATCCCTAGGATGCGACCCACTTGATCATGGTAAATTATCTTTTTGATGTGCTGTTGAATTCACTTTGCTAGCATTTTGTTGAGGATTTTTGCATCTATGTTCATAGGCATATTGGTCTGTGGTCTTCTTTTTTTGTTGTGTTCTCTCCTGGCTTTGATATCAAGGTAATACTGGCTTCCTAGAATGAGTTAGAGAAGATTTCCTCCTTCTCCATGTCATGGAATATTTTTATAGGAGAGGTACCAGTTATTCTTTGTAGGTCTGGTAAAATTTGACCATGAATTCATCTAGTGTAGGACTTTTTTTTGGTAGATGGTTATTACTGCTTCAATCTTGCTCAGTGGTTCTCAACCACCTAATGCCGCAATGTATTTTCGTTGTTAAAAAGGGGTCACAACCCAGGTTGAGAACCACTGGTCTTGCTGCTCATTACTGGTCTATTCAGGATTTCTATTTCTTCTTGATTCAGGGTTAGGAGGTTGTATGATTCCAGGAATTTATCCATTCCTCTAGATTTTCTAGTTGTTGTACCTAGAGGTTTTCATAGTATAGGCAAGTCCCAAGTTACAAATATCAGACTTATGCACAACTCACACAAATGGAGTCTATTATAGTAAATCTCTGGGTTACAAATGTCTAACTGGCATACAACTTGCATTTATGAACAGAGTCTATTACAGGTAATAGTTAAATATACCTGTTTCAATTTACATACAAATTCAACTTAAGAACAAGCATACAGAACCTATATTGTTTGCAACCCAGTGACTGCCTATATTTATGGATGATATTTTTTATGTACAGTAGAACCTTTATAGTGACCATTTTCCTACATCGACCAGCTACTTAGGTTAACATGATTTTTACATACTGGACATGCATCACATGTATGTATCAGTACAGTAAGACTAGTTCCTTATGTTGACCACCTGCATATGTTGACCAGTTTGTTACAGTTCCTTGTGTGGTCCACTTACAGGGATTTAACTGTATTTGTGATATTAGTTGTAAAATCTCCTTTTTTATTTCTGATTGAGCTTATTTGAGTCCTTTCTCTTCTATTTCTGGTTAATCTGCTTAATGGCCTATCAATTTTGCTTATCTTTTCAAGAAACCAACTTTTTGTTTTGTTGATCCTTTATTTGGTGCTTTTGGTTCCTATTTCATTTTGTTCTGCTTTGAACTTTATTTCTTTTCTTCTGCTGGCTTTGGGTTTGGTTTGCTCTTTTTATAGTTCCTTGAGAGGTAACATTAGGTTGTTAGTTTGTGATCTGTGTTAATAAGTAGGCATTTAAGGCTATGAATTTTCCCATTAGGACTACCTTTTCTGTATCTTATAGATTTTTTAAAAACTTACGTCTCCCTTGTTGTTCAGTTTTGATTTTCATCTTTATTTCATCATTGGCCAAAAATCAGTCATCAGCAGGTTGTTTCATTTTCATGACTTTGTGTAGATTTGAATGTTTCTCTTGAAATTCATTTCTAGTTATATTCCCCTGTGTTCTGAGAAGATAAATGGTATAATTTTGAGTTTTTTTTTTTTTAACTTTAATTAGACTTGTTTGTGGCCTAAGATATAATGAGTTTTGGAAAACATCACATGCTGATAAGAAGAATGTACATTCTATAGTTTTGGATAGAATGTTCTATAAATGTCTATTAAGTTCATTTGCCCTAGAGTCTCATTTGGTTCTAGTGTCTATTTATTTATTTTCTTCCTTAATGATCTGTGTAGTTCTGTCAGGGAGGTATTGAAGTCCCCAACAAGTGTGATGTTACTGATTATTTATTTGTTGTTTTTTTTGTCTAGATCTAGTAGAAAACATTTGTTAATTACTTTATGAATTGGGATCAGGGAAGTCCTAATTATGATACAAAATACAAAAGTGAGAAAGAAAAACAGTTTTTTTCAAAAATATTGATAATAAAGATTGTTAATTGCAAAAACTAAAAATCTTTTAAAGGACAAAACAAACAAAACAAAAAACCCTCACAAAAATAGCAACTCCACTAAAAAAAGTAGAAAGACAAATGAAAAATTGGAAAAATTTGTAATCTATAACATAGGTAAAGATTTGATAAACTTAACATCTAGGGAGTTTCAAAAAGTGTTAAATGGACTAGTTTGCAGGGACACAATTATAAAGGGACTTTACCTAACAAATGCAAACAGTGTAGCCTAATTCTTTGCACCCTCAATGTATCCCAAAAAATAGAAAGGAAAAATAAGCTATAAAAGTAGGTAATGGGTATAGATTTTGTCAATATATCTAAAAAAAGCTATTTTCAAGTGATAATAAAATTATTTTAAATGTTTTTAGCTAAAAAAGGTTTTAAATGGAAAAGGTCAAGACTCCTATAGAAAAATGAGCTCACACTATGAACAGTTTACAGAAAAAATGTAAATAGCCTACAACCTATGTCAATTTGTTCACCTTTGCTCTTAATAAGATAAATACAAAAGAAAACTATACTGAAATACCATTTTTTTACCCATCAGGTTGCCAAAATTAAAAAAAAATTGAGAATATATTCTGTTAGCCAAGGAAACAGGAGTTCTCATACATTACTGGTGAGGATGTTGAATGACATAAACCTGTGGAGGGGAAATTGACCAAATACATTTGCTTGTTGAATCAACAATACCATTTCTAAGACTCTCTTCCAGAGATGCACTGACAAAAGCACAAAAATATTCATTTATTTATTTATTCATTATGGCATAATAGCACCAAACTGGATTTAATCTGAATATGCCTCAATAGGAACTGATCAAACAAGCTAAGGCACACCACACAAGGACGTCTAAGGCAGCTATTACAGGAATAAGAGGGACCCCATCTATGTTCTGAACTGAGTTTTAAGAAATATTATTGAGTGAAAAGTGCAAGGTGTAGATGTGTACACATACCACCATTCACATCAGAGAAAGTCTTGAGTGTTGGTTTACATTTTCATATAATATGGAAAGATAAACTGAAGGCTTAGATTTGTGAGAGCGGGAATGGGGTGGGAGAGGCTATCTATCTCAATTTATAGAATTTATTTTAAAATTAATTAAACATTTTGCATAATTATAAAACCAAAGTGAACTGACAAGAGCAATTCTAAAAGTTAAAGCAGGCTCGGCGCCTGTGGCTCAAAGTGGCTAAGGTTCCAGCCATGTATACCTGAGCTGGCGGGTGCGAATCCAGCCTGGGCCTGCCAAACAACAATGATGGCTGCAACCAAAAAATAGCCCGGTGTTGTGGCAGGAGCTTGTTGTTCCAGCTACTTGGGAGGCTGAGGCAGGAGAATCTCTTGAGCCCGGGAGTTGTAGATTGCTGTGAGCTATGATGCCACAGCACTCTACCCAGGGCGACAGCTTGAGGCTCTGTCTCAAAATAAATAAACACCCCCCCCAAACTATTAAAAGTTAAAGCAAAGTGAAATAAATGAACCAAACTATAAATTGAATTTGTGGCAATCCCGAACAATGGGGAATTATTTCAAGTTTAGAATACAGTAATTTCTTTTTTTCTTTTTTATTATTTTTTAAAATTAAATCATAGCTGTGTACATTAATGCAATCATGGGGTACAATGTGCTGGTTTTACATATAGTTTGAAATGTTTTCATCAAACTGGTTAATATAGCCTTCCCGGCATTTTCTTAGTTATTGTGAACACAGAAATTTCTACCTCCCTAGTGGGGTTTATCCCTAAAAACAAACAAAACAAAGAGACTCTCAGATTCTTTAATTAATCAAATTGTTAGTGAAATGTTGTTACTGTTATTCTGAAAGTGTTGTGCATGTATTGTACAACAAAACAAATAAGGGATTATGTTGGTGTCAACAAGAATCACAATTGTTTGGCATGGAAGAAAGGACACGCAGATGGATGCCTGCTAAAGTCAAGAGAACTGTAGTTCTGAATTTGAATTGGAAATACCAATATCAACCCATGTTATGTTTTATCTGGAAAAAATGTATGCCTAACTTTGGCCCAGACACAATCTGAGAAACCATGACTGACCCAGTAGAAATGGGCACCCTTGTTTCCCAGATTGAATATCACTGAAAAGAACTAAAGATCTTTGGAGAAATGAATGATCCAATATCCGGGCAGAAAATGTAAGATAAACATGGGTTTAACTTTACATTTTACAACACTCAAAAGTCCTTTCTGGCACCAGTATCCTCAGCTCTGGCAAAAGATATGGGATAGGAAATGCAGCACACCAGCATTTCCTATCCCATATCCCACAGGGCAGTGTCAGGTGTGATGCTCTGAAGGGGTGAGACCCAATGAGTGGATGTAGTGAAGCTGTGGCTGTAGCTTGGGAGGACTGAAACACTCATTCCTCCAGTTCCCTGGCATGTTGTCTATTCACAGAGCACAGCTGAATCTTTCACTGGGAATTACTTTCAGAGGAAGGGAGCTGCGCTGCCCAAGATTATTCCTGTATTCAGGGAGCAATCCTGCTTAAGTTGGGACAATTTTCAGGGTCATCCCAGCTACCAAGGAGGTCTTGTTGGATTGCCTGAGGTTTACAATCGCAATATATCATAGTTTAGCTTTTTTCTCTACCCAATCCTGTTTGCTTCAGTCCCCAAGAGCCCTCCCCAATAAACCCCCTATGTGTAAATCTTTATCTCCCAGTCTGTTTCTGTGGTACCTGGTCCAAGAGAAAGGCTGTGGGAGTTATCTGGCTTATAAGCCTCATTTCCTATATGAGCTAGTATCTTTTCTTTTCTTCCATGGGAATAGTATCCTGTGGGTCCTAGCAAGCAGCATCCCCAGTTATAAGAACACACTACATTCAGAGAAGCTCAAACTATGGATTCCCAATCCTCCAGACCAGGTGTAGTTTAATAATTAGAAGTCATTTTTACCACAGCAATGTTGCCTGGTAACATAGCTGACATTCCACCTTTGCTAGGTTTCCAGGGAAACCAAGATAGAAAGTTAACTCAGGGTCATTTTTCCACAGAGAAAGAGAATGAGTTTTGTTAATCCTTTTTTCACATTTAAAAACCCATGAGTTCATAAAGATAGCTGAAACAAAACAAAGATCCCAACATTTCTCATTTAGAGGATACTGGGAAACTTATTAATTTTAAATTTGGCAAATAAGGGAAAAAATAATTTACCTAGACTTTCTTATATAAACGATACCTCAGGAAAATAAATGAATTGATAAAGGAAATTTTCTCTTCCCGGAAGTATCTCAGCTAACAAATGAAGGCCAGAATTAAGATAACTGTCTTTTGCAGCTTTTACAGAAAAGATGAATCTAGGGCATGATCATCATTGTCTGCCAGTAGCACCAAAGGGAGATGATCAGACTCTGTATGCCCCCGAGGGGAGAACACAGTGCTACCTATAAAGTGTTCCTGCAGAAAATTCTACTCTGAATCTGATCAGGCTTCTAGATCTAAGTACCAATTGTTAAGGTCAGAGGAATAAGTTCAACAATATTGTGGTGATACAATTTTCAAAATTTAGATTTGTGGAAATCTTTATAGGACAATGGCCTAGTTCGTTCAATGAAGGTATTGATGGGGGATGGGGAGAGAGAGGAGAGACAGGAGCAGGGAGACATGGACCTATGAAGAAGAGAATTTATGGACTAAAAAAGACCCAGAGACAAGAGGCCAATTGTAATGCATGAAGCTTAGATAGTAATCTGAACACGCTGTAAAAATCATGATTCCACTGAGGACGTTTGAATACCAACTAAAGACTGGGTGATAGAAATGATTATCAGTTTTTAAGTGTGATAAATATTATTGTGGTTATGATTTCAGAGCTACAGACATAAAATATTTATATATAAAGTAATAAAATAATTTTTTCTCCAGAACAATATATATTGTAGAGCAATGTGTAAGGGATGAATTTAAACCAGATTGGGCATGAGTTGATAACTGCTGAAATTGAGCAATAGGTTCATGGTGGTTCATTGTAAGTTTGGCAATTTCCATTGTAACAACTAAAAGCGTATATATTTACTTTTTAGTGTAATAAACTCATCCAGGGAATCTATCTACAGATATTACCTCTGTAAGAATATTTAATGTAGCAACACAAACAACAACAAACAACCAATAAAGCATGGAAATAAGCTGAATATGAAGCAATGGCATCTGGTTGAGAAAATTGTGATGCATTCCTACCAAGTAGCTATTAAATATTAAAAAGAATATTCAGAGCCAAATCAGTTTATCTGAAGGAGTTTTCAGGAATATTGCTGAATGAGAAAAGCAAGATTCACATATGTGTGTACGAGACACCATTTTTAAAAAATAAAAAAATAATTCCTGTGCATGTATATTGTATATATGAGGGTACCCAGAGGGTTGTCATCATGCATTACTTAGGATTAAAGGAACGGGAAAAGGTTCTGGGGTGGATGCAAGGCAGGTGAGGTGGCTGAAAAACGTTGGTAAAAATGAAAGAATCTGTGATGTGGCCTGAGTTGTGCCAGCACAGTGGGCTCTATGGCAAGAGTACAGGCTATGGAGTCAGTCTATGTTTCAGGCCAGCTTTGCAATTTGCCAGTGGTGATATACTGGAGAGATTATCAGTGTTCACAGAGCACCTACTGTGTGCTCCACCTGGCCAGGAGCTTGTAATACACAGGTGAAGATGCCACACCTTCTCCTAGGAGGCAGCATGCTAAGGTCAATTAAAAAAAAATTTAGATTAATATGAGGGCATATCTGATTAGGTTACGTTGTTTACATTTGTAAGGTAAACTCTTGAGTTGTAGTTGTGTCCTTTACCCCCAAAGTGTGCCATATACCTGTGCATTCTACCCGTTGGGTGGGAACTTACTGAACCCTCTTAACCCCCTTCTTAAATTAAATTGAGTTTTTTCCTCATGTGGGCCTGTAGTTGTTCTTTTCAATTTCAGATTAATATGAGGGTACGAATGATTAGGTTATATTGTTTGCATTTCTTAGGTAAAGTTCAAGTTGTAGTTGAGCCCTTCACCTGGGAATGTGCTGTATACCTTTACATCATACACCTTAGGTGAGAGCTTACCAATCACCCTCCCTCTTGCCCTTTCCTTTTCCCCTCCGTCCCCCTCCCCAAATATTTGAATTTAATTGTGTTTTTATTTCATGTGGGCATGTAGTTGTTTATCTAGTGTTTTCAAATTAGGATTGAATACATTAGATACTTGCTTTTCCATTCTTGTGATACTTTATTAAGGAGAATGTTCCTCAACACCATCTAGGTTAATACAAAAGATGTATCCAAGTTTTTTATTGTTGAATAGTATTCCATGGTACATGTGTACCAAAATTTATTAGTCCATTCAAATGTTGATGGATACTTGGGTTGATTCCATGTCTGGGTGATTGTGAATTGAGCTGCAATAAACATAGCACAAATGCCCTTATGGTAAAATGATTTTTTTTTTTTTTTTTTTTTTTTTTTTTTTACTTCTGGGTAGATATGTATTAATGGGATTGTGGGATCAAGTGGAAGTTCTACTTTGACCTATTTGAGGATTCTCCATACTTGTTTTCACAGAAGCTGTATTGGTTTGCAATCTCACCAGCAGTGTAAAAGTGTTCCCTTCTCTCCGCATCCACGCCAACATTTGCAGCTTTAGGATTTTATGATGTGGGCTATTCTCACAAGGATTAAGTGATATCTCAGTGTAGTTATCATTTGCATCTCTGTTGATTAGGGATGATGAGCATTTTTTCGTGTGTTTTTCGGCCATTCATCTTCCTGGGAGAAGGTTCTGTTCACGTCTGTTGCCCATTGATAAATGAGATTGTTTGCTCTTTTCTTGTTGCTTGAGTCCTCTGTAGATTCTAGTTATTATCTCTTTGTCAGATTCATAACATGCAAATATCATCTCCCATTCTGAAGGCTGTCTTTTCTTTAGTTGCTGTACCTTTAGCTGTACAGGAGCTTTTAAGCTTAACCATGTCCCATTTATTTATTTTTGGTATTGCTACAATTGCTAAAAGGGTCTTCTTCATAAAATCTTTTCCCAGGCCAAGATTGTCAAGAGTTTTTCCCACACTTTTTTCTAGAATTTTTATTGATTCACGTCTTAAATTTAAATATTTTATCCAACAAGAGTCAATATTTGTAAGTGGTGAGAGGTGCAGGTCCATTTTCCATCTTCTACAGGGCTAACCAGTTCTCCCAGCACCATTTATTAAATAGGGATTCATTTCCCTAGTGTATGCTTTTATTTGGTTTACTGGATCAGATGGCAATATGTGGCTTGTTTTATCTCTAGGTTCTCTATTCTATTCCATAGGTCTATATCTCTATTTTTGTAATAGTACCATGCTATTTTGATCACTGTTGCCTTATAGTATAACCTGAAGTCTGCTAATGTAGTGCCTCCAGATTAGTTTTTATTTCTTAGATTTGCGTTGGCTATTTGGCTTTTTTCTGGTTCAGTATGAAAGGCAGTATTATTTTTTCAAGTTCTTCAAAGTATGATGTTGGTGCTTTAATAGGGACTGCATTAAATCTGTAGATTGCTTTGGGTAGGGACATTTTAACGGTGTTGATTCTTCCTAGCCAAGCGTATGGTATGTCCTTCCATTTGTTAACATCTTTTGCTATTTAGTGCTTTCTATAGAGATCCTTCACATCCTTTATTGAGTATATTCACAGGTATTTTATTTTCTTTGATGCTGCTGTGAAGGGTAGTATTATGTATTTGATTTTATTTTCAGCTTGGTTCTTACTGGCATATATGAAGGCTACTGATTTGTGGGCATTAATTTTGTATCCTGAGTCTTTACTGTATTTCTTGATTACTTCCAGGAGCCTTGTGATTGAGTCCCAAGGGTTTTTCTAAGTGTAAAATCATATTGTCAGTAAAGAGCAAAAGTTTGACCTCCTCTGTCCCCATTTGAATACCCTTGATATCTTTCTCTTGCCTGATTGCATTGGCTAGAACTTCTAGCACTATGTTGACATTCTTTTCTAGTTCTAAGTGGAAATGGTTTCAGTTTTACTTCATTTGGTATGATGTTGGTTGTGGGTTTGTTGCAGATGTCTTCTATCAGTTTAAGATGTCCCCTCTATGCCTATTTTCTTAAGGGATGCTGAAATTTTTCGAATGCTTTTTTTGTGTCTATTAAGAGGATCATATGGTCTTTGTTTCTGCTTCATTTACATGGTGAATTACATTTATAGATGTATGTTCATTGAACTAACCTTGCATCCCTGGGATAAAGCCCACTTGATCATGATGTGTAATTTTTTAAATGTGTAGCTCTATTCTATTTGCTAGGATTTCATTGGATATTTTTGCATCAATATTCATCAATAATATTGGTGTGTAGTTTTCCTTGCTTGTTGGGTCCTTTCCTGGTTTGGATATCACAGTGATGTTTGCTTTGTGGAACATGTTGGGGAGGATTCTTTCCTTCTTTATGTTTTGGAGTACATTCCGCAATATAGGTATGAGATCCACTTTGAAGGTTTGGTAGAATTCTGTTGTAAAACTGTCTGGTCTAGGACTTTTATTTTTTGGAAGTTATAGTTATTATACTTTGGGTGCTTGATATTGGTCTGTTCAAGAGTTCTATGGCAAGAAAAAAGTATACTCAATGTTTTGGGGAGGTATGTTTTGTATATGTCTGTTAAGCCCAATTGTTCTAGGTCACAATTGGGTCCCTTTATTTAGTTTCTGCTTGGAGGATCTTTCTAGTTCTGTCAGAGGGGTTTTAAAATTCCAAGTAATTATTGTGTTTTGGGAGATCCTATTGTTCAGATAGGGTAGGGTTAATTTTATATATCTGTGAGCATTTAAGTTAGGTTCATAAATATTTAGGATTGAAATCTCTTTTTTGTATTTTTCCCTTGACCAGTACATATTGTCCTTCATTGTCTTTATTTATGTTTGTTGGCTTATGTCAAACTATATCTGCAAATAATATTGCAACTCCTGCTTTCTTCTGATTTCCATTTGCCTGACATACTGTTTTCCATCCCTTCACCCTGAGTCTTGTTTTATCCTTAGAGGTTAGATGCTTCTCCTGAAGAAGAATATAGTTGGCTTGTGCTTTTTTATCCAGCCAGCCAACCTGTCCCTCTTCAGTGGTAAGGGCTTATAGTTTTTAATCTACTACTTTAAAATTAGTATTGAGTAGGTGGGATGCTCATTTTTCCGTTCTTGGGATACTTTACTTAGAAGAATGTTTATCAAATCCTTCCAGGTTGTTACAAAAGATTCAAAATCTCCATCTTTTTAATGGTTGAATAGTAGTCCATGGTATACATATGCCCTAGTTTATTAATCTATTCATGTGTTGAAGGGCACTTGGGTTGTTTCCACATCTTTGTGCTTGTAAATTGCGATGCTATAAACATTTGAGTGGTTTTTGCTTTTACTTCTGTTTATGTGGTGAATTATGTTATGGATTCATATATACTAAACCAGACTTGCATTATTGGGATGAAGCCCACCTGGTTGTGATAAAATATTTTTTTGATGTGTGGCTGAATTCTGTTTGCTAAGATTTTATTCAGTATTTTTGCATCAATATTCATTAATGATTTTGGTCTGTAGTATTTTTTTTTGTGTGTGTGTCCTTTACTGGTTTTGGCATCACAGTGATATTTGGTTTGTAGAAGAAGTTGGGGAGGATTCTTTCCTCTCAATGTTTGAAATAGGTTCTATAGTATAGGTGTGAGCTGTGAGCTCTTCTTTTAAAGTTTGGTGGAATTCTGGTATGAAACTATCTGATCCAGGACTTCTTTTTGTTGGAAGCTTTCCATTGTTGCAATTTTGGTGCTTGATACTGGTCAAGAGTTCTATTTCTTCCTTAGCCGGGCGTTGTGGCGGGCGCCTGTGGTCCCAGCTGCTTGGGAGGCTGAGGCAGGAGAATCGCCTAAGCCCAGGAGTTGGAGGTTGCTGTGAGCTGTGTGACGCCACGGCACTCTACCGAGGGCAATAAAGTGAAACTCTGTCTCTACAAAAAAAATGAAAAAAAAAAAAGAGTTCTATTTCTTCCTGGTTGAGTCTAGGGAGGTGGTGTGATTCATGAATTAGTTCTTTTCTTCCATGTTTTCATATTTCTGGGCATAGAGATTTTTTTAGTATTTAGTGCTGACTTTTGTATCTTATTAGGGATATTACTTTCCCATTTCTAGTTAATCTGGCCACAGGTTTATCAATGTTTATCTATCTTTTCAAAGAAATAACTTTTTGTTTCATTAATCTTCTGAATGATTCTTTTGTTTTTATTTTGTTAAGTTCTAATCTAATTTTTATTATTTCTTCTTTTCTACTGGGTTTGAGATTGTATTGCTCTTCCTTTTCCTGTTCCTTGATGTTTATTAGTTAGTTGATCTGTACTTTTTGAGATTTCTGTATGTGGACTTTTAATGTGATAAATCCATTTTAGGATTGCTTTTGCCATATCCCACAGGTTTTGATAGTTTGTGGTATAATTATCATTTTGTTCAAGGAATCTATTGACTTCCTTCTTTATCTCCTCTTTGCAGCTATTGTTCAGAAAAAGTTTGGTTTACGTGACTTTCTGGGGGGATGTGTTTTTCTGTTGGAACTGAGTTCTACTTTTATTCTATTGTGGTGTGTTAAAATACAGGTATAATTTCTATTCTTTTACATTTTCTGAGGTTTAATTTGTGACCTGGAATGTGATCAATGTTGGAGAATAATCCATGAACTTGAGGAGAAAAATGTATATTTTGTAGTAGTATGGTGAAATGTTCTATATATATCTGTTAAGCCTATTTGTTCTAGAGCAATGTTTAAATCCATTGTTTCTTTGTTTAGTTTTGTTTGGAGGATCTGTCTATTTCTGTCAGTGGAGAGTTGAAGCCCACAGTTATTATGGTGTTATAGGTTATCATATTGTTCAGATCAAGTAGGCTTTGTTTTGTAAATCTGGGGGATGTTAATATTTGGTACAAAAATATTTAGGAATGAAATATCCTCTTCTTGTTTTGTTTCCTTGACCAGTCAGTATGTAGTGTCCATGTCTGTCTTTGTCTACTTTTTTGCTTTAAAGTCAATTGAATTCACAAAAAGAATTTCAACTCCTGCTTTCTTTTGTTTTACATTTGCCTGAAATATTGTTTTCCAATCCTTCATCCTGAGTCTTAATTTGCCTTTGGGTATTAGATGTGTTTCCTAAAGACAGAAAATACTTGGTTTGTATTTTATTAATCAATTAGCCAGCCTTTGCCTCTTCAGTGAGGAGTTCAAGCAGTTCATATTTATTGAGACAATTGGTAAGATGGAATTTGTTTGTATTGTTGTGTGGAGGTCTGTTGCTTTGTTTTATTAAGGCATTGTGGCCATTGTGAGAACTATACTTTGCCCTGTAGTTTCTGTGTATCTTTACTTTGTTGGTAGTCCAAGGTGTCAGTCTGCATATAGTGATGGTCTGAGTACTTCCTGCACAGCATATCTTGAAGTGGCAAACTTCCTCAATGTTTGCTTGTTAGTAAAAGATTTGATTTCTCCATTGCATATGAAGCTTAAATTTGCAGAGTACAGGATCCTAGACTGGAAGTTGTTTTGTCTGAGTATATTGAAAGTGGGAACCCAAACTCTTCTGGCATGTAAAGTTTCAGCTGAGAAGTCCTCTCTCATTCTGACCGATCTGTCCTTATAGGTCAGTTTGCTGCTTATACCATGCAGCTTGAGAAATTTTCTTTCATTTTGACTTTGACAAGGTTAATTATAATTGGTCTAGAAGATGGTCTGTTTGAATTTAGTCAACCTGGGGTTCCATATCTCTCCAGCAGTTGTATGTGTGAACCTTTGGTGATGGTTGGGAAATTTTCAGTTATAACATTATCACCTAGGGTTTCCATGCCCTTGGGACTCTATTCTCCTTCAGGGATACCTATAATTTGTATGTTTGTATACTTCATGTAGTCTCATAATTCTCTAAGAAATTGCTCTACTTTGATTCTCTTTTCTGCTTTTCTATATTATTGGGTTAGCTGGAGAGTCCTGTCTTCAAGCTCTGAGGTTCTTCTTCATGGTTTAACCATGTTGTTGAAACTTTCTATGTTTTGAAACTCCCTGAATGATTCCTTTAAGTTTTTAAGCTTCCTTATATCCTTTCTAGTTTTATCTGGGTCCTTGGAGACTTTGGCTTGTCTTTCTTTCATTTCTATAGTCAATTTTCATTTTGGTGATTCTCCATTTTCCCTTCAATTCCCTTCATTGTTTTTGCCATCCATGATCTGAATTCCATTTCTGTCATTTCTATGATTTTTTAATAGTTGGAATCTTTTGTGGTAGCTACATTGTAATTCCTTGTGGGAGTTAATCTGTTCTTACTCATCATGTTGCCATTGTCTTGTGGTTGGTTTTTCCTCCTGTGTGGATACTTCTTTTTAATTTTCTTTCCCAACTTCTCTCATTTCCTCCCTCTGATCTTATTTGTCCCTATTCTTTGAGGTTGAATCAGCCCATTTCCTGGCTTCTGAGGATCTAGTGAAGAGCACATAGCCCCTGCAGGCCTGTGAGGGGCTTTGGCTTGTACTCTGAGCATAATTGGCAATTATTATAGCTTCAGGGCAGTGTAGAGTTATGATCTGGTTTTTGTTTTGAGAAGGGTTCCTTGATGGTTGGCTTGAGAATATACTGTGAATGGGTGGGGAAGTTATTAGGAAGGTAGGGTTGTAACTCAGGCAAGGAATGACTGAGACAGGAGAGGGAGACAAGAAGCACTGAGACAAGGTCGAGGAGAGAAGTAGGGATGTGACTGGCTTTAGAAAGCCATGGCATAGTACCATGTCTCTATAAATACATATATAAGAGCTTAAATTATTTGCTCTTAGTTCATATATAAGGAAAATAGCAAAATATCTTATGGATAGAAGTCCCTCATTGATGGTCAGTTTCTTCCTTTTCCCTTCCATCCTTGGCTTCCTCTATTCATCCCCCGACCTTGCTCAATTTCTTACTTCATATAAAAACTACATCTATGGTTTGTATATAGGGGTTCACAAAAGAATTTTATTTTTTAAAAAAGGATCTGCTTTTAAAAATAATTTATTGTCTTAAAATAGTCCTGTTTTCTGAGATATTTTTAGCCTTTTCTTTTTTTTTTATTAAATCATAGCTGTGTACATTGATATGATCATGGGGCATCATTCACTAGCTTCACAGACCATTTTTGAAGCCTTTTAAACCCAAATAAATGGGTCTTTAATGGTAGAAATTTAGATCCTAGTTATGCTAGTTTTGCTACTTACAGACTTTACTACTTCAAATAATAATGATGACAATAATATTTATTGAGGGCTAAATTTGCCCTTGTTGAGAATCCTGCTTAGGGAATTGCAAAGAATTCATAAAGCCACAGAATGTTAGAGTTTGGAGTGGTTAACATAATCTAATTTCATCCCTCTAATTTTATTAACAAAATAATTGAGTGAAATCTTAATTTGGTCAAAGTTACCCAAGGGCAACTGGGTCTAGAATCCAAGGGACCTGTGTCCTAGGTCTCCAATTTTCCCTTTATATCCTGCTGGAAGCAGATGTCTTTAGGATAAAGAATATCAGAATACAGCTGTGGAAACAAAGAGCAGACAGAAAGTACGTCCTGAAGACATTTGATGTGACATTTACCATCCCTGGGAGTTCAGGTTTACAAGCTCTACCACATTTAAGAGCCTTTGAAACACTCTAATTGTTTGTTTATCTGATGTTACAAAAACAGTCCCCACAGATGCAGACTGACAGGTAAACAGCTTGTGGAGTTTTTTTAAAATGATAAACCAACATAATGCATTTTCTCTTGAGATAATTATCAAAAGCACAGGATTGCACCACAGTTTGTAGCAATATTTGTTCCATAGTAACTATTAGCTGTGACCTTCTAATTTTCTTGGGGAATATTTCATTCCATGATCCATAAATTATTGCACTATAAGGAAACATGGCAGGTCCTATGGGACAAGTAGATCAGAGCAACCTAGAGAAGGTTAAAGAAATAATTTGACCAGATCTGAGTGAGAGTCCTACCTCTGCCTTGGATCTGTCTTGCTTTGGGTAAGTACTTCAGCTCACTATTCTTCAGTTTTCCTTTTAGTAAAGTGGGAATTATAATAATATCTACCTCACTGGATTATTGTGGAAATTAAATGAGCTAAGTTAATATGGAAACCCTTCCCTACCATCTCTGGCCCCAGCTTCTCCTTGTATTCTTCTGGTGAGGCCATTTCAGTTCAGTTTGGGATATCGCAATTTTTTGAGAAGCCCTTACATTGAATAAATTTGTGGTAAATCTCAAGGAAACAGTCACTTGAGAATTGTGTCTCAGTATTGGGAGCCAGGTTCTTTGAATTATTGTTTCCCTTTCATGTAATAATTGATTTGTATTGATTAAAAAATTGGGGGGACATTTATACTTCCAAATAATGAGCCACATTTTTTCTCTTAATCACATTTAATTTGCAATAAAATGTTTTTGAAATTCATGGAAAATAAGTAGTTTCTTAATTGAATTAAATAATCAATCTATTTACTTTGTATTAGCTCTGAGCAACACTCAAAACTTCAGTCTTCTCTTGTGCTAATTATATGAAAAGGAACATCAACTTTATTATAAAGAACCCTCGTTCTGTGACATCCTGAGTTTGCTCAACAATAGCTGGTCAATGTTATTAACTTGAATGACCTGAGTTCTTGCTAGGCCTGTGAGATTTCCCTTTGTTTGGTAGAAGGGGTTCACTACATGGGTTCCAGAAAAAAAATTTCCCCTTGACAATTAGGATTCATCATCTCAGGCAGAAGAATAAACCACTTCTTTGCCTGTTGTGTCACTAGCATGCAGGCTCCAACATGATCAGATTTCAATCTTTCAAGTCAAGAGTAAAGATTTTTCTCTTGGAACCTAAGACTTTTTAGAATAGTAGAACCCAAAGTATAAGGTCTGACAGTATAGATTATTCCAGTGTAATAATTGAGAGGGGTTTTTCACACTTCCACTTTTTGATTCTTAAACCTATGTATTAGTTATGAAGAAAAAGTATCATATTTTGGATATAGGCTCAATACTATCTTTTGGGGAAGTACTGCAACCTTCCAAGGTATTGTTTTGCCATCTGGATCTGTGATGAGTCTTCAGCAATGCTATGATTCTACTGACTGAGGTGCTTCTAGGTGATGGAGCATGTGGTAAGAACAGAGGAATTCCATGAGCATAAGACACTGCTATATTTCTTTTGTGTGAAAATGAGTTATTTGGTCAGAAGCAATGTTGGGAGAAGAAGATAGTGAATAAACATTTTATAAGTTCAGAGATGCCTCCATTTTACTACATGATGCAGCGTAGGCTGATCCATATGGCAGGAAGGCCTGTTTCAGTGAGGACAAATTGTTACCCCTCTATCATGGAAGGTGTTCATTGTAATCAATCTTCCACCATAATGACTAAGTGGTTCCCCAGGAAATGGCACCACATTGGGATTTCAGCATTGATATCTGCTGTTGAAAAATTACTACTCAGCAGAGGTGGTAGGCAGATTAGGGTTGATGAGGGAGGGCTTTTTTGAGCTCATGGATAGCCTCCATCCCTGAGTGGAATGAGTAAACAATCACACAGGATACATATATTCACAATTTATGCCCATTTTGAGAGGTCTGTTCACATATTTTACCTCTTGGCCTACTGGGGAAAAATCTTACCAGTATTTTTCTTTCCAAACACTGACCTTTTAGCAAACTATTAGCCACTGCCTCTGAATCAATATAGACCTGAGTTCCTGGTAATCTTACCCAAAGTAGATGTTAAGATGTGCTGCTTAATAGTCTGAGAGGATTTGCTTTCACTACTCTTTTTTTGACTACTCCTAATTGGGGCTGAAATTGTTCAGCAGTTTCAGTTTGTGCTAGCATATGCACAGTACCATCTGTAAATTAGACCTAAGTAATATTCCTTGTCAATTGGACATAAGGATTTTCGATGATACTAAAAGTTTGAGATGAGGGAGAGGTGACATGGGAATCTCAGCTACTTAATCATGAAATTTACTTGTGTCTAAGGATCTGCTTAAAGTAAGTCTTGTACATACCATTTTACTACATGATGCAGTTTATCAGCTTATCATTTTTATCAAAATGCCTACTAGTCAATGTTAATAGTTATGCCTACAACTATAACCAAAACTAGTTATGGTTTTGTGGATCAGGTGTTACCAAATTCATGAAGAACAGTTCACGTCTGGTCATTTGATGTTTCATAATCAGGTATTCGATCTCTCCTGGGTACAAGCCAAAAGTTGTCTTTTAAAAAGCTTGACCCTTAACTGCACAGAGCAGTCATGATCTTACTCCAAACCCTCAGTTCTTGTGCTATGATTCTTTTTTATAAGAAATCCAGATGTTAATATATATTTCCTATTTGCCTGAGATATCTCTAGGGCCTTTCTATTTTCTGGGTCTCAATCTAGTAGCAGAACAATTTTCACTTTACTGGACCTGCTAAAAAGCCGCTGTTGCTCTGTTTCCCACCCACCACTGGGAGTCACTTACACTACTTGGTAAATAGATCAGAGCAGCCTTCTCAAATGTTGTATATATTGCCTTTAAAATCCAAGCCATTTATCAAGTATTGGACTTTCCTCTTAGTGGTAGGCTATGCATGGAGCAGAAACAACTTTTATTTTGGAGGGAATAGTCTAACAAATGTCTCAGATCATTATGCTTCCAGAAATCATTAGCCACCATGTTGATCGGCTTCTGAGTTTTATGGAGTTTATTTCTTATCCCCTAGCATGTGTAGTAGTAGGTATTTTCTACTTTTCACCATGTCCAATCAACATAAATGTCAATTGTGTAATAGATCAATGGAATGCTTTGTAGAATATCAAGATGACTAAATTCCTGTGGCTATATTATGACAGAAAGCAAGAGGGAAGGTATATTTTGTTGTCCCTCACATGAAAGCAAATCACTTTTGGAGAGAGAGAAGGAGAGGGAGAGAGAGAGAGAGAGAGAGAGAGAGAGAGAGAGAGAGAGAGAAAGAATATTCCTAGGTGTCAAGGACTAGTATTGATTTGTTTCATTAAAAAGATACGCATTAGCAAGAATAGAACAAGGGATCCCATCACAGGCTGGGCAAGGGATTTGAAGAGAAACTTCTCTGAAGAAGACAGGTGTGCGGCCTTCAGACATATGAAAAAATGCTAATCATCTTTAATCATCAGAGAAATGCAAATCAAAACTGCTTTGAGATACCATCTAACTCCAGTGAGACTAGCCTATATCACAAAATCCCAAGACCAGAGATGTTGGTGCGGATGTGGAGAAAAGGGAACACTTTTGCACTGCTGGCGGGAATGCAAATTAATACATTCCTTTGGGAAAGAGATATGGAGAACACTTAGAGATCTAAAAATAGATCTGCCATTCAATCCTGTAATTCCTCTACTGGGCATATACCCAGAAGACCAAAAATCACGTCATAACAAAGATATTTGTACCAGAATGTCTATTGCAGCCCAATTCATAATTGCTAAGTCATGGAAGAAGCCCAGGTGCCCATGGATCCATGAATGGATTAATAAATTGTGGTATATGTGCACCATGGAATATTATGCAGCCTTAAAGAAAGATGGAGACTTTACCTCTTTCATGTTTACATGGATGGAGCTGGAACATATTCTTCTTAGTAAAGTATCTCAAGAATGGAAGAGAAAGTATCCAATGTACTCAGCCCTACTATGAGACTAATTTAGGGTTTTCACATGAAAGCTATAACCCAGTTACAACCTAAGAATAGGGGGAAGGGGGAAAGGGAGGGGAGGGAGGGGGGAGGTGGATAGAGGGAAAGGGATTGGTGGGATTACACCAGCGGTGCATCTTACAAGGGTATATGTGAAACTTGGTAAACGGTCTGTGAAGCTAGTGAATGATGCCCCATGATCATATCAATGTACACAGCTATGATTTAATAAAAAAAAAATAAAAAAAAAGATACTGTATTTGGAATACCATCTGATCAAGTTTACAGTAATCCATAGTCATTCTTCAAAATCTACCTGTCTTCTTTATAGGTCAGACAAGTGAGTTAGGGGTTGTGATAGGAATCACCACCTGTGCATTAATCAAATCTTTTGATCACTGATCCCTATTATTCTCAGTGAGATTTGGTGTTTCTTTTGGATTAATTATTCTGGTAGAAATAGGAGGTTCCAAGGGCTTCACTTTCTTCCTATAGTTCAGGGAGTCAGTATGGGGATTCTGCCTGTTGTTTAATGTCTGTGTTGTGTACTCTCAGGAAATAGAGAAATAACCACAGGGTGAGTTTGTTGACTCACTGGACCTATTGTGAGATGTTCTCGGCCAAAGCTATTTATCACCTGATTGTTCATAAGGCTTGATATTAAATGCTACAGTACAATGGTTGAAATTTTAGCTTCAATTTGGATACTGATATTTAGTAATTTTGAAATCCCACATACTTTCCTCTCAATTAAAGTAACCCTCATAAATGGCCACAGTGTCACTGGGTACAGTTTATACGAAAGATTTAAATTATATACAGTGTTTGTGGATGTGTTGCCAAACTTCCTGAAGAGGGCCCAAACTTATCTCCAAGGACCTCTTTTATGAACTGGAAAAAAGCTCTAACTTTCCATAAGGCAATTCATTAGGCTGCTTTCTGCTAGATTTATTTTTCAGTTACATAGATACAGCAAGTCTTTAGTAGGCTGTCAAATCTACTTTATTCCTAAGGATGGTGTGATCAATTAGCCACTTCAACTCAGTTTCCAATATGTTAATTACTCCAACCTTGGTCTCTGGGATAAACTTTGTCTTACCACTAGGCCTCTGCTATTTCTAGATCCTGTTATTTTCATTAAAATGATGGAGCCATTACAATGGAAAAAGTATTGCACACCCTATGCTTAATTTATTTCTGAAATATGTTCATTGACTGCATTGTAATTGAAATTTTTGTTTTGTTTTCCAAGTGTTTGCTGTTTTCCTTTATTTGTGTATATTGAACGTCTATGCTATGGCCTTGCTTACATTTATTTATTAATCCTAATAATTTAATTGCAGACTTAGGATTTCTGTACAATTATATCTTCTGTGCATAAACATTTTACTCTCTCTTCAATTTTTGTGAATGTGTGTGAGGTTGGACAATTAAGTTTGCAAACTCATCCTAGAGAAAGTGGTACATGCCATTTTACTACATGATGCATACATAATTGCTGATTATCACTGTGGTCACCTTTGAGGTATCCCCCCTTGGGAAGCTACGCACATCTGATGCCAGTGCCTAGTCCACACTTCCAAGTAGTTTTGGAACTCTTTTTCTAGAATGGCAATCAGAGCCACTTTTTCTAGGATGAGTTTGCAAACTTAATTGTCTAACCTCATATGTTCATTTTTATTGTACTGGCTGGGATTTCTAGTACAATGTTGAAGAGATAGTAATAGTAGACATCTTTGTCTTGTTTTTCATATAATTTATAAGTTCCTTCTGCTCATGTTAAAATTATGATTGAATGTTAAATTTTGTCAAAAAATTTCTGCTTTTATTAAGGAAAATAATATTTCTTTTTTATTTTCTTGATTCAGTGAGCTTGTTTGTCATTTGAATTTTCTTTGTAAGAATTTTTGATTACAAATTCAATGTCTCTGATAGTTATAGGACTATTCATAATTTATATTGAATCTTTTCAGTTTTGGTAGCATTTTTTTAAGGAGTATACCTGCATATTAATTTTTCCAACTTGTTGTAATATTGATTTAGTTATTCCTAATATTCTCATGTTTTTACATACATAAAACACCTGTAATGATATTTTTGCTTCAATTTCTAATATTGGAAATTTATATTTCCTTTTTTTAAATTCATTCATATTATAGTTTTTCAATTTATTGACGTTTTCTAAAACCAACTCTGGGTTTTATTGATTTTCTTTTTTGTATTTTATGGATTTCTTAATCAATCAATAATCAATTAATTAATTAATTTGAGACAGAGTCTCACTCAGTCACCCTGGGTAGAGTGTTACAGCATCATTGATTACAGTAACCTCAATTTCCAGGGCTCAAGTGATCCTTTTGCCTCAGCCTCCTGAGTGCCTGTGATTACAGGCACCCACCACAATACCCCAGCTAGTTTTTTTTTTTTTTTTAAATGTTTTTAGTAGGGACAGGGTCCCAGTTTGTTCAGGCTGGTCTCAAACTCTGAGCTCAGGATATCTGCTTACCTTGGCCTTCCAGAGTGCTGAGATTACACGTATGAACCACTGTGCCCATCCTGACTTTCATTTTTATTATTTCTTTCCCTCTACTTTCTCTTTTTTTAAGTGACAGGCTCTCACTCTGTCACCCAGGCTGGATTACAGTGGCATTTAAGGATGTGAACATCCTTGTTATTACTGCTTTTTATATATTCCATAGATTTTGGATGCTTGTGTCATATTTGTTGTCTGGTTTGATAAATCTTCTGATTTCTATCTTAATTTCATCATTGACCCAAAGATCATTCAGTAGCAGGTTGTTTAATTTTTATGACTTTGTATCAATTTAAGAACTCTTCTTGAAGTTGGTTTCTATTTCACTGTGACCTGAAAATATACATGGAATAATTTCAATTTTTCTGAATTTGCTGAGACTTGTTTTATGGAGTAACATATGATCTATCTTCAAAAGTGTCCTGTGTCCTTATGAGAATAATGTATAAATATTATGAAAATTAAAAATTCTTTGCAGGTTTGGGGTAAGAATGTTTTGTAAATGTCTGTTACGTTCATTTGTTCTAATGTCTCATTTAAGTCTAGCATTTCTTTAATTTTCTGCCTCAATGATTTGTCTACTTCTGTCAATGGTGTTGGAGTCCTCAGCAATTATGATGCTGCTGTTTATTTCTTTGCTTAGATCTAGTAAAATTTATTTTATGAATCTGGAAGCTCCTATGTTAGGTGTGTATATATTTAGGATTATTATATCTTCTTGATGAATTGTTCATTTTATCATTCTAAAATGACTTTTTGTTTTTTACCATTATTGATTTAAAGTCTATTTTATCTGATATAAGAATAGTTACTCTTACTTGCTTTTGGTTTCTCTTCATGTGGAATATATTTTTCCATCCCTTTATCTGGAATCTATGAGAATCCTTGCAAATTAGATGGGTTTCTGGGGACAGCATGTATGCCATTCATTCAGCCAGTCTGAATGAACTTACCTTAAAAGATAAATATAGACTGTGGCGAAAGGATGGTCATCCATATTTCAGGCAAATGGTAATCAGAAAGAAGCAGGTGTTTCAATTCTATTTGTAGATACAATAGGCTTTAAACCAACAAAAGTAAGGAAGGATAAGAATGGTCACTTCATATTTGTTAAGGGTAATACTCAATATGATGAGATTTTAATTATTAATATCTATGCACCCAACCAGAATGCATCTCAATTTATAAGAGAAACTCTAACATGAACAACTTGATTTACTCCAGCTCCGTAATAGTTGGAGATTTCAACACTCAAGTGGAAATGTTGAACAGGCCCATATCAAGTTCTGAAATAGCATCAACCATACAAAATCTCCCTAAAAAGAAAAGCCCGGGACAAGATGGCTTCACATCAGAATTCTACCAAACCTTTAAAGAGAAATTAGTACCTATATTACTCAACCTGTTCCAAAAGGTAGAAAAAGAAGGAAGACTACCCAACACGTTCTATGAAGCAAACATCTCCCGGATCCCCAAACCAGGAAAGGACCCAACAAGAAAATAAAATTATAGACCGATACCACTAATGAATATAGATGCAAAAATATTCAAGATCCTAACAAACAGAATCCAGCAACACATCAAACAAATTATACATCATAACCAAGTCAGCTTTATCCCTGGGTCTGGTTCAATATACATAAATCTATAAGTATAATTCAGCACATAAACAAATTAAAAAACGAAGGCCATATGTTTCTCTCAGTTGATGCAGAAAAAGCTTTTGATAATATCCAGCTTCCCTTCATGATCAGAACACTTAAGAAAATTGGTACAGAAGGGACATTTCTTAAACTGATAGAGGCCATCCACAGCAAACCCACAGCCAATATCATATTGAATGGAGTTAAATTGAAATAATTTCCACTTAGATCAGGAACCACACAAGGCTGCCCACTGTCTCTACTGCTCTTTAACATTGTAATGGAAGTTTTAGCCACCACAATTAGGGAAGAAAAGGTAATTGAGAGTATCCATATAGGGTCAGAAGAGATCAAACTTTTGCTCTTTGCAGATGATATGATTGTGTATCTGGAAAACACCAGGGATTCTACCACAAAACTCTTAGAAGTGATCAAGGAATACAGCAGCATCTCAGGTTACAAAATCAACATTCATAAATCAGTAGCCTTTATATATACCAACAATAGTAAGCTGAAAAACAGTTATGGACACTATTCCGTTCACAGTAGTGCCAAAGAAGATGAAATATTTGGGTATTTATCTAACAAAGGATGTGAGAGATCTTTATAAAGAGAACTATGAAACTCTAAGAACAGAAATAGCTGAAAATGTTAATAAATGGAAAAACATATGATGCTCATGGCTGGGAAGAATCAACATTGTTAAAATGTCCATACTACCCAAAGCAATATACAATTTTAATGCAATCCCTATTAAAGCTCCACTGTCATACTTTAAAGATCTTGAAAAAAATACTTCGTTTTATATGGAATCAGAAAAAAACCTCGAATAGCCAAGACATTACTCAGAAACAAAAACAAAGCAGAAGGAATCATGCTACCAGACCTCAGACTATACTATAAATTGATAGTGATCAAAACAGCATGGTACTGGCACAAAAACAGAGAAGTAGGTGTCTGGAACAGAATAGAGAACCAAGAGATAAATCCAGCTACTTACTGTTATCTGATCTTTGACAAGCCAATTAAAAACATTCAGTGGGGAAAAGATTCCCTATTTAACAAATGGTGCTGGGTGAACTGGCTGGCAACTTGTAGAAGACTGAAAGTGGACCCACACCTTTCACCATTAACTAAGATAGACTCTTAGTGGATTAAAGTTTTAAACTTAAGACATGAGACTATAAAAATACTTGAAGAGAGTGCAGGGAAAATCCTTGAAGAAATTGGTCTGGGCGAGTATTTTATGAGGAGGACCCCCCAGGCAATTGAAGCAGCTTCAAAAATACACTACTGGGACCTGATCAAAATAAAAAGCTTCTGCACAGCCAAGAACACAGTAAAGCAAGCAGACAGCCCTCAGAATGGGAGAAGATATTTGCAGGTTATGTCTCTGACAAAGGTTTAATAACCAGAATCCACAGAGTACTCAAACGTATTAGCAAGAAAAGAACAAGTGATCCCATCACAGGCTGGGCAAGGGATTTGAAGAGAAACTTCTCTGAAGAAGACAGGCGCATGGCCTACAGACATATGAAAAAATGCTCATCATCTTTAATTATCAGAGAAATGCAAATCAAAACTACCTTGAGATACCATCTAACTCCAGTAAGATTAGCCCATATCACAAAATCCCAAGACCAGAGATGTTGGCGTGGATGTGGAGAAAAGGGAACACTTCTACACTGCTGGTGGGAATGCAAATGAATACATTCCTTTTGGAAAGATGTTTGGAGAACACTTAGAGATCTAAAAATAGATCTGCCATTCAATCCTATAATTCCTCTACTAGGTATATACCCAGAAGACCAAAAATCACATTACAACAAAGATATTTGCACCAGAATGTTTATTGCAGCCCAATTCATAATTGCTAAGTCATGGAAAAAGCCCAAGTGCTCATTGATCCACAAATGGGTCAATAAACTGTGGTATATGTTCACCATGGAATATTATGCAGCCTTAAAGAAAGATGGAGACTTTACCTCTTTCATGTTTACGTGGATGGTGCTGGAACATATTCTTCTTAGTAATGTATCTCAAGAATGGAAGAAAAAGTATCCAATGTACTCAGCCCTACTATGAAACTTATTTTTGGCTTTCATATGAAAACTATAACCCAGTAATAACCTAAGAATTTGGGGAATGGGGACAGGGAGAGGGGAGAGCGGGAAAGGATGGGTGGAGGGAGGGTTATAGGTGGGATTACACCTGTGGTGCATCTTACAAGGGTACATGTGAAACTTAGTAAATGTAGAATATAACTGTCTTAACACAATAACTAGGAAAATGCCAGGAAGGCCATATTAACCAGTGTGATGAAAATGTGTCAATCTGTTTATAAAACCAATGTATGGTGCCCCATAATTGCGTTAATGGACACAGCTATAATTTAAAAATCGTAAAAAAAAAATAGAGAAAAGAACAAGTGATCCCATTGTAGACTGGGCACGGGACTTGAAGAGAAACTTCTCTGAAGAAGGCAAGTGCACGGCCTACAGACATAAAAAAATGCTCATCATCTTTAATCATCAGAGAAATGCAAATCAAAACTACTTTGAGATATCATCTAACTCCAGTAGGATTAGCCCATATCACAAAATCCCAAGACCAGAGATGTTGGCGTGGATGTGGAGAAAAGGGAACACTTCTACACTGTTGGTGGGAATGCAAGTTAATACATTCCTTTTGGAAAGATGTTTGGAGAACACTTAGAGATCTAAAAACAGAGCTGCCATTCAATCCTATAATTCCTCTACTAGGTATATACCCAGAAGACCAAAAATTAAATTATAACAAAGATATTTGTACCAGAATGTTAATTGCAGCCCAATTCACAATTGCTAAGTCATGGATAAAGCCCATCGATCCATGAGTGGATTAATAAATTGTGGTATATGCACACCATGGAATATTATGCAGCCTTAAAGAAAGATGGAGACTTCTTTCATGTTTACGTGGATGGTGCTGGAACATATTCTTCTTAGTAAAGTACCTCAAGAATGGAAGAAAAAGTACCCAACGTACTCAGCCCTACTATGAAACTAATTTATGGCTTTCACATGATAGCTATAACCCAATTATAACCTAAGAATAGGGGAAAGGGGGAAAGGGAGGGGAGGGACCGGGGAGGTGGGCAGAGGGAAAGTGATTGGTGGGATTACACCTGCGGTGCATCTTACAAGGTTATATGTGAAACTTAGTAAAGGTAGAATGTAAATGTCTTAACACAATAACTAAGAAAATGCCAGGAAGGCTATATTAACCAGTATGATGAAAATGTGTCAAATGGTCTATAAAACCATTGTATGGTGCCCCATGATTGCATCAATGTACACAGCTATGATTTTTTTTTTAATTATTAGAAGTCAATGACCATCCTCTTCTAGCTTGAAAGGTTTCATTAGAGAGATCTGCAGTTATTCTAATATTCTTCCCCTTGTAGGTAATGGTTTTCTTTTGTCTGGCTTCTTTCAGAATTTTCTCCTTCATATTAACTTTAGTGAAAGTGATTATGATGTGTCTGGGAGCTGTCTTATTCGAGTTGAGTCATGCTGGAGTTCTGAAACTGTGTGCTATCTGAATTTCAGAACGT
This sequence comes from Nycticebus coucang, assembly GCF_027406575.1. Taxonomy (NCBI): domain Eukaryota; kingdom Metazoa; phylum Chordata; class Mammalia; order Primates; family Lorisidae; genus Nycticebus; species Nycticebus coucang. Next base: position 107,623,790 of record NC_069787.1, on the reverse strand, counting down.
CTTGGCATGTCTGGAAAGTTCTCATTCATAATCTCATGGAGAAGAGACTCTGTGCCTTGTGAAGCCACTTCATCACTTTCGGGGATCCCTATAAGATGGATATTGGTTTTCTTCAAATTATCCCCGAGCTCTCTGAGAGAGTGATCTGTTTTTGCCCTCCATTTCTCTTCTTCTCTGAGAATTTGGGAGTGTTCGAAAGCTTTGTCTTCAATGTCAGAATCCTTTCTTCTGCTTGTTCCATTCTGTTACTGAGGGATTCTACTGTGTTTCTCAGATCTTTGAGGGCTGCAACTTTTTATGTTAATGTGTTAAAATCTTTGGTCATTTGGTCTTTGAATTCGTTGAATTCTTGAGACATCTTTTGGATTACTGCTTGGAATTCTAATTGGATCTTTACTATCCAGATTCTGAATTCAATTTCTGACATCTCAGCTATTTGTTTGTGCATGGGATCTTGTGCTGTGTCTGCCCCATTGATCCTTGGGGGAGTTGATCTACTCTGATTATTCATATTGCCAGAGTATTTCCTTTGATTTCATCTCATGATTGTTTTTGACCGTTGCCTCTGGTCGTCCTCAGATTTGGGGTGGTGTCTCTCTAAGATTAGACCCAGGGGGATGACTCTATTGTTGCTGGATCTTTGTAGGGAGTGACCCTGTGTAGCTCTTCTGGGGCTGCCCCAGCCAGGGAGTTGTGGTTGCGGGAGCAGCTCCAGAGTGTGATACCCCTGAATCCAGCAACAGAGTTGGGGGTGGTGCAAACGGTTCTGGGAGTGCTTGGTGCCCAGTGACTTTGGCACAGAGGGCCCAAGGTTCCAGCAGTCTCTGGCCAGGAGAAGGGCTCTGGGCAGAGGCAGGGAGGGTTCCGGAGGGCATTCAGCTAGCAGAGTCCCTGGCCAGACAAGCAGGCCGGTATGGAAGTACAGGAGGGAGGACGTGGGGTTGTGTGACTCCCGCAGTTCCTGGTCAGGGCGTGCAGAGGCCCAGTGGGAACAGGTCATGGCAGAGCTCTTACTGAGTTCTGGGCAGGCCCCAATTGGGGTTATGGCACAGCTTTTACAGAGGTCCAGGCAGGCGCCGATCCATGGTCGTGGTTCAGCTCTTACCCAGGTCCGGGCAGCGCAGCTCTTACCGTGGTCCAGGCGGGTGCCGATCACTGTTGTGGCACAGCTCTTACTGAGGTCCGGGCGTGGGCTGATTGCGGTTGAGGTGCAGCTCTTATGGAGGTCCAGGCGGGTCCATTATTTAATTTCTAATGAATCATGCTAGTATAATTTCCATGGATTGCAGTTTCATCATTATCAATATAAAGTAACTGCTTCTGCCCACACACAATGTGTTTGACTTTGAATTCAACTTGCCTAATAACAGTGTCATGATTCCTGTCTTATCTCCATCCATTCTTCTGTTCCAGGTTAGCAGGTTGGCTTGTGTAGAATAGAAATGGTGTGCCTTGCCTATCTCTCCCTTACCTTGCAAACATTATTTCTCCTTATAGTGGAAAAACAGCCTCCTGAAAGGTTCCCCTGCTTCTTCTCTGGTCCACTGAAGTCTAATGTTTCCATCTCTTCCAGATGAGAGCCTTTGTGATCTGTCTTCTTTATTTCTTTAAGTTTTCTAAGAACTGGGGATGAACGCATGAACAACATGGATCCTGATTCTTAAGGTCCTGTCACTTTGGCGGAGACATTTAGAGGAAGAAGTCATAGTACAGAAAAGTAAGTGTTACAACTGATGCAGCTTACGACCTTTGTAGGTAGATGTTGTGTGATCCAGACAAGAACCTCCCCAATACAGTTTTCCCCAGGTGCCACTGGGTGGTGTATAGCCTGAGTAGGAGTTAGGCAGACAAATGCCAAGAAATGTATGGATATTCAAGATAGAGAGGATGCAGGAATTGAAGGAAAGAAGATTGGTTTTCATACTCCTGTTTCATAGAGAAAGTAGTTGTGTTTCAAAGAACTGAAGTAATTAGCCCAAGTTAATATGTTGTAGACTAAAAACTTGACTCCAGGTCTTTCTGACCCTGAAGTCTGTTCTCTTCCCTCCTATCACTTGGCCAAAGACATTTCTCTGTCAGTAGTGTCCCATTTCCTCATCCTCTTTATATACTTCTGCTCCTAATTATCATATTTCTTTCTCTAGTGACAAAAGCTTTTACCCAGAGAAACAAATGACTGCCAATAGTTAAAGCCTGAGCGACTTTCTCTCCAAAGAAGTTGGTATTTTAATGATATAAGTCAGAAGCTAAAAGAATATAATTGCAGCATTGGAATCCCATTATTATTATTATTATTTTTTTTTTAGAGAAGTTTCAGGATTTCCTTGCCAATGTCTGAGAAGGTTCATCACTTAAGCTGAACAGAAGCCTGGACTCTTTTTGAGCATCCATTTTTATTGGGTTTATATTTTTGTTGTCACTTTACTCATTCAATTCCCAAATTCTTTGTAGAAGGAATCTCTCACCTATTTCCTTTGTGGCTAAAGACATGGAAGAGCCTGGGATCTTGAGGAAGGTGCTGATAGGGGACACAGGTTGTAGTGAATGAGAACAAAATTTTTCTCCATTTACAGTTTTCTAAAGCTGCTCACCTTATGTCCTGGTTCCCTCTTCATGTCCACGTCCATGTCTCAGACTTCCTAGTGACAGAAGGAGGCTGCTGTGTCTCAGGCTCTGCAGGGGTGTCTTCCATGCATTCATGCTGTCCTCTCAGCCCATACCCTTTTGAGGTGGAAGGCACTCTGAGGCTCCAAATCTGATTTTTCACTGCTTCAGGGGTGGATCTGCAATCAGGTGGGGGATGGGGGAGGAGACTTCCTTTGTTTTTGTTTGTTCCTGTTTCATGGAGGCAGGTGGCCTTGCCAGGAGCCTGGTCAGTGAGAGCTGTCTTGTTCACAGATATTTTATTCTGTGGCTCAGTATTTAGTGAGCTCTGCTCATTCAACATTGATCAGTAGTTGCATATTCACCCTAAAGATATAAATTGTAACGATTATTGCTTTGAAATCCAGAGATTCCCTAACACTCGGTATGAATTATTCCTAACTCTCCTTCTGCATCCATTCATTCAACCATTCAGACACACACATGCCAGCTTGGAAAGTTCGCATGTGCCCAGGATGTGCTAGCTACTTCAGGAGGTGTAGAAACAGGGGCTCTTTATCACATCACTCAGTTTACACTTTTACCTTAACTGAGTGTATTTTTCAAACCTAAAATCAAGGCATATAGTGGGTCATTCATGCTTTTTTGTTTTGTTTTGAAGTGAAAGAATATCCAATTAATATTTACTTATGGTAAAGGGAAAAAGGAATTTTTTTTGGTCATTTAACTGAAAAGCCCATAGGTATAGATAGTTTCAAGCACAGTTGGAGCTAAGGACTCAAATAGCATTCTCAACACTCAGTTTCTCCTCATTGCTGTCTTGGCTGAAGTCTCAGGTTTCATATGGTAACATGATAATGGCAACAAGCTCACATGATGTCCTCCAGGTTTAAATCCAGAAATGAAGACACTTGTCTCTCTACTGGAAGCTTCATCAACACCTTATTGCATCTTATTGGCTCTGGTTGGGTTGTGAGAATGATTCTAAGCCAATCACTGTGACTAGGGAAATCCAGTGTGCTGATTGGCTTAGACTCAAATTATGTGTTTGCCCATAGAGCTAAGCACTGGCTGAACCCACTTAGACAACCTGGACTGAGCATAGGAGTGGATAGTTCCTTAGGGCGAGACTGAAATAAGTTACCAGCACAAGGGCAAATGCATGGTGGGAAGCAAAAGCTACAGATACTCACTACATCTGATTGGACCAAGAATTTCCTTCCTTCCTTCCTTCCTTCCTTCCTTCCTCCCTCCTTCCCTCCCTCCCTCCCTCCCTCATTGAGGGTACAATAAGGCAGGTTACACTGATTGCAATTGTTAGGTAAAGTCCCTCTTTCAATCATGTCTTGCCCCCATAAAGTGTGACACACACCAAGGCCCCACCCACCTCCCTCCTTCCCTCTTTCTGTTTCCCCCCCCTAAACATAATTGTCATTAATTGTCCTCATATCAAAATTGAGTACATAGGATTCATGCTTCTCCATTCTTGTGATGCTTTACTAAGAATAATGTCTTCCACGTCCATCCAGGTTAATACGAAGGATGTAAAGTCTCCATTTTTTTTTAATGGCTGAATAGTATTCCATGGTATACATATACCACAGCTTGTTAATCCATTCCTGGGTTGGTGGACATTTAGGCTGTTTCCACATTTTGGCGATTGTAAATTGAGCTGCAATAAACAGTCTAGTACAAGTGTCCTTATGATAAAAGGATTTTTTTCCTTCTGGGTAGATGCCCAGTAATGGGATTGCAGGATCAAATGGGTGGTCTAGCTTGAGTGCTTTGAGGTTTCTCCATACTTCCTTCCAGAAAGGTTGTACTAGTTTGCAGTCCCACCAGCAGTGTCAAAGTGTTCCCTTCTCTCCACATCCACGCCAGCATCTGCAGTTTTGAGATTTTGTGATGTGGGCCATTCTCACTGGGGTTAGATGATATCTCAGGGTTGTTTTGATTTGCATTTCTCTAATATATAGAGATGATGAACATTTTTTCATGTGTTCGTTAGCTATTCATCTGTCGTCTTTAGAGAAAGTTCTATTCATGTCTCTTGCCCATTGATATAAGGGATTGTTGGCTTTTTTCATGTGGATTAATTTGAGTTCTCTATAGATCCTAGTTATCAAGCTTTTGTCTGATTGAAAATATGCAAATATCCTTTCCCATTGTGTAGGTTGTCTCTTTGCTTTGGTTGTTGTCTCCTTAGCTGTACAGAAGCTTTTCAGTTTAATGAAGTCCCATTTGTTTATTTTTGTTGTTGTTGCAATTGCCATGGCAGTCTTTTTCATGAAGTCTTTCCCCAGGCCAATATCTTCCAGTGTTTTTTCTATGCTTTCTTGGAGGATTTTTATTGTTTCATGCCTTAAGTTTAAGTCCTTTATCCATCTTGAATCAATTTTTGTGAGTGGGGAAAGGTGTGGGTCCAGTTTCAGTCTTTTACATGTAGACATCCAGTTCTCCCAACACCATTTATTGAATAGGGAGTCTTTCCCCCAAGGTATGTTCTTGTTTGGTTTATCAAAGATTAGGTGGTTGTAAGATGTTAGTTTCATTTCTTGGTTTTCAATTCGATTCCAAGTGTCTGTGTCTCTGTTTTTGTGCCAGTACCGTGCTGTCTTGAGCACAATGGCTTTGTAGTACAGACTAAAATCTGGTATGCTGATGCCCCCAGCTTTATTTTTGTTACAGAGAACTGCCTTAGCTATATGGGGTTTTTTCCAGTTCCATACAAAATGCAGAATCATTTTTTCCAAATCTTGAAAGTACGATGTTGGTATTTTGATAGGAATGGCATTGAATAGGTAGATTGCTTTGGGAAGTATAGACATTTTAACAATGTTGATTCTTCCCATCCATGAGCATGGTATGTTCTTCCATTTGTTAATGTCCTCTGCTATTTCCTTTCTGAGGATTTCATAGTTTTCTTTATAGAGGTCCTTCACCTCCTTCGTTAGGTATATTCCTAGGTATTTCATTTTCTTTGAGACTATGGTGAAGGGAGTTGTGTCCTTAATTAGCTTCTCATCTTGACTGTTATAGGTGTATACAAAGGCTACTGACTTGTGGACATTGATTTTATATCCTGAAACATTACTGTATTTTTTGATGACTTCTAGGAGTCTTGTGGTTGAGTCTTTGGGGTTCTCTAAGTATAAGATCATGTCGTCAGCAAAGAGGGAGAGTTTGACCTCCTCTGCTCCCATTTGGATTCCCTTTATTTTCTTGTCTTGCCTAATTGTATTGGCTAGAACTTCCAGCACTACGTTGAATAGTAAAGGTGACAGAGGACAACCTTGTCTGGCTCCAGTTCTAAGAGGAAAAGCTTTGAGTTTTACTCCATTCAGTAAAATATTGGCTGTGGGTTTGTCATAGATAGCTTCAATCAGTTTTAGAAATGTGCCACCTATGCCTATACTCTTCAGTGTTCTAATTAGAAAAGGATGCTGGATTTTATCAAATGCTTTTTCTGCATCTATTGAGAGGATCATGTGATCTTTATTTTTGCCTCTGTTAATATGGTGGATAACGTTTATAGACTTGCGTATGTTAAACCAGCCTTGCATCCCTGGGATGAAGCCTACTTGATCATGATGAATGACTTTTTTGATGATAAGCTGTAATCTATTGGCTAGGATTTGTTGAGAATTTTTGCGTCTATGTTCACGAGTGAGATTGGTCTGAAATTCTCCTTTTTGTTTGGGTCTTTTCCTGGTTTTGGTATCAGGGTGATGTTTGCTTCATAGAATTTGTTGGGGAGGATTCCTTCTTCTTCAATTTTTTTGGAATAATTTCTGCAGTACAGGAATAAGCTCTTCCTTGAAGGTTTGATAGAATTCTGGAGTGAAGCCATCTGGACCAGGGCATTTTTTGGTTGGAAGATTTTTTTATTTCTTTGATCTCAGTGCTTGAAATTGGTCTGTTCAGGAGCTCTATTTCTTCCTGGCTGAGTCTAGGGAGAGGGTGTGATACCAAATATTGATCCATTTCCTGCACATTGTCAAATTTCTGGGCATAGAGTTTCTGGTAGTATTCAGAGATGATCTCTTGTATCTCTGTGGGATCAGTTGTTATTTCCCCTTTATCATTTCTGATTGAGGTTACTAGAGATTGTACTTTTCTATTTCTCATTAGTCTGGCCAATGGTTTATCTATTTTATTTATTTTTTCAAAAAACCAACTCCTTGTTTCATTAATTTTCTGAATGATTCTTTTGTTTTCCATTTCATTGATCTCTGATTTGATTTTGGATATTTCTTTTCTTCTACTGAGTTTAGGCTTAGATTTTCTCCTTTTTCCAATTCCAAAAGATGGCTTGTGAGATTGTTGATGCGCTCTCTTTCTGTTTTTCGAATGTAGGCATCTAAAGCGATGAATTTTCCTCTCAAAACTGCTTTTGCAGTATCCCACAGGTTTTGGTAGCTTTTGTCTTCATTGTTGTTATGCTCAAGGAAGTTAATGATTTCCTGTTTTATTTCTTCCTGCACCCATCTGTTATTCAACAGAAGATTGTTTAATTTCGATGCCTTTGGGTGGGGTCGAGCATTTTTGTTAGAGTTGAGTTCCACCTTTAGTGCCTTATGGTCTGAAAAGATACAAGGTAAAATTTCAGTTCTTTTTATTCTGTTGATATTTGTTTTGTGTCCCAGGATATGATCAATTTTGGAGAATGTTCCATGGGGTAATGAGAAGAATGTATATTCTTTATCTTTGGGATGGAGTGTTCTATATGCGTCTATCAAGCACAGTTGTTCTAGGGTCTCATTTAAATCTCTTATATCTTTGTTTAATTTCTGTTTAGAGGATCTGTCCAGCTCTGTAAGAGGAGTGTTAAAGTCCCCTGTTATCATGGTATTATCAGGTATCATATTGCTCAGACTGAGTAAGGTCTGTTTCAAGAATCTGGGAGCATTTAAATTGGGTGCATAAATATTTAGAATTGAAACGTCTTCTTGTTGTATTTTTCCCTTGACCAATATAAAGTGACCATCTTTGTCTTTTTTGACTTTAGTTGCTTTAAATCCACATGAATCTGAAAATATGATTGCAACTCCTCTTTTCTTCTGAATGCCATTTGCCTGAAAAATTGTCTTCCAACCCTTGACTCGGAGCTTTAATTTGTCTTTTGAAGCCAGGTGTGTTTCTTGCAGACAGCAAATGGATGGCTTGTGTTTTTTAATCCAGTCAGCCAATCTATGTCTCTTCAGTGGGAAATTCAAGCCATTAACATTTATTGACATAATTGATAAGTCTGGTAATATTCTATTCATCTTATTTTGTGAGAGTCCATTGCTTAGTTTTATCTTTTACGTCAGTGTGGAGGTTAGGTTCTGTCCTTTAATTTCTGAGTTCTTACTTTGCTGCTGATCCATTGTGCTGGTCAGTGTGCAGAACAGGTTGAAGTATTTCCTGTAGAGCTGGTCTTGTGGCATATTTTCTCAATGTTTGTATATCCGTAAATGATTTGATTTCTCCTTCAATTTTTAAGCTTAGCTTAGTAGGTAGAGAATTTTGGGCTGGAAATTGTTCTGTTTAAGTAGATTAAAGGTAGATGACCATTGTCTTCTTGCTTGGAAAGTTTCATTAGAGAAGTCTGCGGTCACTCTGATGGATTTGCCCCTGTAGTTCAACTGGTGCTTACTCCTGGCAGCTTGCAGAATCTTTTCTTTTGTCTTGACTTTGGACAGGTTCATCACAATGTGTCTTGGAGAAGCTCGGTTAGAGTTGAGGCGACCTGGGGTCCGATAGTCCTCTGAAAGCAGTGTGTCAGAATCTTTGGTGATATTTGGGAAATTTTGTTTTACAATATTCTCTAGTATGGCTTCCATTCCTCTGGGGCATTCTTCTTCCCCTTCTGGGATTCCTATAAGTCATATGTTGGAACACTTCATAACGTCCCATAATTCTGACAGTGAACATTCTCCTTTCTCTCTCTTCTTTTCTGCCTCTTTTACTATCTGAGTTATCTCAAGAACTTTGTCTTCTACCTCTGAAATTCTTTCTTCGGCATGGTCTAACCTGTTTCTGATACTTTCCATTGCATCTTTAATTTCCCTAATTGACTGTTTCAGTTCCTTCAGCTCTGCTATATCCTTTTTATATTCTTCATAGCGTTCATCTCTTATTTGATTCTGTTTTTGGATTTCCTTTTGGTTATTTTCTACTTTATTAGCAGTTTCCTTCATTGTTTCCATCATTTCTTTCATTGTTTTCATCATGTGTATTCTAAATTCCCTTTCTGTCATTCCTAACATTTCTTTACAGGTGGAATCCTCTGCAGTAGCTACCTCATGGTCCCTTGGCGGGGTTGTTCTGGACTGGTTCGTCATGTTGCCTGGAGTTTTCTGCTGATTCTTCCTCATGAGTGTTTTCTTTTTTCTGTTTCTTTGCCCTAATTTTCCTTTCACTTCTTCTTGCTTGTTAAGTTCTCGTGCCTGTGGACTAAGTGTTAGATGAGTCCTTTTGGTACAGGACCAGAAGGGTGAGAAGGTTGAAGAGCAAGAAAGGGATGAAAGAAAGGAGGACGGAGTAAAAACAAAACAAAAAAAAATAGAGAAAGGAAAGGGGATGGGTAAAAGGAAAATTGAGAAAAAGAAGAGAGGCACAGAAATAGGGAGACAGAGCAATATATGTGTACAGTAGGGTACTTTGACACAACCTTAAAAAAGAAAACCTCCTTCTGGGGGTGCCCAGTTGGGTGGTTCCCTTTAAGTCAGCAGCTCTTTGCTAACCTGATCAGACACAATACCCCACCTCCACCAAGTAGAGAGGAAAGACAAAATGCTGTAAATCAAACCAAAACAAGCAAACAGAAAACTTTACGGGATAAAATTCGGTGAAAAACCAAATAATAGTGGTAGAAACACTAGCAAAAATGAAGTTCTAGTTATTAAAAAAGGCAGCAATGGGAAATTATAATTAAGCTAGAAAAATTGAGAAAAAATAGATCTGTACGGAAAAGATTGAAATTAAAAACCAAAACAACATCAACAACAAAATAAAAAATAAAACAAAAACAAACAAAAAACCAGAACACAACCAAAAACAAAGCAGTACGTACATGTCGTTGAATATTGTCTGGGCAACACGTTGTCTTCTGGGGTATGAGATGTTAATCGCAGTTCTGATACGACTGGAGGGTGCTAGTTTCTCAAACCCCAGCAGGTAGACACCCTGAATCTCTCTTCAGCCCACGTAAAACGCACTTTGAACTTGTAAACTTGCTGAGCAGAAGCCTTCCCAGGAATGTGCTTGTCACTGGAATCACTGCTGAAGTGGCTATCCACTTACCCAGTGTGCCAAAACTGGTCTCACTCTGCCCCTGAGGGTTAGGGCTGCAAGGCGGCTCAGACCCCACTCTTAGGCTACTCGATGCTGGGTTACCAGTTCCCACCTGATTCTAGCTCTGCAACCCTGAGGGCGGAGCTTGCTGGGGCAGATCGCTCACAATGGCTCCCTGTGGCCCACAGCCAAACACTATTAGCTCCGTCTAGCTCAGCGGCTGAGACTGGGGCCCTAGACAACGGCCAAGGTTCTCTGCATTCCTGCTCAGGCTCTCCCCAAGGCAGCTCAACTGAGTGCCAAGTCCAAAGACACCACAACAGTTCACAGGTAAGGCCTTTCCGGTTTGCAGTCTCGCTGCTACTGAACTTACAGTTGCGGGCAGGTTTAGACCAATTGAACACACGCGACCACTTGCTGGTTTTCCACTGTTTTAGTCCTCCTCTTGGGGTCCAGAAGTCTCTCGCTGACTCTCTGTATCTTCGCAGGGGTGATGATAGGCAGATCCCACCAGCCAGAGATGCCTGGAGTCTTATCTCCCCAGACTCACGGTGCCCAGATGCAAGGAAGCTGTTACTCGGCTGCCATCTTGCTCTGATTTTGTAAACCGTAAAACTTCTATAGGCAAACATAGGGAAAAATTTTTGTGATGTTGGCATAGGTAAAGATTTCCTAGATAAAACACAAAAACTGGAAAGTAGAAACAAACAAAATTTGATAACTGGGACTTCATGAAAATCAAAATATTTTTCCCTTTGAAAGACTCTGTTTAGAAAATGAAAATACAGTTCCCAGAGTGGAACAATGTATTTGCCAGCCATATATTGGTAAGGGACATATATCCACAATATATAAAGAACTCTTTAAATCTCGGTACTGAGACTCTAAACAACCCAATTTTTTAAAAAATTGAGCAGAAGATTTGGTAACACTTATTACACAGAATATATGGGAATGGCAAACGAGCATATGAAAACATACTTAACATTGTTCCTTATAAAGAAAATCTAAATTAAAACCTCAACGAACTACCACTACCTACACAGGCAAAATAATTGGCAGATTTAATAGATTGGCAATGTCACATGTCAGAGGATATGGAACAAGGGAACGTTTGTAAATTACTGATGGGAGAGGAAAATGGTATAGCTATTTTGGAAAATATTAACAGTTTGGTATTTTCTTATAATTTTAAATACACACTTAAGCATTTATTCTGGAAATTCCAATTGTAGATATTTACCTTAGAGAAATGAAAACATATTCTGCATAAAGATTTGTACACAAAAGTTCAGAACATCTTTGTTGAACATAGGTAAGAACTAGAGACACATTAACAGGTGAATGGAGAAGTCAATTGCGATATAGTCATAAAATGAAATACTGCTTAGCAATAAAGGGATACAAGCTAAGGATACACACAAACCACAGATCAATCGTAAAAGTGTCATACTGAGTGAAAAAAGCCAGACCCCCCCAAACTATATATGCTATGCTTCCATTTTTCCCCCGTTTTAATTTACATTTTATCTTTATTTATTTATTTCAGATTAATATGAGGGTACACATGATTTGGTTACATCGCTTGCATTTGTAGCTGTTTTTTTCACCCAGGAAGTGTGCTGCATACCCATGCATTGTTCCCTCTGTGTGGGAACTTGCTGCGTCCTCTTCCCACCTCCCCCATTTCTTGAATTTAACTGAGTTTTTCTCTCAAGTGAGTGCCTAGTTGTTCAACTAGTAGTATCAGTTTGGTTTTGAGAACAGGTAATGTTGTTTTTCCATTCTTAGGATACTTAAAGGAATGTTTTCCAAATTCATTGAGCTTGTTAAAATACCCTGTTTCCCCGAAAATAAGACAGTGTCTTATTTTAAGGTGTGCTCCCAAAGATGCGCTAGGTCTTATTTTCAGGGGACATCTTATCTTTCCTGTAAGTAGGTCTTATTTTCGGAGGATGTCTTATTTTTGGGGAAACAGGGTAGATACAAAATCTTTTTTATGGGTGAATAGTTGTCCATGGAATACATATGCCACCGTTTATTAATCCAGTCATGTGTTGAAGGGCATTTGGATTGTTTCCACATATTTGCCACTGTGATTTGGGCTGCTATAAACATTCGAGTGCAAATGTCCTTAAGATAAAATTAAAATTTTGTTGTGAGTAGATACTACTAATGGTATTTCAGGGTCAAATGGAAGGTCTGCTTTTAGTTCTTTGAGGAGTCTCCGTACTTCTTTCCATAAAGGCTGTATCGATTTGCAGTCTCACCAATAGCACGTCAGTGTTTGCTTCTCTCTGCATCCATACTAGCATCTGTTGCTTTGGGGCCTTATAATGTGGGCCATTCTCACCGGGGCTAGGTGATATCTTTGATTTGGATTTCTCTGATAATTAGAGATGATGAGCATTTTTTCATGTGTTTTTTGGCCGTTTCTCTGTCCTTTTGAGATAGGACAGCTATTCATGTCTCTTGCCCAGTTTTCAATGGGGTTGTTTGCTCTCTCTCTTTTTTTTTTTTTTTAATTGATTTGCTTGAGTTCTTTGTAGATTCTGATTATTAATCTTTTGTCAGATATGTAGCATGCAAATATTTTCTCCCAGTCTGAAGGTGGTCTCTGTGGTTTGTTGATTGTGTCCTTAGCTGAGCAGAAACTTTTTAACTTGATCAGGTCCTTTACATTTATTTTTGCTGTTGCTGCAATTGCCTTTGTGGGCTCTTCTTCATAAATTCTTTCCCAAGGCTGATAAATATCATTAAGAGTTTTTCTCATCCTTTCTTCTAGAGATTTTATAGTTTTGTGTTTTAGATTAAAATCTTGTCTCCATTGTGAGTTAATTTTCCTAAGTGGTGAGAGATGTGAGTCTAGATTCAGTCTTTCACACGTGGTTATGCTTCCATTTTACCACATTCTAGAAAAACCAAACTGTAGTGAAAGGAGGCAGATCAGAGGTTGCCTGAAGCCAGGAAGTTAAGAGGGGCCAAAGTAATTTTGGGAGGCGATGAAAATATTCTATAGCTTCATTATAGTAGTAAGAAGTTACATGATTGTATTCAATTTGTTAAAACTCTTCAAACTATATGCTTAAAATGATAACTTTTAAAATGTAAGTTAGATTTGAATAAATCTTATTTTAAAACTCATTGTAATTTTTTTGTTGTGTTGGTTATGATGTTTCCATGTTATTGCACAGTGAGTCAGGTGTCAGAGTATTCAAGGCCTGAGTTAGATTGCAAGGTAGAGAATTGTGAAGAAAGCGGAGCAGCCTGGATAGCAAAGGGGAGGCAGCTTTACAGAGGGCATCTCATTCTGCTAACACTGATGTGGTGATGTCATGTTTTTCTTCTAGTGGAGCTCCCATCAGTAACTTGGGATCCACATTTGAATGCACAGTGAAATTCCTTCTCCTGGTGAAGTAGTGAGCTTAAAAGAAGTTTAAGGAAACAAAAAGAAAAATATCTTTAGTGAGCAGAAAACCGTGGTCTGTGAGTTGGACCAGGGCTGCTCCTGATTCATGGCCATTCTATGAGTCTCTGATCTTGGGGCATTTCTTCTATTAATGAATTGGTTGCTTCAGTCAGGGCTGGCTGAGCACTTTTCTGTGACCTGACCTCTGTGATCCACCAGGGGTACAGTGGTGACTTCAACTTGTCCTTAATTTCAAATATTGCATAACTTAGAAAGAAAAGCAGACATAGGCATGGATAATTATTATAATGTGTTTGGCAGGTGCTATGACATAAAGATGTATTCAGGATCTTATAGAGACTGGGACTCTCTTGAGTCTCAACAACTTCACCTATTATAGGTAATAATAATAGCAACCTCTCAAGATCATTGTGAGGAATTAATGAAATATCCCTAAAAATGCATTTTCAAACTATATATCACACAGGCGCATAATGAAATAGCACTCACAGCATGTTTCTGATCTCTACTAGGTCCCGGCTGGCTTTAGGCTCATCTTTAACAAATGGAGTGAAGCTTATGTCTGAATAAACTAATCATAATAATGGCTACCAGGTGCTGTGCAAACTTTATATGATTTAATCCTCATAAACATCATGCAGGATCCATACCATTAGCCCCATTTTACCCAAAAGAAAAGTGAGATTCCTAAAAGTTATAGAACTTGTCAAAAGTCGCCCAGCCAGTGAGCAGTGAGTTTAGTGAAAGGCTGTTTAAAAGGTTTCCAGGTCATTTCTTTTTCCTCTTAGACTTATGCTGGCTGTGCTGTACTTGTGTTGTTATGAAGAATCATAAGCCCAAACTCCTGTAAGAGCCAGGCAGGTAATGTAAAAGAGGGAGAGAGTCTGTTTTCTGGGGATCAGACCATTAGGTCTGTGGGAAGCTGAGTGGCCAGGAGCAGCCACACCTGCAGAACCCAGCAGCTGCCCAGCTCCAGGTACACAGTGCTCTGTGTGGCCAGCTTCCCAGAAACAGAAATCTTAATTTTAAAGTGAGCTTAAAAGTGAAATATCCTCATCTCCTAAATAGTTTCAAATTAATACAAATTTTGTAATCCATATTTTGAATTCTTTTATCTTTCTTTCTTTTTTTTTATTGTTGGGGATTCATTGAGGGTACAATAAGCCAGTTACACTGATTGCAATTGTTAGGTAAAGTCCCTCTTGCAATCATGTCTTGCCCCCATAAAGTGTGACACACAATTCAGAATTTTCATTTTGGTTGGGATCCATTGCTAGACAGCTAGTATGATCCTTTGGAGGTGTTGAAAAACTCTGTTTTTCCATACTGCCAGAGTTCTTAAACTGTTTTCTTCTCATTTGGAGAAGTTGTCATTTATTTTTCGACTTACTTTCACTTGGATGGGACACTTTTATTTTATCCCCCTCAAGGGTATGCCTGTAATACACATTGTGTTTGTTCATTTGGCTTTGACATTGGGTTCTTTGGGGCACCAAGGCTTTGTGTGGGTTTCTTGGTTGTAGATAGCCTTTGTGTGGTGACTTTCTCAGATCTGATTGTATTAGCAATGTCTGGGTACATGCACAAGCTTACCCCTACTCTGTGGCACTGGAATTGCAAAAGTTATAGAAATCTTCCCTTATTCTTCTGCACTGTGCCCTTCTGATAACAGGCTTGAATTGGATTGTGTAGTTCAGTTCCGGGCTGGTAGGTGGTGCTTATGTGTTAAGAGCTGGCTGCAGCAGAAGTAGATGGGTCTGTGCTTGGTCTCAGTTTTCTTAGGTGGTGGGAGGTCTGTGGAATGCCCTGTGTCCTGCATTCCCTGTAAAGCCCCAGAGGAGAGGACAAAGCTGTGAGCAGCCGACCCATCAAGCTTACCCTTGTATACCCCAGTAATGAGTGGAAGTACCAGCCCTGATGGGGGTAGCAGAGAGGGCTCATGGAAATATCTCTGCAAAGAAAACTATAAAACACTGGTGAAAGAAATTGTAGATGACACAAATAAATAGAAAAACATCCCATGGTCATGGATTGGAAGAATCTATATTGTTAAAATGATCATACTTCCCAAAGCAATCTACAGATTCAATACAATGCCTATCAAAATGTTAATACCAATGCCATTTTTCTCAAGATTAGGAAAAAAAATCCTTAAATTTACATGGAACCAAAAAAGATCCTGAATAGCTAAAGCAATGCTAAGAAAAAAACAAAACAAACAAACAAACCCCCCAAAGCATCACATTACCTGACTTCAAATTATACTACAAAGCGATAGTAACTAGAACAGCATGATACTGGTATGGATACATAGATCAATGGAACAGAACAGAAAACCCATAATAAAGCCAAATAGCTACAACCAACTGATCTTTGGCAAACCAGACAAAAACGTGCACTGAGGCAAGGGCACCCTAGTCAATGAGTGGCGAAGATGTGATAGCTACATGCAGAAGGATAAAACTGAATCCCTATCTTTTGACACATATAAATGTTAACTCACAGTGGATTAAAAACTTAGATGTAAGAGCTGAAACTGAAAATTTTAAAAGCTAGGAAAACTCTTCTGAACATTGGCCTAGACAAAGAATTTATGTGTAAGACCCCCAAAGCAAATGCAACAAAAACAAAAGTGAATAAATGGTACTTAATTAAACTAAAACATTTCTGTATAGCAAAAGAAATAGGCTAAACAGACAACCTATTGAATGGGAGGAAATATTTGGAAACTATGCATTGTAGAAAGTCTAATATCCAGAATTTACAAGGAACTCAACAAGAAAAAACCCCATTAAAAAGTAGGCAAATGACATGAACAGAAAACTTTCAAAAGAAGACATACAGATGATACACACACATACGAAGAAATGTTCAACAGCACTAATGATCAGAAATGTAAATTAAAACCACAATGAGATACCACCTTACACCAGCTAGCAGGGCCATTATTAAAAAGTCAGAAAATAATAGATGTTGGTAAGGATGCAGAGAAAAGGGAACGCTTATAAAGTGTTGTACTAATATAAATTAGTACAATTTCTATGAAAACAACATGGGGATTTTTCAAAGAACTTAAAAATAGATCTGCCATTCAATCCAGCAATATCGCTATGGGTATCTACTTATGCTAGTCTGTTTTGTGTTGCTAGCAGGGGTCCTCAAACTTTTTAAATAGGGGGCCAGTTCACTGTCCCTCAGACCATTGGAGGACCGGACTATAGTTAAAAAAAAAAACAAAACTATGAACAAATTCTATGCACACTGCACATATCTTATTTTGAAGTAAAAAAACAAAATGGGAACAAATACAATCACACCACCACACGTGGCCTGCAGGCCATAGTTTGAGGACCCCTGTGAATGCCAGAAACTGGGCAATTTCTAAAGAATATAGGTTTATTTGGCTCATGATTCTGCAGGCTGTATAAGAAGCATTGGATCAGTGTGTGCTTCTAGTGAGAGTTTCAGGGAGTTTCCAATCAAGGTGGAAGATGATAGAGAAGCAGGCGTGTCACATGGCAAGAGAAGGAACAAGAGAGGATGGAGGTGGTTCTAGGCTCTCTGGTATGAACTTACAAAGTGAGAACTCTTTATGATGGGGAGAACACCAACCCATCCTTGAGGGATCTGCCCCCAAGACCCAGACATCTCCCACCAAGCCCCACTTCCAACATTGGGATCAAATTTCAACACCTATCAATACCCAAAGAAAAAGAAATCATCATCATATCAAAGACACCTGAAAAAAAGTAGAATTAAAAGAAAATAAAAACAAAAGGAAATTTAAAAAGACACCTGCACTTGTGTGTTTATTGCAGCACAATTCACAAGGCAAACATAGGGAATTAATGTAAATTTACATCAACAGATGATTGGTTAAAGAAAAAAATATATCTATACAATAAAGAAAATGTAAGTTAGAAACACACATGCATGCACACATACCCCATGGAAAACTACTCAGCCATAAAAAAGAATGAAATTATATCCTTTGAAGCAACTTGGATGGACCTGGAGGCCATTCTCCTAAGTGAAGTAAGTCAGGAATGAAAATCAAATGTCACATGTTTTCACTCATAAGTGGGAGCTAAGCAATGGATACACACGGCCATACAGAGTGGAATAATAGACATTGGAAATTTCAAAAGGTAGGAAAGTGAGGGATCAAAAATCATCTATTGAGTACAATGTGTACAATATAGGTGACAATTACAATGAAAGCCCAGGCTTTACCACTACAACACATGTCTATGTGACAAAACTGCACTCATACCTCCTGAATCTATAGAAATTAAAAATAAAAACATGAACCAAGGAGAAAAAAATTAATACAAATTTCCTGTGGGCATAACTAAACCCTTTGTGGGGTTGATTTGGCCCACAAGTTCGCAACATCTGGTTTATATAGTTATTTTACTGGATATCTAAGTAGCAATAAAAGGAATTTTGCTATAGGCTAAATTCAAAGATCTGACATATTGTATTGGATTTCTGGATGACATGCTATTTAAAATCATCTTGGTCAGTAAAAAGGATAACTGAAAGGTGATTTTGACAGATGGGGTGGGTCTGGAGCAATGATTATCTGGTTGTGATCAGCCGTCTCACATTTGGGAAATATGTTCCATGCTAGTTGTCTCTGATAATACAACCCAGTAAAACCCACAGAGAACTGGGAAATGGGGCAGAGGCTTGTCTTTCAGACTCTGCAGCCCTCATAAAACAGCTTTCAGAGGAAAGGCTGCAATAGGGCCGTTTGCCACCAGTTAGAACAACTTCATTAATCAGTTCTGGCCTCAGGGTTAAAAGTCAAAAAGCTCCAGAAATTGAAGGTTAAAACCTCTGATTCAGTGAGTCAAGATTTTACCTGGCTACAGGTCTACTGGTAATGCTTGGGAAAAGGACAGACAGCCTTGATTTGTGTATTATAAGCAGAGAAACCCTCCTTCATTATTTCAGGCTTTAAAGGGTAAAGGTGACTGTCTAGAGAAGCACAGGGGTGTGGAAGAGCCAGTCACAGCACTAAGTTGGATCCGACCTCTAGTGCTCGGAATGTGAGCTGTGACCCTGTTGCGCCATGTCCGGTGCTCTGTAAGACCAGAGAGCAATTTGTGTTGAGGGGCTGGGGATGCCACTTCCAGCTCTGCCAGAACCTTAGGTGTGGGGGATATAGAGCCACTACTCTCACCTTCAGCATCCTCTCTAAGAAACGGGATGGTTTCCTGGATGAGCTCATCTTGCTGCACTTTTGGATACTTTGGGTTGCCTGCTCATATGTCCATAATTCAGTAATGTCATTGTTTAAAGCGAGAATTAAATAGCAACTCAGTCTTTCCTCTAGTATGTTGGATCCAAATTTGCATTTCGTCACTGATAGTTTTGGATACATTTTTAAAAGTGTAACCCTGGTTTTGGAAATGTCATATAGAGTGGTTGTCAATTTGGGAAACCCTTAGTCAAAATATTAGATAGCTTTAGTTCTTTATTTGATAGTAATATTTATATTCTTTGAGCCATCTTTTTCTGTCTTGCCTTCTTTAATATTTCCAAGATTTTTGGTCAAATCAAATTGATATGCCCTTAGAGCAACTAACTAAGGCATCTTTAAAATGCTTAAAAATAGAAAAAAATAGAGAAAGATAATGAACAGAGTTAGAAATCTTAAAAATCGATTATAAATTTCAATAGCTTACTATTCAATTTCTGATTTTGTCTCATAATTTCTCTCCCTTTTATTGATAATATGTATTCTCAGTGAGGGCATTACACATATTTATTTAAAGTCGTCATCCTGTAATCATTTTACTTTCATCTGGAGTGAATTCATGTTTGATTATTTGTTAGTTTATTTTTGTCTTTCATCAAACTTGATTTTCCCATGTGTTTTGGAGTTTTGTAGGCTGATTTTAAGAGGTCTTGCTTTACCTCCCTACACACACATATACTGTTTCCATTATGTCCATTATAATGCATATGACCTCATCTAAGAGGAAACCCAACCAACACTGCCTAAACCAGCGTGACATTCATGATTTACTTTAAGACACATAAGCTGGGTGTTCTAGAGTTCACCAAGTGGTCCAAAAATGTCAGGACTCCAGGTCATTATCTCTCCATTTCCTTGATAATCACAAAAGGCTGTCTCAACTTCAGACCTCCTGTCATTGCAATGACAGCTTTGGAGTTTGGTGACATCCTGTTAGACATAGTAAGGCCAGTAAAATCTCTTGACTATTCATTTTAACTCATTTTGATGAACTCAAATTTCCTTTGTGGCTCCAAGGTCAAAGAATATAAGCAAATCTATTCTCTGACCTTGGGGCCACAAGCCAATCCACAAAAGCCACGACATTAGAAAAGTGAGCTGTGCTTTCCTTCATCATGTGGTTTCTGCCCATTCAGCCCCTGCCACCAGGTGGAACAGCTGAGGCAACAGGATGTACAAAAACACGTGATTATTTACTTGGAGTGACCACATCGGTGGGCAAGGCAGCATCTCTGCCATTCCTGAGTTCCTGACAACTCATATTTTGGACACTGACTTTTCCTTACAACTTCAAGATCATTCTTCATGATCATTGTGCAGCCCTCAAAGGACTTTAAAGAAAGATTGCATAAAGCTTAAAAATAAGGCAAAAATGTGAGCAGATGTCTTTTTAAAAGTTAACAGGCTCAGCTAAGGATTAATTATCTGTGAGAATGTATCTGTTTTTGACCTTGATATTTACTATTTAGTAGAGTCCAGACATTGTAAATTTACATGCTAATTTATAGTTCTGTTTAATACAAACTCTTTCTCCCCTCACCCATGGTGTTGATGCCCTGTAGTACAATAACTAGTTTTGCATCTAGCCTAACAATCATTTTCTTTTTTGTTTTCTCCCACTTTTTCCCTGGTAATCTTATTCAAGCATTCTTTTTTTTTTTTTTATTTTTAATTTCAGTGTGCTTGTTCATTTTTCTTTGTTTGAAGTACTCCTTTTTTGTTGATTTTCTTCTTTCTCCTGCGGTGCTGCGTCTCTTGGTAGAGACGGGGTCTTACTCTGGCTCACTGCTGCTCATATGGGTTTTGAACCTCTGAGCTCAGGCAATCCACCCGCTTCGGCCTCCCACAGCGCTGGGACTACAGGCGTGAGCCACCACGCCCGGCCTCAAGCATTCTTTTTAAATATGTCTTTTATTGATAGACTTATACAAACTCTGTTCTGTATATGAGCAGGAACAGGAGCTCTCCCATCTTACTGGCATATACTTATGATAGAAAGCGTGCCCAAGCCTGTCATGTAAAAGCTTCTCCTCTCTTAATGTACTCTAACAGGCCACCAAACTCAAGGGCAAAGAACTTCCCAAAGGAGGTGAGAATGAGTATCAGCTGAACAGATAAAGAGCCTACTAACAATGGATAATCTGGGGCATTTCATTTGCAAAATTCAGTGTAGTGGTGCAGGTACTTATGGCTGTATTCTTAGAACAAACAAAAATAATCATGTGCCATCTAAAACATAAAAGCATGTAAACTGGACTCAGCCAAAGCACTGAATGTAAATTGCACCCTCATGAATGTGACACAGACTTGGTTCAGCGCAACTGGGCTAATAATTCAACAATCCAAACATGGTAATGTCATAATCCCATACTAGCATATAGAGAATTTTTAAAATGTCATCTGTCACAATTTTGTAGGTAAATAGATATACTTCTTGTAAGCATGTTCATAAAAGACTAAGGTTGCAGCCACTGCAAAAACATCTATAAGGGTGCAGAAAATTTGAGCCGGAAAAAGGTGGAAGAACATGGCCTATGGTCTAAATCTGGCTCACACTCAGTTTTTGTAGATAAAGTTTTATTGGAACACAGTTATGTACACTCCTTTATGGATAGTCTAGAGCTGCTTTCATGCTACAAGGCAGAGAGATTATAAATAGCACAAACTGTAAAATATTTGCTTTCTGGCCTTATATAGAAAATGCTTTCTTACCCCTGACCTAGAAGAATGCCACAGGTCTCCTTTTTGCCTACTCTTCAACTGCCTCTGATGAGCACACAATCTGTGAAACCAGTGAAGTTAGCAGTGAGGGTAGCATGGCAAGGATTGCTGAGCCCCAGCCTGTGAGCCTCCACTGAGGTGTGGAACAGGAGTCTGCAGGAAGAATTCTCAACCCCCTGCTGGGGGACCTGCAGCTTCTTAGGAAGAAAATAGTTTTGTTAAGGGAAAAATGTTTTGGGTACTAGCATCTCTCTAGGATTGGATTGGATACTTGCATCTCTCTGTCACACATCATGAGTTGAAAACAAGGGATGTTTATTTGAAAATGTGAGAATTGTAATTTGCAGTCGAAGCGACAGGTAGATGCAGTGTCAGGCTGTTCTCTCCCCACTGACATTGGCAGGGTTAAAAATAGCCGTTCTGTTTGTCCTTCAGCCCAGTATTGAACCGAAACCTCTGAGCTGTGTTGTCCTTAGCTTCATGCTTAATGAAGCATAATTTGTATTAATAGCAGCTATTAAATCTACAGTGCTTAATAGGAATTTAGAGGTGGAGGTCCCGAGTCACTGAGCTCCTCAAATGTGGTCCCCGGAGAGCTGAGCGCAGGCCTGAATACTGGCAGTAATGAATCTTGGGTCTAGTAGGGTGAAGGGCTGTGGTTGGGCAGGTGGAGAAAGGGGAGGGAGAAGAGAGAGGAAGCAGGGCTTAGAATTTCCAGCCGAGCAGGTGAGTTTTCTCAGGTTCTGGGTCCCTTGGTCATGTTAATGGCTTTGTTTCCAGTGTTGGGTGCTGGAGAACAAGTGGACTTGGCAAGTTTACAGACTTGCAGTCAGACTTGGGTTCTGCGGTGTGACCTGGCTTTGGTCTCTTAACCACTCTGAACTTCATTTTTCTTACCTGAGAAATGGAGATAATCAAATGCAGACAATATAATGGGAGCTGCTGTGAAAAATAACAAGGAAAGACACATGGATATAAAATTCAACGTTGGTGCTGCATCTCTCTCTTTTCCCATCCTTCCCTAAAACCAGTTCTATTTTAGTGTAATCTGGAAGGATTTCTGTACAAAGTTACTTTGGGAAGCCAACTAGCTCCATTTTAGACCTACATTAGCAAACGTTTCCCTGACTTGCCATGACCTCCCTTTAAACACTCACTGTGTGTGTATTTGCACTGTGTTGTAAATCCCCTGCTCAAATGTCTGTCTCCACCCCAAGCCCATGTGGTCCTTAAAGGCTATGAGAAAAAAAAAATGCGTCTTTCTCATTTTTGACTCCTATTTCCTAGGTGTGCCATCAGTTATGGTTGCTGTCATCACTGTTATTTTACAATTAAGAAAACAGTGTTAAGCACAGGGTCTTATTATCTGTTTTGATACATGTAACGCCAGCTGCTTGCTCTTGGGCAAAACACTAAGTCTACCTGGCCCTCAAAATTCACATCAACGCCCTTCGTGTTTCAAGTACTTTAGCGGCGGTTGGCCAAGACAGTTTCACAGTCACAGTGGGGTGGGAAAAGGGTAGATATAATATAGTGTTTGGGTAAGGGGGAAAGAAGAAATGTAGGACAGTCCCTGTGTTACGAACAAGAGAGGTTCTATAGGTTTGTTCTTAAGTTGAATTTGTGTGTCAGTCAAACCGGTACATTTACCTATTACCTGTGATAGAGGGTAGAGTCAATTAACAGAACCACCTCCTTGGTCGCTGAGAGTATTAACTATAAAAATACAGCACTTAGGCAGTGCTTGTGCTGTACAATTATTTTTACTAGAGCAGGAAAACCTGAGGCACCTTCAGGATGGAGCTGGGGGCTTATTCTGATGGTTGCACATTTGGTGTGACTGTCCTTTTCTGCACTGGACTATCTGGGTCTGGTCCACACGGTGGAGGCCTGGCTCCACGCATGGCTTCTGCTCAGCACTTGGGTAGGAGGAGACAGCAGCACAACACGAACCTTCAAAGAAATTATCAAGCTGGGCAGCCTGCCTTTGGGAGGGAGACCATCTGTGGCAAGCCATTATTACAATAATGCCTCAGGTCTATTTTAACGTGCCCAAGAGAAAAATGCCTTTAACAATCTACTAACACTCTGAAGTAGGAGGATTAGTAACAGCCCTTGTCTTGGACTCAGGCAACCAGCAGGAAATACACGCAGTGAAGACCTGCCCCATGGAACCTATTCAAGCCTGAGCGTCCTTACTGAACATTCCTCATTCAGGGAAACAACTATGGGAGTGGAGGAGAGCATTCTCTACTGCTTTACAGAACAGCGAGGTGCTCTTTCAGTTTCATGCACAAGTAAACATGCAGACTGTCTGCAGAGGGGGAGCATGTGACATGCGACACTATTTCAGGTGATTTTTCATTTCTACAAGGTTAGCTTAACTGTAATGGCTTGATCACAGAGGCGGGGCTCTTTGCTGGGCTGTGTACATCAAAAACAAAGTTTTAACAATTTCTTACATAACTGAACATACTCCTGTCATACATCCAGCAATCATTGTGCTGTTTGGTATTTACCCAAATGAACTGGAAACTTAGGTCCACACAAAAACCCACATGCAAATGTTTATAGCAGATTTATTTATGATTGCCAAAACTTGGAAGCAACTTAGTTGCTCAGGGAGTGAGAGGATAAATAAACTGTAATGCATGCAGTTGATGGAATATTATTCAGTGCTAAAAATTAATGAGCTCCCAAGTCATGAAAAGACACGGAGAAATCTTACATGCATATCACTAAGTGAAAGCATCCAATCTGAAAAAGAATCATGCACACTGATTCCGACTATATAACATCCTGGAAAAGGCAAAACTACGGCAACCATAAAAAGGTCAGTGTTTGCGAGAGCTTAAGGAGCTGTAAGGGATAAGTAGGCAGAGCATGGGATTTTTTAGGGCAGTGGAACTACTCTGTATGATACTGTGATAGTGGACACATGGTGCTGTACATTTGTTAAAACCATTTAAGGCACAATACCTGGAGGGAACCCTACTGTCAACTGTGGACTTGAGGTGGTAATGACAGGTCAATGTAGGTTCACCGATGTTCACAAACATGCTGTTCTGTGGGGGTGTTGGTAAGCTGGGAGGTTGTGTGTGGTAGAGGGAGTATATGGGAAATCTCTGGAACCTTCTCAAGTTTGCTGTGAACCTAAAACGTCTCTAAAAATTAAAAGTCCTAAAAAAAAAAACTATAACAACAAATATACTAAGTTCTCAGGACTTTTGTTGGATTTTTTTTTTCATTTGTTTATTATTATTATTTTTTTATTGTTGGGGATTCATTGAGGGTATAATAAGCCAGGTTACATTGATTGCATTTGTTAGGTAAAGTCCCTCTTGCAATCATGTCTTGCCCCCAGAAGGTGTGGCACACACCAAGGCCCCACCCCCCTCCCTCCTTCCCTCTCTCGGCTTTTCCTTCCCCCACCATGACCTTAATTGTCATTAATTGTCCTCATATCAAAATTGAGTACATAGGATTCATGCTTCTCCATTCTTGTGATACTTTACTAAGAACAATGTCTTCCACTTCCATCCAGGTTAATACGAAGGGTGTAAAGTCTCCATTTTTTTTTAATAGCTTAATAGTATTCCATGGTATACATATACCACAACTTGTTAATCCATTCCTGGGTTGGTGGGCATTTAGGCTGTTTCCACATTTTGGCGATTGTAAATTGAGCTGCAATAAATAGTCTAGTACAAGTGTCCTTATGATAAAAGGATTTTTTTCCTTCTGGGTAGATGCCCAGTAATGGGATTGCAGGATCAAAAGGGAGGTCTAGCTTGAGTGCTTTGAGGTTTCTCCATACTTCCTTCCAGAAAGATTGTACTAGTTTGCAGTCCCACCAGCAGTGTCAAAGTGTTCCCTTCTCTCCACATCCACGCCAGCATCTGCAGTTTTGAGATTTTGTGATGTGGGCCATTCTTACTGGGGTTAGATGGTATCTCAGGGTAGTTTTGATTTGCATTTCTCTAATACGTAGGGATGATGAACATTTTTTCATATGTTCATTAGCCATTCGTCTGTCTTCTTTAGAAAAGGTTCTATTCATGTCTCTTGCCCTTGTTGGTTTTTTTAAAATCAATTTTATTGGATATATTTGAGGTTTTAAATGTGTTAAGAGATACATGTGAATGGCAAAATGGTTACTGTAATAAAGAAGATTAATGTTATCTATCACATCCTATAGGTTTTTCTTGGTGACAAGGACAGCTAAAATCTACTTAACAAAATTCAGCAAGCTCATACAATGTGACTAATTTAATTTTTATTTATTTATTTTTTTTGTTGCAGTTTTGGCCAGGGCCGGGTTCGAACCT
Organism: Nycticebus coucang; assembly: GCF_027406575.1. Taxonomy (NCBI): domain Eukaryota; kingdom Metazoa; phylum Chordata; class Mammalia; order Primates; family Lorisidae; genus Nycticebus; species Nycticebus coucang. Next base: position 107,598,163 of record NC_069787.1, on the reverse strand, counting down.
ACCACCCTCAGTATATTAACTTCAGGTCAATTTTGTATTTTATTTTTAGAATTAAAATCACTCCAAAACCCCAAATATGACAAAGTGAAAGCATGCTTGTGGAAACCAAAAATATCAGCCAAAGAGAGACTAGCAGAGGCTTTAAAATGTCAAAACCTCTTATATCACATAGACCAAAAAGCTGATGATAGCTCAGAAGATGAGGAAGCAATCCTGGTATCCAAAATTATATAAATAATAAGATAACAAAAGGGATATAAAAAAAGATCATGAGAAGATCACTTCAAACAAGGAACAAAAGAGCAGAAGGGAAGAAAGGAAGAGAAAACCAGAGAGACGTTTTATACAAATTCACAAACAATCCTCACATTGATGTGTGGAGCACAAACCACAGGCACCACCCTAATGTGACCAACTTTAGTGCTCATGTAATAAATACATTAGCTGGCTAGACTTATTCATTTGAAATGTTACTTTGTGTCCTTTGACCTACATCTGTTCATTTCTTCTTCCTCTATCTGTTTTTAACCACTGTTTCATTCTCTGTGTATTGATTAAAAAGAAATATTCCACGTCTGAGGACATTTGCCTATCAGTGGAGTGCATGCTGTCCTGTAGGTGTGCTGACTTGGCAGAACCCAAGGCGGATCCCCCAGCCCGAGGTATCATAGCCCTTGGGACAAGAAGGGACTCCCCATGTATAGAGGAATTAACTGAGGCCTGGAGAGTAGAATAACTCAGGGAGTCACAGAGGCAGGCAATAAAAACACAACCGGCTCACAAACTCATTGCTTTCCTTTCCTACCAAGTCCAAGGTGAGCGGCACAGGGCTGACACAGGCGATGGAAACATGGAAAACATGGAGTCCTCACCCACCTGGGAGTGGATCCAGCTTTTCTATGTCCTTTTGTTGAAAATAACACAAGATCATGAAGACAGGTAAAAAGTATTTATTTAGAATAAGAAAGGAATTGAGTCAAATTCCACATTTTTTAAAAAGCTGACAAATCCAAAAAATAATATTGTACTAGTTGACAGACACATTGTGTAATGTCTTTTGCTATCATATTTTCATAGCATATTTTTTGATTATTCATATGACAATGATTTTAGAATGTTATTTCCTAAGGAGGGCAGAAAGTTGAATGAAGTCTTTTATGAAGTTTATCATCAAAAATGGGTCTATATTATTGGTAGTTGAGAAGTTTCTTTCATCTTCAGGTATCATTATAGTATTGTCACCTCAATGTGAGACTGTTTGTGAATTTCTGGTCTTTCTGGTTTTCTCTTCATTTCTTCCCTTCTGCTCTTTTGTTCCTTGAAGTGTATTGATTCTCATAATCTTTTTTTATATCCCTTTTGTTATCTTATTATTTATATAATTTTGGATACCAGGATTGCTTCCTCATCTTCTGAGCTATCATCAGCTTTTTGGTCTATGTGATATAAGAGGTTTTGACATTTTAAAGCCTCTGCTAGTCTCTCTTTGGCTGATATTTTTGGTTTCCACAAGCATGCTTTCACTTTGTCATATTTGGGGTTTTGGAGTGATTATTAATTCTAAAAATAAAATACAAAAATTGACCTGAAGTTAAGGAATACCTCCCCAAACCTTCAAATACATTTTTAAAATGCCAGTACTTTGTGAAAGCAACTTGTTTTAACTGCATGGTTGTGAAATCAGCTTACTTTTGTATTACATACCTTGACTATGTAGGAGTTGTTCTAGGCTGGTTTCCTCCTGTCCTTGTCTGCATCAGTGGTAATTTTGTACGTAGTTTTATCTGAATCTTTCAGATTTGGGCAAGACAAATTATGTCAGATAAACTAAGATATGCCCTGACAAAGATATTTACAACATAAATATGTCCTCTTGTTTTTAGTATTGCTACAGGTTCATGCCCTATAGTGTAAGAATATGCTCCAATTTATTTTGTGGCATTCTGAGAAAAAAGGATTTTAAGATGTATGCCAAATTTATAATTGTAAACACAACATTATTAAATGCAATTTCTGAAAAAAAGACATTTTTATCTAGGTGTGGATGAGCACTAAAGCCTTTGCTTATGATTTTATTCTTCTTGTAAGAATATTATACAGACTCAAATCTTATTTTTGACAAGTTGTATGATCATGAAAACACATTGCTGATGACTGTGATCTCACTTCATGAGAACATTGTTGGGACCCCGGCAAGAACCTTGGGAAGGAGCTAGGCAAGTGAGGAGCCTGGAGCTTGAGCATCCTCACTTCGTGGGAATCTGCTTCTGTCCCTGCACAGAGTGAGCTGTAGGGTTGGAGGGAGGAAGAGAGAGAGGCTAGTAGACAAACAGGAAGTGGTGGGATGATACAATCGTCCCATGTTAGAGGGAAGCACAGGAAATGAAGCATCATTGGGAGGGACTTTGGTCAGTTAGAGGGCTGGAAAGGCACCCTTAGGGAGGTGGTGCCCAAGCTGAAACTGAATGATGACTAGCACTTAGCTAGATGAATGGTGAAAAAAGGCATTTCAGATGCAAGGCACAGCGTGAACAAGGGCCTAGAGGTACACATAGCGTGCAGGAGTGCACAAGAAATGCAATATAACTGGAACACGATGCCAGGGAGGGGAATGGAGAGAATAAAGGCTCAGTAAAAACGGGCATAAGATCACAGGGGGCCTGGGGTTCCACGGAAGGGGACTCCATCCTGAGTGAAGGGGAGGCATGGAAAGATGCAGGAGAGACTGGTGATTAGAAAGCTGATAGAATAGGATAGAAGTGGGGTACGACTGGGGCGGGTACAGTCTGGTATGGGTTAGAGTAGCCATGTGTGAGAAGAGAAGGTCCAAGTATAAGAGGGAAAACTAAGGAGTTCAGGGGGGAATAACCTTGAACCAGTGATGATTTGTAAGATGATAGTCCAGATATCCAAGTTGATGGTGATGTTGAGAGACGGGACAAAGGAAGAGAAACAGGTTGGTTGGGGAGAGATGATGAACTGTGGAGATGTTCTGTGGGTACTAGATACATCCACGGTGCTGGTGAGGGACCTGCCATAGTGGCGAGATTAGGAAATCACTGGCATCATAAGTAGGATGAGCTCTTTAAAGAGGAGAGTGTGGAGTCGAAGAGTCAGGGATACCCTGAAGCACCCCGCATTGCTAGCAAAGAGGATGGGGATGCAGAGGAGACTGGAAAAAATGTTGAAGTGCAGGAGAAAGGAAGATCAGTCTCCAGGGAGTTGTTCCTGAATTTGGACCAGATCCTCGAGCAGGATAGGATCAGACAGAGCTTTCAACACTTGATGGTTGGTGAAGCCTAAATAATGGCAGGTGCATTTTACACTTTACATGTTGGTATCATCTGGTCATTGTACATAATTTAGAGGGAAAGACTAATTCCATTCTCTTTATCTTTTTTATCAGAAGGACCTGAAGAAATACAAAAGCATACGACTCTTGGTACTGATGCAGACATTGTATACAATTAGTAGACAACATAGAAAAGTACAAAATATTGAGGGCTTGCCTAAAATTATCTTTATGGTCTAAAATGTAAACCTAGATTTTGCATATGCATATGTATTTACTAACAACAGCGTATTTCAATTTTTTTTTAATCTCACAGCACAGTTGAACCTATAGTTAAACTTTCAATGTACACTTAAATTACACTGATCAAAAAAAGTAAAAAAAATATACTTTGCTTTGAACTTCTTTCAAAAATAGTTTAACAATCTTTAAAAATTTTCATGGTTCACTGCTTGAAAATCACTGTTCTAGATAGTTAGGTGTTGAATTCTATTTAGATGAGTAGAGATAAATTCATATCTCAGATGACTAGGTTTAGAACAATATTTATGTTCCCTCGGTCAGTGGGAGCTAGACTCCACACCCTTACTCAGGAATCCAGGTTGACATGAGATCCGCCATCTTGAAACTGCACCATCTGGAGCACATGGCTTTCCTCCTCAGGAGAAGGGATGCTGTGTCATCACCTGGCTCTGCAGTGCTTTGCTCCAAATGGGCCACATTCCACTTCCGTCAAGCTACAGCCCAACAGCCAAGACTAGTCATGCAGCCCCACCTAATGGCACAGAGGAGCACATTTCCTCCATGGTGGGCACTACATGTCTCCGCTGCACTCAGTTTTGTATAAATCCAGAGTCCCCCCAGCAGTGCCTGTGGCTCAAAGGGGTAGGGCGCCGGCCCCATATGCCCGAGGTGGCAGGTTCAAACCCAGCCCCAGCCAAAAGCTGCAAAAAAAAAAAAAAATCCAGAGTCCCCCAAACAAACTCAGAAGTCAAGAAAATATAAGCTAATTAATAAGATAGCTTATAATTAATATTAACAAGTCCCACTAAAATGTTTTTCTTGAAAATTACCTACATAAATCTATATGATTTTATAATGTCTGGTTTCACCAGAAGCAATTTATTTTCGTTAAACCCAGTCGTTTCGATTTTGAAATATTATTTGTAATATTAGTTGTAATACCATGTTAACGTTACATTTTCGTATTTTCCAGTATCAATTTAAGTAAGAGTAACTAGAATGCTTTCGATTGTTGCTGTTTTTATATGAAAATATGAGACATTTAGAAAATTACAGTCATAAAAACTTTGTCTTTGCTGTAAAACCTAATCATGGCATAATTAAAATGTGTCGTGATATATTTCTATGCTTGCTTTCTGTATAAATGAACAAATACAACAGAGATAAAACATACAGTCACTTCTGAAGAATTGAGTTTTAACGAAAACTTAATTTACCAGTAGATGTTTTTCTCATTCTAATTTATAAGGAAATTACTAAACTGTGAAATGTTAATTTTCTAAGTTTTAGTATACGTTTTTATTTCTTTTGAACTACAGGCATTCAAGAAAAAGTTTCCAAGTACAGAGTTAGCAATCATTTAGAGAAAATAAAGCTTGAATGCAAGACTTGTTTACTTAAAAGAAAAGTTAAGGAATCATTCTGTTCCCTTTTTTTGGATCACATTCTACTGTTCCACAGGCCATAAAGTATGATTTCTTTTCTTTATTTTAAAAAAAATGAATTTTGGCTTTGAAAGAATTTTTCATGTTATGATATGTTTATCTAAAGATCCTATTACTGCAACTTAGTATAGTTTTAGAATGTTGCCAGTTTCCATAGCATACAAGTTAATTTTTTAAGTTTACTTTTTAATTTTTACCCTACTAGAGAATTGGGAAATTAGTTTTTATAGAAAGATTACACTTAAAAATAAAATTAGTAAATCACAGTTTAATTATAATAGTATCTCATTTCTTGATTTTGAATTTGTCTTGAAATTGATAAAAGTTATAACTTATAACTCTTTATAGACACTTGCATATATTTTATTTTTTTCCTGGTCAGAACATATTTATTTCTCAAGCAGTTTTAAAGGAGGTTTTCAATAACTTTTTAATAAAATGGGGTTTTAGATTTTTACTTACATATTTTATGTTGGATATTCTTGAGAAATCCTTACTTATCAGGCAATCTCTTTTGCCTTCTCAATTTAATTTCTGAATATCATTTTAAAACTATACATTTAAATTACTTTATAGGAAATGAATATAAATTATAGAGCAGTAAGCTCACAGCTTTCTTTTTTTTAATCCCAAATCTATTTATTTTTATTTTATTTTATTTTTTTCAATTCAAGACCAATTTATTCTCAAGTTTTGCCAACATAAATACTATCTTTGAAGTGCACCAAATCCTTCCATAACAACTCTAAAGATATGACCATGTCACGAATTTGCGTGTCATCCTTGCTCAGGGGCCGTGCTAATCTTCTCTGTATCATTCTAATGTTAATATATGTTCTGCCGAAGCCAGCACTATAGTCCCAAATTTATTTATTATTTTCTTTTTTTTATTGTTAAATCATAGCTGCGTACATTAGTGCAATCGCCTGTATCCATTCTAAGATGTACCATAGATGTGGCCCCACTCGTTACCCTCCCTCCACCAAAACCTCCCCCCTCCCTTCCCCTTCCTTGGCCCTTTCCCCATAGTCTTGTGCTATAGTTGGGTTATAGTCTTCATAGCTCACAGCTTTCTTTTTCTTTCTTCTTGATTTTTTATTTACAGAAGTCTTTGTATTTGAAAATGTGCAAAAAGATTAATATAGTATCTGGAATCCATTTATTTGTAAATAATAGAAAACCAAGTAACAATGGCATCACAGATTACAAAAAGCGGGAGGGAGTGGGGGGTGGTAGGAAGTCCAGGCAGTCACTGTGGCTCAGCAAAGCCATCAGGAAACCAAGCTCCTTCACCTCACTGTTGGGTCACCCTGGGTGTGCAGGCCTTCTGCCACCCACTTGACGCCTTGTCGTTACAAAGTGCCTGCTTCTCTTCAAACCTCTTATCCAGGATCTAGGCAGGAATGAGGTGGAAGGGGTCGGGCAAAATTCTCTGTCTTAACCAAGCTTCACCTTCTGATTGAGCCCCAAATTGAATTACATCTTATTGGCCAGCACTGAATTAAGCCTCCATGCTTTGCAAGGGCACCAGGGAGGCTGAATAGTTTTAACTTCGTTAGTGAAAAAGTGGGAAGGGATACTGGACAGGTAATGAATGAACAGGTTTAACGCATGAACTTAAGTGAGTTAAAATAAAGTTATGTAATTAAAACCTTTACATATGGGTGGCGCCTGTGGCTCAAAGGAGTAGGAAGAGGGTGCCAGCCCCATATGCCAGAGGTGGTGGGTTCAAACCCAGCCCCGGCCAAAAACTGCAGACAAACAAACAAAAAAACCTTTACATATATACTTATGAGACCAGTGTACAAATGATGTTAAGTTTATTTATTATTTTTATTGTTTCAGGTTAATTTTGGGTACAAAGAATTAGGTTACCATGTTTGCATTTATTAGGTGAAGTCCCGCCCACAAGAGGTGTGCCATACACCCTAACATTGTGCCCATTGAGGGGGAGCACACCCATAACCCCTCCCCTCTCCCACTCCCTCATTCTCTTGCCCCCCACCTTGAGTTGATTTAAGTTTTCCTCCTATGTGGGGCGTGTATTAGATTGTCTACTGGCTTCATATTAGACTTGAGTACATTTGATTCTTGCTTCTCCATTCCTGTGATACTTCACTGAGAAGAATGTGTTCCAACCCCATCTAGGTTAATACAAAAAATGTAAAGTCTCTATCTTTTTTAATGGCTAAATAGTACTCCATGGTATACATATACCACAGTTTCTTAATACATTTCTGGGTTGGTGGGCATTTACGTTGATTGCATATTTTGGCAAATGTAAATTGAACTGTGATAAACAGTCTAGTGGTAAAAGAATTTTTTTTCTTCTGGGTAGATGCCTAGTTATGGGATTGCAGGATCAAAATGGGAGGTCCAATTTGAGTTATTTGAGGTTCTCCACACTTCTTTCGAAAGAGGTTGTATTAGTTTGCAGTCCCCTAACAGTGTAAAAGTGTTCCCTTTTATATTTTTTTTTTTTTTTTTTTTTTCCAGTTTTTGGCAGGGAGCCGGGTTTGAACCTGCCACCTCTGGTATATGGGGCCAGAGCCCTACTCCTATGAGCCACAGGCACTGCCCCAAAGTGTTCCCTTTTCTCCATATCTGTAACTTTGAGACTTTGTGATGTGGGCTATTCTTGCTGGGGTTAGGTGATATTCTCAGGGTGGTTTTGATTTGCATTTCTCTAATAATTAGGGATGATGAGCATTTTTTTCAAATGTTTGTTAGCCATTCATCTGTCTTTCTCAGAGAAGGTTCTGTTCATGTCTCTTGCCCAGTGGTAGATGTGATTAATTTGAGATTCCGGTAGATTCTTGTTATCAGCCATTTGTCAGATTCACACCTTGCAAATATCTTTGGCCATTCTGAAGGTTGTCCTTTTGGTTTACTTGTTGTGTCCTTAGTTGTGCAGAGGGTTTTCAGCTTAATTAAGTCCCATTGTTTCAATGGCCACCGGAGTCTTTTCATAAAATCTTTCCCCAGTTTGGGCGGCGCCTGTGGCTCAGTGAGTAGGGCGCCGGCCCCATATGCCGAGGGTGGTGGGTTCAAACCCTAGCCCTGGCCAAACTGCAACAGAAAAATAGCCGGGTGTTGTGGCGGGCACCTGTAGTCCCAGCTGCTCGGGAGGCTGAGGCAGGAGAATCGCGTAAGCCCAAGAGTTAGAGGTTGCTGTGAGCCGTGTGACGCCACGGCACTCTACCCGAGGGGGGTACCGTGAGACTCTGTCTCTACAAAAAAAAAAAAAAAAAAAAAATCTTTCCCCAGTTCAACATCATCAAGAGTTTGCCCCACACTTTCTTCTAAGATTTTTATCATTTCATGTCTTATATTTAAATCTTTTATCCATCTTGAGTCACTTTTTGTAAGTGGTGAGAGGTGCGGGTCCAGTTTCAGTCTTTTACTTGTGGTTATCCACTTTTCCCAGGACCATTTGTTGAATAGGGATTCTTTTCCCCCAGTGTGTGCTTTCGTTTGGTTTATCAAAGAGTAGATGGCAAGTGGAGACTGGTTACATCTCTTGGTTTTCTATTCTGTTCCATATGCCTATGTCTCTATTTTTGTGCCAATACCATGCTGTTTTGATCACTGTGGACTTGTAATATAACTTGAAGTCTGATAGGGTGATGCCTCTGGCTTTGTTTCTATTACTAAGAATAGCCTTAGCTAGATGTTTTTTTTTCTGGTTCTGTACAAAACAAAGAACTATTTTTTCCAGTTCTTCAAAATATGATGTTGGTATTTTAATGGAGATTGCATTGAATCTGTAGATTGCTTTGGGCAGAATAGACATTTTGACAATGTTGATTCTGCCCAGCCGGGGGCATGGTATGTTCTTCCATTTGCTAATGTATTTTACTATTTCTTTTCTTAATTTTATAATTCTCTTGGTAGAGATCTTTCATGTCTTTTGTTTGGTATATTTGTATTTCATTTTCTTTGAAGCTACTATGAAAGGAATTGTATCCTTGAATTGCTTCTCAACTTGGCTGGTGGCATATACAAAGGCTACTGATTTGTGGACATTGATTTTGTACCCTGAGATATTACTGTCTTTCTTAATCACTTCCAGGAGTTTTGTGGTTTAGTTTCTGGGGTTTTCTATGTATGAGATTATATCATCAGCCAAGAATGACAGTTTGACCTCCTTTGCCCATATTTGGATATGTTTTATATCTTTCTTTTGCTTGATTGCATTGGCTAGAACTTCCAGCACAATGTTGAATAATAGTGGCAATAGTGGACATCCTTGTTTGGTTCCAGTTCTATATGGAAAAACTTTCAGTTTTACTCTATTCAGTATGGAGATATTAGCTGTGAGTTTGTCGTACATAGCTTCAATCAGCTTAAAAATGTGCCACCTATGCCTATTTTCTGAAGTGTTCTTGTTAGAAAAGGTTGCTAGATTTTGTCAAATTCTTCTTCCGCATCTATTGAGAGGATCATATGGTCTTTGTTTTTGCTTCTATTGATATGGTGAATTACCATTTATGGATTTGCATATGTTAAACCAGTCTTGCATCCCTTGGATGAAGCCTACTTGATTGTGATGTATAACTTTTTTGGTGGGGCTGGGGCTGGTTTGAACCTGCCACCTCCTGCATATGGGGCTGGCACCCTACTTCTTTGAGCCACAGTTGTCACCCAATGTATAATTTTTTTAATGTGTAGCTGAAATCTCTATTAGATAAGATTTTTTTTTTTTTTGAGTATTTTTGCATTGATATTCATTAGTGAAATTGGGAAACTGGTCTATAGTTCTCCTTTTTAGTTGGGTCCTTTCCTGGTTTTGTTATCAGGGTTGTGCTTGCTTCATAAACACAACACTTTCTATGTTACAGAAAGTTCCTTCCTTCTCGGTGTTTTGGAGTAGGTTCTGCAGTAGAGGTACAAGCTCATCTTTGAGGGTCTGATAGAACTCTAATGTGAAACCATCTGGTCCCAAGCTTTTTTTTTTTGGAAGCTTTTTTATAGTTTCTGAAATCTCAGTGCTTGATATTGGTCTGTCGAAGAGATCTATTTCTTCCTGGTTAAGTCTAGGGAGATGGTGTGATTCCAGGTATTGGACCGTTTCCTCCATATTGTCAAATTTCTGGGCATAAAGTTTTTTTTTTATAGTAGTCAGAAATAATCTCTTGCATCTCTTTGGTATCAGTTGTTGTTTCCCCTTTTTGTTTCTGTTTGAGATTATTCAAAATTTTACTTTTCTACTTCTAGTTAATCTGGTCAATGGTTTATCAATCTTATTTATCCTTTCAAGGAACCAACTTTTGTTTCATTAATTTTCTGAATGATTCTTTTGTTTTCAATTTCATTTATTTCTGATTTAATTTTGGTTATTTCTTTTCTTCTGCTAGGTTTGGGATTGGATCGCTCTTCCTTTTCCATTTCTTTAAGATGATTCATTAGGTTGCCAATGTGCTCTCTTTCTGTTTTTTGGATATGAGTATCTAATGCAATAAATTACCCTCATATGACTGCTTTTTCAGTGTTCCACAGGTTTTGTTAACAGCTTGTGCCTTCATTGTTGATAGGTTTTATGAAGTTAATGATTCCTTTTTTATTTCTTCCTTGACCCAACTGTCATTCAGCATAAGGTTGTTTAGTTTCCATGTCTTTGTGTGGGGATGAGAATTTTTGTTGGAGTTGAGTTACACCTTTATTGCCTTGTGGTCTGAGAAGATACAAGGTATAATTTCAGTTCTTTTGATTTTATTGAGGTTTCATTTGCATCCTAGGATATGATCTATTTTAGAGAATGTTCCAAGGACTGAGAAAATAATGTATATTCCTTAGCTTTGGGATGGTGTGTCCTGTATATGTCTATTAAGCACTGTTTTCTAGGGTCACAGTTTAAGTCCTTTATATCTTTGGCTGTAAGAGGAGTGTTAAAGTCCCCTAGTATTGTGGTGTTATAGGATATCATATTGCTCTGTTTCATAAATCTGGGAGCATTTAAATTGGGTGCATAAATATTTAGAATTGAAATATCTTCTTGTTGTATTGTTCCCTTGACCAATATGAAGTCTCCATTTTTGTCTTTTTTGATGTAAGTTGCTTTAAATCCACTTGTATCTGCAAATAAGGTTGTGACCCCTCCTTTCTTCTGATTTCTATTTGTCTGTAATATTGTTTTCCATCCCTTCATACAGAGTCTTGCTTTGTCCTTCAAGGAGAGGTGTGTTTTCTATAGGCAACATATGGTTAGTTTGTGCTTTTTTATCCAATCAGCCACCTGATACCTCTTCAGTGGGGAATTCAAGCCATTAACATTTTTAAGATAATTGATAAGTATGATGGAGTTCTATTCATCTTATTTTATGAAAGTCCATTGTTTAGTTTTATCCTTTGTGTCATTGTGGAAGGTAGGTTTTGTCCTTTAGTTTCTTGATGTTTGGTTTTCTGATGGTCCATTGAGATGGTCAGTGTGTAGAATAGGTCTAAGTATTTCCTGTAGAGCTGGTCTTGATGTGGTAAACTTCCTCAATGTTTGCATATCAGTAAATGATTTGATGTCTCCATCAATTTTAAAGCTTAGCTTAGCAGGATATAGAATTCTAGACTGAAATTGTTTTGTTTAAGAAGGTTAAAGTTAGATGATCATTCTCTTCTGGTTTGAAAAGTTTTATTTGAGAAGTCCACTCTCACCATGGAGAGAGTAGACTGCCCCTATAGGTCAATTGGCACTTACTCCTGGCTGCTTGCAGAATTTTCTGTTATCTTAGCTTTGGACAGGTTCATGACAATGTGTCTTGGAGAAGCTCTGTTTGAGGTGAGAAAACCTTGGGTTCCATATCCCTCTGAAAGGATTGTGTCAGAATCTATGGTGATATTTGGGAAATTTTCATTTATGATATCCTCCAGTAGGGCTTCCATCTCTCTGGGGGATTTCTTCTTCCCCTTCAGGGATACCAGCTCTCTGTGCTGATTCTCCACTGTTCCCGACCTACTTATCATCTCTTGGAGTCTTCTGCTGCCTCTCTGTGCCCCCAAAGTGATGTTTCTGGGTAGGCCCCTCAGCTAGAGGTGGATATAGTCCTTTTCTCTTCAGTCTCACCATGCATAGCACAAAGGAGCTGTCTCTATTCTGCCTTCTCTCTGTCTCCTCTATAAAACGCCTTAATTCCTTTTGAATTTGCTTGAGTAAAGTCTAAACCAAGTGTTTCTGATTGGCAAATAACTCTTTCAACTGGTTCCATCTCCTGGCTCTGCTTTTGTCGACATGTGTTTTCTGAGGCTAAAGGTTGAACATATCACATTACCCAGTGTCCATTTCTACAGATGACATTCATTCCTTGGTATTACAAATGATGCTGCATTTACCACTTTACCATGTGTGCCTAAGAGAGCTTCTTTGGGGATGACTCTGAGAGGGGTTCCTGGTTTGGGTAATGGTGCTTGGCTGCTCCTACATGGCTATTTCTGCTTGCACTCTCAGGACCTGCACACAAGGTCCTCAACAAACTTGGTTGCTATCCAGATCTGTAGTTTTTGCCATTCTGATGGATCTGTAATGTCTGATTTGGGTTTAAACTTGCATTTCCATAGTTACCAATGAGTTTGGGAATATCTTACACGGTTTTTAGCTTCTTAAGTTTCCTCTTCTGTGAATTGTCTGTTCATTTCCTTTGCCCATTTTTCTCATTGGGTTCTGAAAAAAAAATTTCTGATCTCTTTTTAGCTGGTAAACAAATACACTGTATAGATTTTGATAATGATATCTAAAGAGTTTAAACAACTCTCTCTAAAGTATGGATTCCTGTTCATAATATTTTAAGTCTTAACTAACCATACCTCCTTATTTACTTTCTCTCTTAGACACACACACAATGTTGTTTATAATGAAGTACTTTTGCAGAAATTATTACTTTGATTATGTAACAATCTGTCCAGTTAGTTTTTAACTGTGAATTTATTTGGAGTGGCTAATTATTTTTTTTAACTCTCACTGTGCCTATTGTATACATGTTTTTCACATCCAAATTTCAAAAAAACTTACAGTATTTATTTGTTCCCATTTCTGTGTTAAAATTCTCATAGTAAATTAAACATATAATGAAACTGAAAAAGGTAGAAGGGCTGACTTTATTACTTCTACCTGCGTCCCCCTCTCCCTTCATGTATTCTATCTTTCTCCCTCTTTTCTTCTCTATCTCTGTCTGGTGTATTAGTCAAAATGAATACTGGAAATCTTAAGTTCTGTGATTTGGGGGATGTTTTCAATATGCATGATTTTGCCTAAAACAGAAGAGCCTACTTGAGGGAAATATTTTTTATCCCTGAAAATGCAAATCCTTCATATCCATGCAATATGACCATAAACTGCACCCTGATCATAGGTGGGTACACTCTCAGCCCCTCCCTTCATACTTCACCTCTCACACAGGAGAAAAACATCCAAAGACTAGTCTTCCTTAGCTCTCCCTACAGGATGTTTTTGTCAGGAAGAATACATTCAAATGCATCTGTGCTGGGTTAAGATTTTCACTATGTCCAGAGCAAATACTCCTGGGGTCCTAGTCTCAGAAACCCAGGCTCCCTTCAAGATGGGCTGACAGAGTAAGCTTGAGTATGCTCTCTCACTTCCAGATGAATCCAGGGGTTTCACCTAAGCCAGAAAACTCTTCTGAAAAACTGTAATCTTTATTTTCTCAACAAAAGTGGCTATTCTTCAATGTCACCAACATCACCTTTATCCTTAAACCTGGACACAATATTTACTTTTTCTTGCCTGAATGAGTTGAGGAAAACTGGCAGCAAAGCCCAGGAGTTCTGGACACACACATGGATTGCCAATTTGTGAAAGCCTTCATCACTTTTCTGGTGATGAGCAGTCTGCCCTATGACCTTCTGTCAAATGCAGTCTAAGTTGGAGGTAATTTGTATATAGTGGAAGAACAGCTTATAGTTTAGGTCAAAATCTGTTAGTAGGCTTTCATGGTAACATTCCAGCTGCTGTTAAGAGATAGAAAGAATGCACACAGGTTCCCCCCCTTTTTTTAAATCAAATTGCTCCCCTACCAAGTGACAGAGTTGACATATTTTCATAAGCTGAAAATTACATTATAATTTATCAATGGAAGATAATACACAATGCAGTTTTTCCATATTTTCTAAAACATGTCTTCTCAGAGGAGGCTTGTGGCTGGCCATCACCAATGTTGCAGATGAATACCTACTTGTTTCAGAAGGCTTCTTGTGACCACTCCTCTCTTTCCTCAAGTCTTACATCTACTGAGCTAAATCTGATGGGCACCTGGATGAGCTCTAAAATGCAGGATTCACACTAGCAAGAAGTGCTTTGATGTGTCTGTTACATATAGGTCGTGAGCAGCTCATTAATGGTATCAGGTGTCATGAGGTGGGTTTCAGTTTTATCTTGAGGTCATGAAGCTCTCGTGGTGGGTTTTGAGGAGTGATCTGAGCGATCTGAGCCTATTAGGAGTATCCTCATGCCTACCTCTTCCACACTCAGTGACCCTCTTTCAGGTGGTTCACCTCAGCTGAGACATGGTATGTCAGGAGGTTAAATCACAGGAGGAGTTTGGAATAAAAGGCTTAGTGAAAGAAATGGAGAGAAGAAAGTAAGTTGGAAATCCTTACAGATCATTAGTCCATATCATGCTTCAGTTTGTTTCTGCTAGAGAAGGTGCTGCTGGAAGCCTAGATTCTCTGTCCTCCCAATGATTCTCTGAACTATCTAATATATTCCTCCATATATGCCTGCTGTCTTCAACTAACAGTGCCTTTTTTGTTTGTACCTAAGAACCTTCACCAATACTCATTCTCTCTCTCAACTTACTCTTTAGTTTCCTGATTATGGCAATTCACCTTAATATAGATGCTCTTAGCTCCACATGGGCCTCCTTTATAGTGTTCACTTTAAGAGCAATTATACATTTATAGCAGTCATTCTCAACCTGAGGGTTGTGACCCATAGGAACTATATTAAAGGGCCACGGCATTAGGAAGGTTGAGAACCTTTGATTTATAGGATTATTTAATAATTACTTTTCTCTTCCACTAGACTATAAATTCAGCGAAGGCAGGAAATCTTGTGCTGTGGGTGTTACTTAGCATAGGGGGGCATGAATAAGTGCAGTAACGGTAGAACACCTTTGAGAAGAATAGATAAAGAAATGAATAAGGACTCTACTGGCTCTGTGTCTCCAGGGTCATTGGAGGTTTCAAGACAGAGGTTGTCAGAGACTTGGAGGATGGTCTTCTGGTATTACTGCTCTTGGAGATGAGGCCCATTTACTCTTGTTTCTAAGTGCATATTTCTATAAGGTTTACTCTTGTGTTGGTTTTTAGTTCTTCTTTGGATTACTTTTTTTTTTTTTAACACTCATTTTATTTTTGGAACTGTAGTTGTTTAATCAGGGCTTTTCAGTTTCTATCTGGTATGTGTTTTGGGACTTGTTGTAGCTCGAGGCGCTAAAAAGGAAAATGGCATTTGTCACTAGGCTCTAGCATCACACGTTCTGCTTTTTCAAGGAGACATTTTATTCTTCAAGGCTACTTAATTCCCTAGAGGTTTGGGTAGACATTTGGCTCCAAGAAACAAGCACAGTATTCAGAATACAACATCTGTGAAGGAATATGGCCTCTGCCTCTCTTCAGCTGTGTGACCTTGGGCAGGAGATCTAATCTTTCTGGAATGTAATTTCTTTATTTATAAAATGGGGATGAAGATATTTTCTACATGGGGCTGCTGGGAGGATTAAATTAGGGAGTACCAATAAGATTTTGGTCCCAAGTAAATATGTAGCAACTCTTTGTATGTCTCCCTGCCCTTTCTCTTTCTTTTCTTTCTAAAGAAAATCTGCATTGAGGAGTTTAACAGGAAGCCACCTATGGACAATTTTGTCCAGGCTTGACCACAGAACCCCTGAATGAATAAATGAATGAATAAATTCACTCAGTGAGTGAAGAAAGGAAGATATGGATAAATGAAGGAGTTACCTACTCTATCCATTATGAGATGATATTGAAATAGTAATTATCTAATGAGTACCTAAAGGGTTGGGCATTATGGCATATGCTACAGAAATGATCTCATTTAATTATCATAAGAGTCCTTTAAGAAAGTTACCATTTATCACCATTTTACAAATGAGAAAAATGAAAGCTCAATTGTCATATACCATTGGTGCCGTGACTATTAAGTGGTTTTCTTAAGGTATCATGAAAATAGAAGGCCATAGATATGTAGTGTGTGTATAGGGGTATTAGCAGGTTTGTAGCCTTGGATTAGTTTCTTCGTCTCTCTGTGCTTTATTTCATTGTTTGTAAATGGAGATATAAATGTATTCACCTAATAACATTTTTTGTGAAGTTGAAATGAGGTAAGTGCAGCATAATTCCTGGTACCTCGTTAGTGCTTAAAAAAATACATGTATAAAAAATAATTCCTGGGTAGAACCTGTGGCTCAGTGAATAGGGTGCTAGCCCCATATACCAAGGGCGGTGGGTTCAAACCTGGCCTCAGCCAAACTGTAACAAAAAAATAGCCAGGCATGGCGGGTGCCTGTAGTGCCAGCTACTCGGGAAGCTGAGGCAAGAGAATCGCCTAGTCCAAGAGCTGGAGGTTTCTGTGAGCTGTGAGGCCATGACACTCTACTGAGGGTGACAAAGTGAGACTCTGTCTCCAGAAAGAAAGAAAGAAAAATAATTCCCATGACAAAACTTGTTATAGTGGAAAACATTTCCAAGACTTAGGCCATTCAGCTTTATTCTAAAACTGCTAAAGTGACACAGAGAAACTTTTGGAAGGTTTGTACCTTAACGTACTTTTCTAACATGTTCTGGTCTTAGCATAGGGGTGGAAGCCTGAGGCCTTCTGATTTCAAGATGGTTCTTTTTGAAGCACCAAAGGCGGCAAGAAAAGCTTCATGGTTTTCTTCTTCACCCCCTTTTTTTTTTAAATTCTTTTTTTTTTTTTTTTTTTTTGTAGAGACAGAGTCTCACATACCACCCTCAGGTAGAGTGCCGTGGCATCACACAGCTCACAGCAACCTCTAACTCTTGGGCTTACGCGATTCTCCTGCCTCAGCCTCCCGAGCAGCTGGGACTACAGGCGCCCGCCACAACACCCGGCTATTTTTTTGTTGCAATTTGGCCGGGGCTGGGTTTGAACCCGCCACCCTCGGCATATGGGGCCGGCGCCCTACTCACTGAGCCACAGGATCAAAGTATTTGTTCTATAATATTTGGATTCAGTCAAAAGGCTGCACCTGAGTACCTAGAAGGCCACATGTACACTTAAGGCTGCAGGTTCTCCAGCCCCATGCGGAGATGGGACCATTCCCCACATACTCTGGGAATACCAAGACCTAAGATTCATACTGAACAACTAGACAATAAAAGGAGGAAAGCTTAGGTTGAGACCAGATCACTGAGAATCTTGGATCTGAGGGGGTTTAATTCAATTCAGCTTAATAAATTATCTCTGAGCCCTTGCTGTATACCAGGCTCATCACTAGAAAATGAATACACATGTGATTGTGATAAAACCTCTGCCCAGGACTTTTACCCATAGTTCATAAATTCGTTTTTGTTGTCTGTAAGTTTTTTGCCATGAACCCTCTGTCTGGTTGACTTAATATAAAGCCCTTTATTCAGACCAGATAAACCAAGACTTTTTCAGGTATTTGGTGAGACCTAATCTGTGCATAATGCAATGGTAGGTACGTTTTAAAACTATTTAGAGTATAAATGTCTTACCACAACAAATAAGTGAGGTGTTGGTTATGTTCACAAGTTTGATGTAAGCATTCCACATTGTATATCAAATTAGCACATTGTATGAATTGCATTAATGCGCACAGTTATGATGTAATAAAAAAATTAAAAAAAGAACATAGCTCATTTGCTTCAAGGGACTCAGGAATCCCTGGAGCACCAGAGACTTTGCTTCGAAAGTGTAAGTTGCTGGAAGTCTATGTGCCCTTCAGCCTGAGAGGCACCCCCCAGGGGAACTTTTGTGTTGCGAGCTTCATGGCATGCATGGAGCCTGAGAAACAGAAGTCAGGGAGTAGGCTGCCATGGTGCTGATGGGGATGCTGTTCAAACAGATGAATAGACACAGAAAGATAGTGAAAAATCTATTAGTCAGATAGCAAGGACATAAGTCTGGATTGTTTGGGTATGACTGGCAGGGAACTGGTAGTGAGCTGTGGCATTGGGCTCCAGGGAAGCCCAAGGGACAGGAATGTGTGTGTGTGTGTGTGTGTGTGCACGCCTGCACGCACGCGCATGCATGCGCACATGTGCCCACACAAGTGCATGGAAGTTACCAAGGTAGCAATGGAAGGACCACTAAATAGACTCAGCCTTCTTAGGTCCCTTGATGACTCTATGACTAATGAGTTCCACGTGGTAAAAATGAGGTAGAAAATATCCTGTCTTAATATCAGACAAAAAAACATCCTCTTAAGGTATGAATGATCTGTATTTGGGAGAAAATCATGATTAAAACTGCTTAGGTAGAAGCACAGGCATGGATTCTGGAAGAAGACCAGGCAATGAAGAAAAGATGATGAAACTTCCCTTCAAAGAGAAAAGGAAAGGAACTTGTTTTCTATATCCAAGGAAGAGGAGAGGAG
Source organism: Nycticebus coucang (assembly GCF_027406575.1). Lineage (NCBI taxonomy): Eukaryota > Metazoa > Chordata > Mammalia > Primates > Lorisidae > Nycticebus > Nycticebus coucang. The sequence goes on along the minus strand of NC_069787.1, from coordinate 107,579,576 downwards.
AGAGGTGGAGAGGGCAGGCAGATGGCAAAAGGCTAGTGAGGGGTCGAAAGGAGTCTGAAGGACAAGGATGCCTGTGGTGAGGTGTGGCTGTTACTGTGTCATGTGCACAGTGACTCATCTCCATGATACCAACACTTCCAAGAACACTTTGTTGGACTTTTCCTTGCTTCCCTCTGGAACTCAAGCAAACAGTAGAGCTTAACTCTTGAGCAGACGAGATAAGAAACAGGAGAGAAGTCACAGTAGCCATGCCTGGCAGAACCTTAGGACAGTGCTCTGGGTCTCTAGCAATGCTGGGTAGTTAGAGAGCCCATCTTCAGTGGGCTTCAGGGGTAAGGTGGCCTTGGCTGACATCTGGGCAGCATGGAAGAGTAAGATGGAGCTGGTCTGTCCACTCCCGCTGGCCCATTTCTGGTTTAGTAGTAAGAACGCCCTACTTCAGGGATCAATTGAGATCATACATAGAGAGCTCCAGTGCTTTGTAAGTGCTCAGTGTATGCCCAGTGTTGTGAGGATTATCTTTGCCTTGGTCTCCAGTCACGATGCTGCCACGTTCAGCTCCAGTCTAACGGTGTCCTGACTGAATCCCCAATAGGGTACAGTTTGCTGTGTCCCCACCCTCCCATCCCACCCACATATCTTCCCCAAGTGTGGGTTCCAGGGAATCCCAACTCAGCCAAAGCTGTTCTCAGTGTCTCACCTCATCAAATAGTCTGAACAATGAACACTCTCAGAGGTCGTTTTTATTGTGAAATTCTAAAATCATATTTATTCACCAATTCACAGAAAGTGTCATAATGACCACCAACATGAATCAGTTTGTAGGCATTTACAAGCCACGGCTAAAAATAAAAATCTGTGGGGAAGAGGCATTTAACAAATTACTTGGAAACTGCAAGAATTGTAACTGTTAGAAATCTGAAGTTCGTGATTCAAACATGGGTCAGATCACAGTCATGGAAAGAAGCCTGACAGATTCCTGGGATGGTTCTTATTTCCCTCCAAGGTCTTTATATTCGTATAGACTCTTGGCACCCCTCGCTGTGCAAGTCTGAATTGGATGTGACAGCTCGGTTGGGCAGGGAGAGGATTCTGAGAAAAGGGCTGGGCAGGGAAAAGGCAACCTTGCCAACTGAGGAGACTGTGCACTCTTAGAAATTAGGTTCAATTTGCTATAAATTCATATAGTCCTAATGAGATATCCCAAAGTTTGTATTGTAAAACACTCATACACACAACAGTATATTTATCAAATAAGCACATTTTCTAGACTAAAGAGATTCATTTTTTGAGGCAGCTTGAAGAGTTGGGAAATGTGCCCTGTGTCAGGCATACTCCTGGAGGTGAAGCTGGCTACTTTGGGAGGCTCTGCCAGGTGGTAATGACGGAAGGTGATTCTGTGAGAGGAGGCTGCTGCTGCTGCTGGATTAGACAGAGGCTGGGAGGAGAGAAAGCACACCTCACCTCCCTGTCAAAGCCACATACCCCGAGTTGAGCAGCTCAGGATGAACAGCCGTCCCTGGCTCCTAAATGGTGGTGGCATCTCCAGGTGAAGGAGAAGCGAAGGGCTGAAAGAAGAGCTCACTAGATCTTCTAGACTGGCCGAACCCAGAACCTTTACACTGAATTCCAAAATTATGCCTCAAGGTGATGAATTCAACAGCGTTTTACCAAGTGTTTGGGGGCAATGGCAGAGACAACAGGAGGGGAGCCCCCGCAGCCCTGGGGGGTTATCAGCAGCTGCAGTCTAAGTGCACAGACCCACTGTGTACAACATCGCCCCCTGCCTGCGCTGGTTGAATTTAGCACATGAAATCTGTGATTCGCAAAGGTCTCTCCTGTTCTCCTGTAGCTGACCCAGTTCTTTCATTCAACATGGGGCACAGGCACACTGCTGAATCTCAGTATTCACAAGCCAGACCTTCAGTTTCCAAATGTTTGCCAAATTCCTACTTTTTATTATATGTTCCAGCCACTGTTTCCAGTGCTTTGAGAACTAACAGTAAACAACAAGAAAAATGTGTGATACCCAAATCAGTACTTCTAAGGAATTTAACATTATGTTGGGACCACTGACCTCTTCATTCTAAATCTGCTGTATTATAGAAATGTATATGGCTTTGGTAGGTGTGAGTGTGTCACACATATTATCATTGTCCTTAGCCTACTTCTCTCTGATAATACTCTATAATTTCTTAAATGAACATCCCACTAAATCATTCTGATGCCCTTCTTACCAACATTAAAATGTTCATGTCAATAACATAATAAACCCCACTCTAAGACCTACAAATTTCTCTGAAAACAACCAACTTCCACATGCAATTTCTTTTCTAAACTCACCAACTGGTTATCTTCAATCTCCACCAACCTTGTCTATCTTAGGGCATCAACATTCCTTTTTGGAAGCCACCAAGGTCAGGATAGAAGCAATCAGGGGGATTGATCCATCACAACTAGTTCAATTAAGAATTGGAATCATCTTCAAACAGCCCTTTGGAAGCAATCGATTTGACTGCCTCTGTGGTCAGCTGGCCAGACCTCCCCACAGATTTTTTTTTAGAAACTTGGAGATAGTTTTAAATACAAAGTGATACTGTGGCTTCCCAGGTGTGGAGGTTGTTCCTACCCTACCTTCCTGTTCCCTCTCCAACTCCGAGGCACATTTTCCTTCAATATCTGTTCTCCTACCTTTTGAATAATCTGCCTTGGGTATCAAATCTAACCTCCTTCTCCCAGAAAAGCTTTTGCTGTATTTTCGCCACCTGGAGTTTGGCTAGTGAAAATGAGCAGAACTCTTCTTAATCTCACACAGTAGGGCCCCAGCTTCTGTGCTCCACATTGGCCAGGATGGATAAACTTCAGTCTGGGGGTGTGGTGGTGGTGAGCACATCATATTCACATCAGTGACCTATAGGCAAAAGGACCTCTCCCCCCCCCCCCCAATCACAGAAGCCCTACAGTATCCTTCCCTGCCCTTCCCACACAGGTGCTGGAGTCTGTAACTGAGACTTGTGGGTAATTCTCTGCTTCTTCAAATAGACACAAACTGTGGGCTCATTTCTCTGATAGCTCAGAGGGGGAAAAGAATGCTCAGAGTGAGTGTGTCTACACCCGCATATGTGTGCATGTTCAATTTCTGTTCTGAAATGCTCAGTAAAAAGAGTCTTGGTAACAGGGATGCATTTTCATTTTGAGATAAAAGCAAACAGACATTAAAGCCAGCATGTTTCTGTTGCCTATGATTAATACACACCGTCTGCGTTTGCCTCTTCTCAAGTCTGTTGCCCTCTTTTCATTAGTCTGTTGGGAATGAGCTTCATGTTGATGAATCTCCTCTGCAGTAAATATGATAAAAGGGACTGGAGGGCGGCACAGGGCCAGGTCATTAAGGAATCAAGGCTTTTGTCCTCCACTGGGACTCTGCCTGTGACCACCCCCCAGGGCAGAGCACCTGGGGCCCATCATGGTCCATCTCCCCATGCTCAAGGTTAGGGGCTTGGGAGGGTTTACTGTGCAGACAACCCCACTCCTGTTTTCTTCCATGGGCAGCAAGAATGTTGTCCTCTGTCTACTGCACTGCCACTTCTTGTCCCTCTGATAACACAAAGGACCTGGGCTTTCAAACCAAGAGAGAAAGTGGTGGAGTCTTTCACCATGGGGGGATCTTAATGTTTTAAACTGAATCTTTTCATCAAGGTTCAAATAATCTCTGGGATTTAATTCAATTCAATATCTGTGGAGCACCTGCTGTGGGCTGGGGGTGGTGCTCACCCCGGAGCTATGTCAGTGGCCTGCTCACCTTCAGGAAGTGGCCTGTGACAGCAGGGGTGCCAAGTGTCTGAGGTCTGTACTAGCCTCACACAACCACAGCTCCAGGGTTGTGTGGTTCCACTTAATCCAAGTAAAAATCCTCTTAGGGTGGGGCCCTGACTCAGGGGATGTGTCATCTTAGTGGCCTAGAGGCATCAGCAATGTTCTGCAGGAGCCAGGAATCCCCAGCCTGGCGTCAGGAGGAGGTCCTCGCCATTGTTTCTGACAAATATAAATGGCTGGTGCTGCCTTCCTGGTGAACACCTTGTGTGTCCCAAGGAATGACCTTCACTGTCTCCACCCAACCCTCAGGCCTGGTGTCATTCCTGGTTCTGCACTCCTGGCTCTCTCCATCCATAACCCCATCCCATCCTGTCCTGTCTCCCCTGACATAGTCCATGCCTGCCAATGAGAACTGACCCTGCCTGCAATCCCACCTTGTGTCCTTTTGTCCCCCAGGAGGCTTTTGTAATAAATCACTAACGTAAGGGAAACACACAACATTGCCCTAAGTCTTGGGAGAGAAATGTGTCATCAGGGGGTTCACCCAGAGAGGCCAGTCTGTTAGGAAAAACACTCCTACGTGGCTCCCCCACACTTGCTTGCAGGCACACAGGTGGCAAGCACCATTCTTTCCTTGCAATGGATTCAAACTTCTTAGATGAGTTATTTGCAATATGATCTCTGTGTTGGTCTCAGGAGATTGGTTGGTATTTAATTAGAAGATCTGTTCCCAAGCTGGGTGAGAGAAACGGAGGGTTCCGCTTAGGCCATTCAGGAGGACTCAGTGTGGACACTGTTGTGGTTCTGAGCATGAGAAAGTCTGGGTTCTGAGGACTCACAAGCATCGGCTCTTTCCTAAACGGTCCCTCCTCTGTCCTTCTACCCAAGGCCCAGAGAGACTCTGACTTCCAGTCTTTCCTTATATAAGGAGACTCTGCCCCCCCGCTGGGTAAATGACAGAAAAGTGCCAATGAGATCCTGCCAAGAGTCTATGGACTTTCACAGAGTTTAAGCTATGAGTCAATAACAGGTGAACCTCAGGCATCTAGGAGAAGAGCATTGGTGGAGCCTGGCAGCTCTGGAGCTGTTAGGAATTAGAGGGCTCGGACAGATTTGGATATAGACAAGGCTGCAGGGATTTTTTTGTTTGCTTTGTTTCTTATTGTTAGTAACATCCAGAATGAATTACTGCTCTTCCAAGAAAAGTCATCCCTTTCCCATCCAATTTTGTGTTTGCACTGTGACACTGCATGCCCCAGTCCCATTACAAACTGAGCACTTGACTTGGCTGTGTCCTTAAACGGCCCTGCCACTCTCTGTTGGGCCCTGGACAAAATTATAGGGTCATTGCTGCACTTTCGTTGTTTCCTTTCTAGGCGGCCTTCCTAGGGCTGGGTGCCCTCCTGACAGCCTCGCCCGGGGCAGGCAGGAATCACGTCAGGGCTGAGGGGAGCAGGGTTCCCTGAGAGGGCTGCTTCAGGCCCTGTGAACTGCAGCCTGGGGGGTGGGGCCGGGCTTTGGCCCCTCACTACAGTAGCTGTTATTTTACCTTCTTGATTAATAGTCAACTCCTCCCAATGCCAGCTTAAGTCATTTCTCTCATCTTCTACAGATGGTTCCCAACCATCCGTGGTTCCTGAACTTCAGCACACATCAGAATCAGAAAGTTCATGAAAATGTGGACTGCCTATCCCCAGACTTCTGATTCAGTAGGTTCTGTGTGGGGCTCAAGAACTCTCATTTCTCCCTCATTCCATGGCGATGCTGCTGCCCTTCCAGAGAACTACTGCATCAAGTGTGAGCCCCCGGCAGGTCCCCCAAGGCCGGCCCCTCTTTGCACTCTGGCTCTGACTCTGGGCCCCCAGGAGGCTCCCTCACATCAGGCTGGCTCATGCTAGCCTGCTTCCGGCATCACCTTTCCAAACTTTCAAGGTCCACCTGGCTGCTTTTCTTACTTAAGGACTTCCTCTGGCTTAGTTTTGCTGTATCTCAGCTGCCGGCCGTGTTATTTCTGCCTAATGGGCAGGGTGACCGCTGTCATCTACAAGTAGACTGAGTTAGTATTGGTTAGAACTGAGGAACACTTGGGGAGACGTTGCCCACTTCCCTGGAGAACTCCTCAGTCTGCCTCAGCGATGCATGCAGGGCCCCCAGAATTGCCCTGACCATCTGACTTATGGTGGGTAACTGCTAAGTTATCCTCCCTCGCCGGGCCTCAAATTCTGTCTCTAACAGTTCTGACTTCTGGTGGACAGCCTCACACGCTGCAAAGGAAGCGTCCCAACAACTCACAAGATCAGGAACCCCCTAGGGGCGGGCCACGCCTCCTTCATTCTCCCTTCCCCTGTGGCTGGCACGAGGCCTGGCCGCCACAGGGGCTCTGTGAGGATCTGCTGAATTACACTGAACATAGCTGCAAACACAGATTCCCATCTGTTCACCGACTGCACGCAGGGAATGTCTGATGGCTTTCTGGGGTTAACATTTTTTTTTTTTTTTTTTTGTCTCCTTGGGACAGAGTCACGCCTGCCTCCTTATTCACAGCTCCTGTAAAGCCAACTCTTTTTCCAGTTGGCACTAAAAGGAAAACTAGAGCAAGTGCTACAGAACAGGTACAGAATAAATTTATAAAGTAAAGGAAATAAAATCAGGAAATGAGGGTGCTGGAGTAGACTTATGAACTTTCATTGCTCATTTCCTTTGCCTGCAGCTGGACAATGCAAAGTGGTTATGTGAAAATTAAATTGTGCCAAGGGCTTTGGCTTGTCAGCCTCAATAAAAATCTGATGCAGATAGAGAACAGTGCACCATCCACAGACTGCCAGAGTCCACGCAGGAAGCTTTGGGAATTCCCCAAGGGCTGAAGATTATCTCTCCTGAAAATTATCTACATTTTCCTGGCAGATTTTTTTCAAAGATTTAAACCCATTTTCACACTTTTTTTTGTTGTTTTGCAAAAACTATTTGGTTAATTTAAATGAGGGAATGGTTAAGAAAAAGTTCTTTTTTTCTTCTTTTTGCTAATAATATTGAGTTGTAAGAGCCAGGAAGACTGCTAATTTTGAAGTGTGCTGGATCAAGCTTTATACTGATTATGTTGCTATTGATTCAAATAGTTGCAAGTCTTTAGGATCATTTTTAGAGTGATGGCATGAGCAGGGCTGAAATGAAAATCAGTCTGAGATAATGAACACTCCTGCTTAGAAATCATTATAGGCTGAGCCGCACTGGGAGGGCGCTGAGCTTAGGGAGCTAACACTTGCCTCCGTGGAGGGTGTGCTCTGTAATTAGGCAGTTTCCTAGATCTTCAGCTTTTAACTCTTGAGGAATGTTTGTCAATTCAAAAAGTTAACAAATGTGAAGTTTTTGTTTGCTTTTGTCTTCCCCCTGAAACTTGCATTTTTAAAAGAGCTTAACTGAGGACTGTGGGGTTTTCCTGTTATTCAATTGGGAGGAAAAGACTGCCAGGGATTTGATGGGAGGGCTAGGACAGCAGCTTGCTTTCTCCTAAAAAATGAAAGGTTGCTTTCTGGGCAATGGCAGGGGTCGGGAAACTATGACTATAGGGCCAAATCTGGCAGGCTGTTAGTTTTTGTATGAAGCCTATAGGTTAAGAGAGGTTTTATATTTTTGAACAGTTGAAAATAAATATCATATGACTAAAGAAAATGTGTGATGTGAAAATTATATGAATTCAAATTGCCTGCTTTTTCAGTGTTTATAAATAAACTTTTATTGAAACCTAGATAAAATTTTATCAGGACATCTATTTGTTTATATACTGTCTGTGACAGCTTTGATGTTGTAAGAGAAGAGCTGAGTATGGTTGTCTCTAAGTATCTGTAAGGATTGGTTCTAAGACTCCACTCCTCTGCAGATACCAAAATCCGGGGATCCTCAAGTTTTTTTTTTTTTTAACATAAAGTGGTATAGTATTTGTATATAATTTATCCACATCCTCTATATATAAACAATTTCTAGATTACTAATAATACCTGATACAGTGTGAATTCTGGGTCAATGGTTGTTATGCTGTATTGTTTAGGGAATGATGACGATTTAACAAGTCTGTACATGTTCAATTCATTCAGATACAACTATCCATTTTTTTTCCCCCAAATATTTTCTATGTGCAGTTGGTTGAATCCATGGATTTGGAAACTGCAGATACAGAGGGCTGATCTTACTTGTGACAAACACCACATGGCTCGCAAAGCCCAAGATATTGGCTCTTTGTAGATAGTTTGCTGACCCCTGACATATAGGAATGGGGGACATTGTTTCCCACCAAGAGAATCACTAGACAATCCTTGTTCATAAGGTAGAGCCCTTGTTAAATGCAAAGATGTTTGGTCTAATCATGCTTAATAGGATGACTGAGTAAATTTAAGAAAGTGGTAATGAAGTGATCCCACTTATAGTGTTGGGTTCAAGCTACTATATTTTTAGTAGTTTTGGGGGCAGGTCACCAACTAGTTGATTGTCTTACTCTACTGAAACAACTCATTCTGTGCTAGGCTTTTCCAATTTCAATCTCTTTCTCCTCCTCCCTCTCTCCTTCTTCCTCCTCCTCTGGACAGCAGATCTGGTCATCTAGTATGTTGCAAGGCAAGCAACACACTGGGCCACATGTGGCCAAGGCAGTCAGCAGTTCCCCTGCATAGGTGCCTGCATCTGCCTGGCTGCTGACTTCCGAATGAGAGGGCGCAGGGGGAGGGAGACATTTGGGAGTTTTGGTTTCCAGATGTCAGCACTTGCAGCCTGGGTTGAATAATGGCACTTTACTTATGGCCAGACTTTCTGGTAGAGGGCAAGTTATATTATCACAGTTGGCTTGAAAACCTCCCAAAGCTTCTGTTATTTTTACATCACTGCCCCTGTCTTATTCTCACCCATGGGAAGGAGTAGGGTGTTGGGAACATGATAAATGCCTGTTGACCTAGCAGCATCACTGAAGTGCCTCATCTTTGGAGACAGCATATAGAGAATGGCCGCTCCCAGGAAGAGTTGAGGGAAAGGGCTCTAATTTGGTTGTCACCATTGTTTCTCTGCAAATGAGTCTAGTCACCAAATGCCTCTTCAAATGATTCATCTATGCTGTCCCCCCCAAAGAAGAAAACTCCAAAACTATATAAAGATTTCACAATGCTCCAAACTACTCACCCAACCACGCATCAGTAATGCAGCCACCAGAGGACATGAGAACACCTTCCCCACCAAACAAACCAAAAAGAATGAGCAGAAAGAAAGGTGTGCTTAAGCACTAAATTTAAATATTTAAATCAAAACCTAATTCCAGACCTACTGGCTTTAAAGATATAAAATGTTCCTTTTGCTGCCATAATTTTGGGAGAATTTCAGTTTTTACATGCCCAGCTAAAGAATCTCATTTTATTGAAAGGGTGGTATTGTGAAGACTAACCAATCCTATGGATTTTCTCCTCATGGGTGTGCAGAAGCAGCCTGATAGAAAAGGGCTATTTGGTTGGGAATATTCACAGGAAAAAATATGTATTCTGTTCAATGAATATAACCCCCCAAACTTCTTCCAGTGTTCCCCCCTAAGGTGGGAAAAACAAGAGCACTGATTGAGTTTGTGAGTGGGTTTCTCTTCTGTGACTCTCTCCCTTTCACTCGTGTCTTGTATAATTTCTAGGATTGTTTCCTCTCTGTCACTATGAAGTGCACTGTGAGGAGCAGCTAATCTGATTCAGCTGTATTCCTTCCCCACAGCTGCAGGTGGGTAGCATGCTCAGCACACAGTAGGTCCACAGGAGACAAGTGGAGTCCTGGACTAGGAGTGGAGGTCAGGATATCTGGTCTTGTCCCTCCCTCTGAACCACTCTGAGCAGGACACTGAATCTCCCAGTCTCAGATTACTCATCATGAAAATGGATCTCATGACAGATGTGCCAATCATTTCACAGGATTGTAGGGAGGCCCAAAGGAAGGAACAGAGGCAAAACGCATGTTAGCAGGTGCAAATAGCTGCATAAGGCAGTTCTCCTGAATCAGAACGTTACAAAGGCCTGCCCTGGAGCCCCACTGGGTGGAGGTCAGACTAGAGGATGCTGTAGTGGTCTGTTTCCTACCCTCTCTGTTCTGATGACATGGGGGACAGGCTGAACAGATACTGAACTTTCTTTTGAACCTGAATGCCTCTTCACCAGGGACCAGCTCTGTGCCTTGCTGAACAAAGATGGTGCCAGTTTGGGGAGGAGCAGGAGGATGGGGACAGCTCGTACATACTGAGGACAAAAAGGAACCTGAGACATTCAAAACAAACATGTTCTCAGAGCCTGGTGAAGTCCTACCATGGCCTTAATTCTTGCCTGCTATTCTTTTGGCCATGAAAGATCACAGACTGGTTACTATAGAAACAATTCTCCTCGCAAGGTGCCCATGTTAGGATGAAGATGGAAAAGATCTCGTTACTAACAAAAGAAGAAAGAAAGGAAGAAATTAGATTTTTGGATATATCTGCCCTCTACTCAAAGTGTTTCTCATTTCAAGAGAAAAAAGAAGCTGCCTTTACTGCAAATGTGCTTCACGTTCTTAGCAGCTAAATTTCCAAACTTTCATTTTAGACACAAGGGAGTTCATGTGTATTGTACTGTACCCAAGAAAGTTATATTTTCTCATGAGGGATAAAAGTGTGTTATAGGAGGTAAGTGACTAAGAGGTTAGGTGGTTAGACCTTGCCAACCTCAGGGTCACCTCTGTCCTGGGGGAGCCCAGTCAGATCAGCCTAGCTTGCCTTCTCATCAGCCCTTCTTTCTGCTTGCTGGCAGACCCTGTTTCCCCGAAAATAAGACAGTGTCTTATATTAAGGTTTGCTCCCAAAGATGCGCTAGGTCTTATTTTTGGAGGATGTCTTATTTTCGGGGAAACAGGGTAAGCTTGCCATGGCTGTCATCTGGGAAAGTGCCTGTGTGGAATGGGTCTTGGGTCCGGTGGTTTTGTGTGGTAAGTGGCCCGGGCAAGGCAGCTATGCAAGTCTCAGTGGCTTCCCAGGCAGGTGGCTCAGATAACTTTGGGGACTAGGCTCTGCTTGTGGTCAAGGACCCATAGGGGAGTTCACACTTTCCATATAAGCTTATGTGGCCTCATAAAGAAGCAGAAGAAGATGCTCTCCAAGGTGAAGGGAGAGAGAGAAGAGAAGACAGAGAGGGAAAGTGTATGCCTTTCCCTGTAAACTTAACTGTTTCAGCAAGACTTTCCTTCGAAGTATTGAGCACTAAGACCTTAGGTACATGAAGTTCAACCATTGTCCCTATATGAAGCCACCTGGAGTCAGCATAAGGACTTGCCAGTCTGTGTGGAGACGATAATTTAGTGAGGTGCACGCACAGTGAGTTGGAACCCAAGGGCCTTGGGGACACTGAACCTGTGGAGGTGAGAGACATAAACCTTCTCCCCAGACAAAAAGAGCAAACTTAGAACTCTGCAGACTGGTGACAGGATCCTGGGTGATCCCAGCGCAGGAGAAGTGGGGGCTACAGGACAAAGTCCACCCTGAAGTCCCTACTGATGACCACACTGGGCTTCTTGGAACGGCCCCATGGCTGGAACACAGGGACTACCCGAGGCGTAAGGATAGGTTGGTTCCAGGAGGCTGGAGAAGGCCTTTCCAGACCTGACATAGAAATCAGAGGCGAGGTGTGATGGACATGGGCATACATCAGGTCGGGATCTACAAAAGGGACACACAGGCAGGGCAGCAGGCCTCTGGGCACTAGTAGGGGAGGGTGGAGTCGTCCCACTCCAGCTGGGCTTGCCTAGCTCCACTCTGCCCATGTCTGCCTCTGCCCACCCCTTCCTCCTCTTCCTCCTCTTCGCTGTCATCTGAGTCGCTGCTGCTGGAGCTTATGTCTTCCTCTGCTTCTTCCTCCTCCTCTCCCTCAGTCTCATCTTCCCCACGCCCTGGTTCTTCATGTTTCTGGATGTCAGGGAGAGAAGAGAAATATTCAGGGGCTGAGAAGAGGCCACTTTGGAGCTTGTGTTTCCTTCTCCTAAGGAAGCATTCAGAGACCCTTGGAATTACTTCTTTTTTTTTTATTTTTTTATTTTATTTTATTTTTTTATTGTTGGGGATTCATTGAGGGTACAATAAGCCAGGTTAGGAATTACTTCTTAATGCTCAACCTTTGGGTTTAAAAACTAGACTTTCTGGAGGGGGTGACTTCTGGTGAAACGGAAGTTAGAAGATTCAAGACAAAGGCCTGACATAGCAGCGAATTCTAAGACATACATTTAAGGTAAAATGTTATGTGCAAATCATGGGATGGACGTTTAAGCCAATCTCATTCATCATCATGTACTGAACCTCTCCTGCCAAGGCTTGTTTTTTGGTGTTTCTGGAGCCTATCTAAGTGGAGCCTTCCAAGCTTTCAGTGTTTAGATGATGACATTTAATCCTGTGCCCCTTCTCCAAGTGAGAGTACAACATCTCAGGGAGCAAAATGCCTTCTCAGCTAAGATCCAGGCAGGCTGCATTTGAGCATTCAGGCATGCTCAAAAATATTCCCTTTGAAAGAATGAAGTCTGTAGTCTTCACCCTCTACACCTCTCTCTCTCCTCTTGACTTACATCCTCCATACATATTCCAGTTCCATTTACCCTCCCTCCAGCTTTTTGGTGATTCTAGCAAAATCTTATTTCTGGATTTGTATTATGAGTTGGTAAACCAAGCCACAACAGGTGTGTTTCTTTGCTTGGCTACATACCCTCTCTAGAATATCTTCTGTCCTATCTTTGCCTCCCCCAAATTCTACCCACTCAAGGCCTTCCTCAGACCAGTCTCCTTCAAGGGATCTTCCCTCAACATTCTGCCTGGAGGCTCTTTCTTCTCAAGTTTTCTTGACTCTTGACACCATCAGGTCAGCCCTTGTCAGGCACACTCTTGCCTGGTGCTTGGACTGCTTCAGGAACAGTGGTCTGGTTTTCCATACTCAAGGCTCAGCTCTTAGAGGATGGGAATGCTAGAGTCCCCAGAGTGGTAACTTTAGCACTGAACCTACACGATATGCTTAGAGAAAGTGAGTCACATTGGTACACTGGCTTTAAATTCAGAGTATAAGACTAGCTGAGGAGGAACTAGGTGCCAGGTTGGGATGATCATCTTGGTTATTTCCTGGTGATGCCTTCTGCTCTTCCCCCTTTTTCCTAAGCCTGCATCTACCACTGTGCAGCATCCAGAGGGCATGAGGTGGAGGGCTGCCATTGCTAGTCACATGTCCAGAGCAGGGGCTTTGGACACTCTAGGATGGATAAGTGGGTAGGTATGATCTTTAAGACAATCTAACATTTGAATATTGGCTTGGGCACTTTCTTGATCCTCTCAGTTGGTTTCCCATCTTGGTAAACGAGGACAATGACTTATGGTTCATAGATTGTTGGAAGAGAGAATGAAGTGGTGTATATAGAGCATCCTGTACATGTCTGGAGTAATGGGGGCTTAATAAATGGCAGGTGTTGTATTTTTGTGTTAATCTATTCTGAGCTTCTAAGTGAACTCTTCAGGCAATATGGAGCAAAGCCATCTAATTTACACTGTTAATTAATCAAAAATTCAATACTGAGTCCCTAAGTGTTAGTCAGCTTTGAGCTAAATACTATGGGGGAGGCAAGGGATAGACACCACATGGCTGCTTGTTTTGAGAAATTTCTCATTCTGTTTGTGGGGTAAGAGCAATTAATACATTTTAAATCATGGAATGCAGCTGTAAAAATGTATGGTCTATTGGAGTTAGGAGGGCAGGAGGAGCTTGGAGATGGGAGGAATAAATGGGGCTGGACTACCTGGGGCAGGGCTTCCAGAAGAAAGGGCCCTCAGCCAGCTTTAGACACCAGAAGGGTTGATCGGGGTGGAAAAAGCAGCACCCCACCCAGAGCTCCCTGTACTATGTGGGGATTACCTCCATGGGGTTGACTGTGATAGTCAGCGCAGAGTCGTCCCAATCCATTTCAGCCTCCTTGGCAGCCTCAGCCTCCTGGATGAAGTGCTGGTGGGTGATGCGGACCCGGTACACACCCATAGCCACGACGAACACAAGCATGCACACAGAGATGATGATGACCACTGTGGCGATGCTTGGAACCACTGGAATGAGGAAGGAAGTCACATGTTATGGCAAAAAAAGCTGTACCTGTCCTTGTGATGGAAAGGTGCATGAAAAATCCATGCCCTAACACTTCTTAACTGCAGAACTCTGGGAGTCGATACCTTGCCCTGGCTAGGCTTTAGTTTCATTATCTATTTAATGGATTTAAGAATTCCTATCCCATGGGTAATTGTGAGGAGTAAATGAATCTATGAGAGTTTCTACACAGGCACAGAGTAGGCACTCAATAAATGCAAATTCTATCTTTGGCTTTTCCCCTCAGATTATAGGAAAGCACCCACTGAGAAGCAGGCAGTGTGGAATTTAGTAGGAACAGATACAAGTGGCCACCAGATGGTAACACAATACAGCAAGTACTCAAACAAGTATAGGCAGAGGACTTTGCAATGCTGTGCATGTGTATATGAGTATGTGTGAGTGTGTGTAAAGTGGCCATGAAGAGCTTCACACAAGACCTGACTTTGAGTTGGGCCTGAAAGGATTAGCAAAAATTTTCCCTAGTCCTTTGTGCCAACCTCAGTCATTATGTGTTACATGTATCTTCTTGTTTACTTGACAGCTGTATATTGAGGCTGTCAGAGGCAGGCCCACATCTTCTCTATTGTTGGGTTCCCTCCCTCAGTTCTGGGCACTGATGGCTGCTGCACCATAATTGTTTGTTTCTTGGATGGTCTGAGTCACAATGGCCACCTGGTGTCCTGAGGTCTCTCCTCTTAGATTTCCTACCTGAACTGTGCTGGATGCTACTCCGGGACTCAGGATGATGGACAGATTGGAGGAAGGGAGGCTGCACAATAAGGTGGTTGACATGCTCCTTGTCTGAAACTCTGACTTCATGAAGGACGCTGACCTGGGAAGAGTATGGAGTGGTGTGTTGACCAGGAGTGGCAGTTGGGCCAGTTCAGTTCTCCTGAAAAATGAGGGAATGAATGGAAGATCTTGGGCTTCCTTAACAATGGCAGGACACACTCACCTCCATGCTGAACTCATTGCTAGTATATCGCCCATTGAGTTCTGAGCACTTGATCCGAAACCTCCGAGACTCAAGGGAAGCTGGACGCCAGTTGCGGTAGCGGATGTGATGCAATACCTGCTCATAGCGGCTCATGGAGCCCACACCTGTGCCGGGAGACCACACTTGGCATCAGAAAGCAGAAGAGGAGAAGAAAGAGAAGTCAGGGGAGACAGGCTGGAGCTTCTGGGGCTTGCAGGTCTTCTAAATTTGTCAAGGGTAAGAAGAGCTCGAGATGTTTTTGGTAGACAATGTGCAAAAGCAGAAGTTCTGAGGAGACCCCAGCACTGATCTATAGCTTTTCCATATAGACCAGGCTCTGACTAGTATGTTTGGTCTCAATCTTCCACTCACTGAAATAACATTTCTTAAGATTCAACATTGTAAGAGATGGCATCCACCAACTTTCTACAGATGTCCCCCGGAGTAAGGATGTGGGACAGGTCCCCAAGATGCTGGAGTAACTCACCAAAGGAGGGTCTAGGAATCCATGCTCTGAGGTCAAGGATCTCCAGCTGGCCCCTGAAGCTTCACAGTATACCTCCATAGATGCCACCACACCCGTGATTCCTTGGACAAGGACATTCTGAGAGAACACCACTAGGGCAGAGGGGGCTGAGCACAGTCTTACCATAGATGGAGTAGCCTGCAGTAGAATTAGTGGCATCCAGATGTCGTTGGTGGAGCTCACTGTGGTTGAGTTCCAAGCACTCCTGCCTTGGGTCCAAGTCTCCTCCAAGGACCAAAATGTCACAGAAATCTAAGTTGTGAAGCATTTCTTCTAGGACTGCCGATTTGGGGGCTGTGGGAAGACAGATACACGGGAAACACAGGCATGAGGAATAGCTCAGACTACAGCCCTTGCTTGCTGTCTTCCTCATCTGTTATTACCTCGGGTTAAGGATGTGTCAGGAGAAAAAGCTGTGCAAACTCAAAGACCATATCCATTACTCAGATGTCCAGGAAGTCCTGAAGTTGGATGGAGCAAGTTAGTGGGAAAAGCACGGTCAGAAACTATAGTCAAAAAGTTGTGAATTTGAATACCGGCTCAACTACTGAGAAGCTAGCTGCCTGGTGTTAGAGGTACTACCTTACCATTCTGTTTCCTCATCTGTGAAGAAGCTGGGATCTTGAGAGGACTGAACACAATGTAGATGCTCTCACTTTGGGGTGAGATGAGTGACTCTCCATCAGGATGCTCTTGTAGCTTTCACTATGGGGTCACAGTGTGTCTATCTGTGTCCCCCACTGGACTTGGAGGTTCTCAAGGGCAGAAGCACTATCTTTTTAGGACTGAATCCTTAGTGTCTAATGCAGGTGCTAGCATGGAGCACTTATCGCTCCTGTATTGTTCAAATGCAACTGGGTCATTAATTAATAACCAATAAAGTCACAATTTCACAATTAATAATTGAGAAATTAATTAACATAAGTAATTAATTAAAGTGCTCCTAGGAGAGGACATTAGCAAGTTGGTCAGTCAAGTTATTCTTGTGTGATTTTATGCTGCCAAATTCCCCAAAGAAATGTCTGAGTATTTGAATGTCTGGCTCCTAAATTAAAATCCCATCTTAACATAAAGGTGATTGGTATTTATGGAGTGTGTGCCATGTGCCACTTTAATGTCTATTTAATCTTAATAGACATTAAAAGGGGTACTAATATTATCCCCATCTTTCTCACTGATGGAGTGAATGGAGGGAATTGCCTAAGGTTATAGAAAGAGAGAGAGGAGGAGCCCGGGTAGAGACCATACCTTTCTGGCTTCATAGTTGAGAAATACTCAACCTCTGCGTCTTCAAATGTTCTTACATTCCTTTATTAAAAAAAATTTGTGAACGGAGATCATTTAAATAAATATATTTACTTATTTATAAAGTGGACTAAATATATATTTTGTGCATTATAAAACATTTACAAAAATGGAAATTTAAAAAATAAGAGAATTATTTTAAATAATTATTTCGTTCATTTTTTTTAATGATGCTAAAAGTATCTTTTGCTCTAACTAGATACAAGTTAAGTAATCTTTTATGCTTAAGTTTTAAATGCCTGCCAACCACAATGGTTTTGAGTATTATCAACAGAATCTAGAAGCACAATGACGTCCACTTAAGCCAAAGTAGATTATCAACAATGGTAAGTGTGGATCTCTGTCCAGATGGCTGTGGCACAATTTCTCCTAGTCGGTGGGGCCCTCTCATCTTGTTCCTACTCCTGATGTGGCTGGCTGAGAGCTGCCATTTCCTCGCTGTTCTCCCTTACTGAGGGTGTGATTATCCATCTGCAGTTCCATGATTCTTGCTGTGCTGGGTTCAGAGAATCAGAGGCAAATTATCCATGGTTGAGCCCCTGGGGATCTCCTGGTGTGGTTTAATAGATAATCACCACTAAAAAGTCTTACATGTTAGGGGAAGGCCCAGCAGTTGGGCACGTCAGGGTGGTGGTGCAGGGAGATTTCTGGAGGAGATGTCCAAGATAGATGTTTGTCAGAGTCAAGGGAGTGGGGAGGGAAATGACCAGCTACACAGCAAAGCAGAGGTGTGAACTAATGCCATTTGGGAAAGAGAGGTGTGTGTGTGTGTGTGTGTGTGTGTACATGCACATGTTGGGGGATCTTGTCATTGGTACTGATAGAGCAAAAAGAGCAAGTCAGCAGAGGTAGACGATGAGGCTGCTGAGGCCTGATGGCAAATACCATTACCCTGCTTGTTTAAGAGACTCATATAATAATGACTAGTCTAACCATAATAAGAGTAAAAATTTAAAACTGCTAATCATAGCCATTGGGCACTTGGCTATGTGCTCTGCCTGCACCTCTCATAAACCTCATAAACAGAAGGTGAAATGTGGTCCCAGATAATTGCTTTCCCTTCACTGCCTGTTTGCTGTGTCAGACACAGCAAATCGGAAGGCTCTTGGTCATGGCCTGTAACCACTGAGGTCAGAGGCCCTTTTTTCACTGTCTGATTTTAGCCACAAATGAGGATGGGGAAGAGGGAAGATTGCACAACCTAATGCACCTAAGTCTGTAACTAGGAAACCACCCTGCCTAGACAGCTGGTAAAAGACCTTCTATTTTTATGAGCTAAGAAGGGCTGTCTTTTGAGGACCCCATTCTCTAGGGACCAGGGTGGTTTAAGATTGGGTAATTAGATTATTATAGAAGCAGGTCTTCAGGGACTCAGGCCCAGTGGCACCAGCACCTCATTAGCAGTGGCTTTGGAGGGCCAGGGAGAATTGAAAACTTTCTTTTGGATGAGAAAGCAAAGGTCAGTTCTCAAAGGGATATTTCCCATAAAGACCTGGGCCTCTCTGAGTAACGAAAAGAAGGTTTTTCTTCTTTGCTCTCTCCTTCTTTTCCCTTCCCTTCTCCCCAGCATATACTATGGCTTTTGGTACAACTAAGTGTTTCTCCCTGGATGATAATTCAAATTACTCTACTCTCACTAAAGAACCTTCCCAGTAATGGAATTGTTGGAAATAACAACTAGAAAGTGTACTGAAAGCTTAGAGTGATAAGCTAAGCTCATATTGCTAAACGAGACCGAACTTTTACTGTGTATATTAGACGCAGCTGTATTTTTGTCTTTTTGTATCTTTAGCTTTTTTTGATTATCAGAATAATAATGGCACATTTCTGCAGCTGTAGAAAAGGAAAGCCGAAACAATTTGGCTCTCATCATGCTTCTCAGAGAATAACACCATTAGCCTCAGGTGTGTGGTTCTTCTTGGCATTTTTCTATGTAGTTTTCAAGATCATTCTATGTGTAGACACTATGTAATTTTGCATCTTGCCTTTTTCCACTTATCATTCAGCACAAATGCCTTCCTTCCAGCCTCCCTTCACTTATGGGAGTATGCCATCATTTGCTAAAACATTAATTCCCCTCCTGTTAGTCACTTAGGTTGTTTCCAGCTTTGTTTATTAGTTTTGCAATTGTATATTACCCTTCCATGGCGAACAAAGCTGCTGTTCTGAAATATGATTTCACATGGCTGTAAAAAATTAAGGCCCACCTTCCCCAAGCCCCAAATGCACCTGTACCTGTGGTTTTCACATCCCCTGGGGCTTCAGCTTTTGCTAAAGTGCTCACAATCTTGAGGTCAGGGAAGAGGATCACTCCTCTGGCACTTTCAAACTGGGCTGCAGGTTTCCAGAAGCTGTCTGTTCCCCGGAGGGTGATCCGGGGCTCGATGGCCTGCAGGACCATCACATATGCGTCTATATCAGGGATGGTGATGCACACATCTTCCCCAAAGCACCTGGGAAAACAGCTTCCGTCACGGCACTGATGAGCAAACCATTAAACCATCCATCACACAGTCACAGACAAGGGGTTGCTACCTCTAGTCCTTAACAAGGCATCCTGAGCTCCTGCACTCTCTCAGGATGTCAACAATAGACAGTCAAATTTATAATCAAAACTTCTGGTGATCTAGTGACTTAAATGATTGGCCCCTAGGAGAAATGGGAATTTTCTATATGAGCAATAAGTAACCATTAAACCTGTCATTGTCCTTTACCAAGGAATCAATGGCAGCATTAATTAAACAGCAACTGCTTGTTCCATACACTGGAATTTGTTAAGCAAATTCTTGTCTAACTGGTTGGTTACAGCCGTCTTACTAATTGAGACCACAGGGCTAAAATCTCCTGCCACAGGGTACATGTTCTGTCTCTATGGGGCCCTCTCACAAGTGCACCTTTTCTAGCTATGAGAGCACAGTGCTATTGTAATCAGCTTCTCTTTTCCTCATGCTCTGCCTCAAAAGTATCTGGGAGGCAGAATGGTGTGAAAACAAGAACAGTGCCTGAGCGGTTATATAGGCAAGGATCCAGCCCACTATGGGGCTGGGTGGCTTTGGACAATGTACATGATTCCTGTGAACCTCCGTTTCTTTAGCTATCCAACAGGATAATGATGACTGCCCTGCAGCAGCCAGGTTTCAATGCAGACACCTTCAACTCCATGAATGTTGGTTAATTTACCCTTTTCCCTGGGCATGTGTGTCATTGTTAGACCAAAAATGTAGGCTAATTTTAAGGGTGCTAGGGCCAGATGGATGCTCTGGGGATGCTGGATGGGCTCCAAATGGTGGCAGGCCCCTTGGGAAAGTTCCCAGGGGAGGGTAGTCTAGGAGTATCCCACACAGAGCTCTCCAGCCTGTTCTGTGGGGAGGGTGGGATGTAGGAGCTGTGCTGGGCTCTCGTTCCAGGTTCTCTCCTTCCTCTGCCATGCCAACCTCAGGCACTCTGCTCCCCTCACCACTTATAGAGCCTGTCCCGTCTGGTCCCTCATCCTCACTCTAATGTGGTGCTAACTTGGGGTGCCTATTCCCTACCACTGGGCCTCCAAGGGTGGAAGCACTCCCTCCATTGCTCTGAACTGCCACCTGTGGGCTTTATCCCGGCACCTTGCCCAGGTCCCAGCAGACCCATCTTTCCCACCCTTTTCCCTCTCTGAATCCTCCTCCGGTGCTCTAGGGGCTGTGTGGTTCCACTTCCACCTCCCAGGGACTCCTTCTGGAATCCCTCCTGCTAGTTGCACTCCCAGGGAGCTGCTGTGGCTGAGAAGCAATTCAATGGCCCAGTAAGTGTATTATCTAAAGGCTTCAGTACTAATCTCATCTAGTTAATTTAACTCTGATCCCTGAGGACAAGAACCATGCCCTGTCTTTCTCTGGCATACTTATGGTCCTTGGGAACTCTACCATGCTGGATTGGTTAACTTAATTCAATGTAATAAACATTTGTCATGCACCTACTACATGCCAGGTGCTGTGTCCTTAAATCAGACTGCTTCAGACTCAGCTCTTTGAGAATTTAGGAAGCACCTTCAGGCATTACATCAGATGCAGAATAAACTAAAGAAAGGTAGATTTGAGTTGTCAAAAGAACAGAACGTTTTCCTTAAAAATAAACAAAAGGAGAACACACATCTGCCAAGGTACCCTTATAGGGCCAGCGGAGGAGGTGAGGACAGCTGAGGAAGCCAATTCAGTTTGCAAGGGCACGTTCCCAAAAGACTAACCCTGCTGCCTCACTGGGCTCCAGAATACCCACATCTACTCACTGGACTTTGGAAGAGACTTTGAGGCGCCGCACTCCCGCTGTGGGGAACTGCCTGGAGTTGATGTAGGAGACCTTCTGGAGGGCATGGTTAATGTTCCCCACATCATCTCCTTCCATCACCAGCGTGGACTGTGATGGGTTGAAGTGATACTAGAAGACAGAAGTGGATGTCATGGGAGAGAATGATTAGAGATGTGCATAGTCCCGTGGAAGCCCCCATCTCCATGAAAGGCCATTGAGGCCACCATAGGCACCTCAAGAGCATGTGCAGGTGAAAACGTTGTGTGCATAGATGATTGTTTTTAACCTCTCAAGCCATTCCAACTACTTTCTAGTGGGCTTTTGGACCTTCCCTGTGAAGTTTCCCCAGGGATTGTGCCTGCTAATATTTGGATTCTGAAAACCCAGACATGGAGCTCTTGTAGCCGAGGCCTTGACAAGGGGTGACATGCTCTGTGTTCCCTGGTGGGCCAGATGAACAACTTCTGGCCCTGGGAAGTTGTTGGTCTCAGAACTTGAGCTTGGATCCTTTTTCTGCCCTTGTATAAACTGTTCCCAAACTCATTCTACTTCCTCGTCCATGTTCCATCTTCTTAGTTTTCAACCTTAAAACTTATTTTTCTAGCAATTGCAACAACAATTTAATTTAATTAAACAGGACTTAATTAAATTGAAAAGCTTCTGCACAGCTAAGGAGACAACAACCAAAGCAAACAGACAACCATCAGAATGGGAAAATATTTGCATATTATGAATTGGACAAAAACTTGATAACTAGGATCTACAGAGAACTCAATCAACATAAAAAATCCAATAATCGTTTATATCAATAGGCAAAAGAGATGAATAGAACCTTCTCTGCCGCACCCACGGCACCACAGCTGTAGTGAGGCGGCGGCACTTCTCTAAAGAAGACAAATGGCTAACAAGCATATGAAAAAATGCTAATTTTCCCTAATTATCAGAGAAATGCAAATCAGCCCCTCCTAAGATAATCAACTAACCACAGTGAGAATGGTCCTTATCATAAAGTCTCAAAGCTGCAGATGCTGGCATGGATGTGGAGAAAAGGGAACACTTTTACACTGCTGGTGGGACTGCAAACTAATACCTTTTTGGAAGGAAGTATGGAGAATCCTCAAAGAACTCAAACTAGACCTCCCATTTGATCCTGCAATCTCATTACTGGGCATTTACCCAGAAGAAAAAAATCATTTTATCATAAAGTCATTTGTATTAGACTGTTCATCACAGCTCAATTTACAACTACCAAATAGTGAAAACAACCTAAATGCCCGGCAGTCCAGGAATGGATTAACAAGCTGTGGTATATGTACACCATGGAATACTATTCAGCCACTAAAAATGTTGGAGACTTTACATCATTTGCATTAATCTGGATGGAGGTGGAACGCATTCTTCTTAGTAAAGCATCATAAGAATGGAGAAGCAAGAATCCAACGTACTCAATTCTGATATGAGGACAATTGATGACCTAGTACATGGTGGGCAGTGGGGGAATGGGGAAGAGGGAAGGAGAGAGGGGGTGGGGGTCATGGTGTGCGATACACCTCTTGGGGGCATGACACAATTATAAGAGGGACTTTACCTAACAAATGCGATTGGTGTAACCTGGTTCTCTGTACCCTCAATAAATCTCCAATAATAAAACAAACAAAATAACTTATTTTTAAGTTGCTGGCTTTCTTTCTCTGTCTGATTCTTTGGTTCTCCTAGTGCTGAACTCTGGTTTTCCATGGGTTCCACTTACCTGCTGTTTATGCACCTGCCAGTGGCCCTGAGCTTATCTAACTGTTCTAGCCTGAGTCCTTGTTATCTCATACTGGTGAAAGCCATGTGCCTACAGTGCTCCCACGGGGTCACCCAGGTCCTCAAGCTAGATACAGCCTCTTGCTTCTCCTTGTACCCTTTACCCCAGCAGTTACTCCTCTTGATTGGAACGGGGAGAACTGCCTTTGAACTGCTCTGAGATGCTGACGCTGACATACTTTTGAGTAAGAATGATTAGGAATTGCTATAAAAAAGGTATCTGTGGATTCAGGTTATGTGTTGAATGTTCATGGCATAGGAAAGTAAGAATGAATACATTTTAAAGTAGCTACTGGACTTAGCTATTATTTACTTTTTTGATTAGTATAGTCACATATTCAAATATATTTATATATGCTAAGTGAAAAGTGTCTATTTTATTCCTATCTCCCATCCCCCCAGTTTCCATAATCCCATCACACAAGTAATCACTATTATATTAATTTCTTAGGGGCAAATTGCATTACTGTTCATAATTATTTGCCTCTTCTTCCATGGGAGGCTTATATGTACACGTGTCAGCCCTGTTGTTAATGGCCCGCTCCTGTGATTTATGGCACACTTTCCTTCACGACGTACATTTTTGCCTCGTTGCGCGCAGTAGTGGTCATGTGACTTGCTTGGGCAGTGAACTGCAGGCAGGAATAATATTTGGTTCACAGACATATGGAAGATTTCATAACCAGTTCACAGTTTGCCATGTTCCTTTCTCTCTGCCATGCAAATGGAAAAATTCTCTTAAAGGCTAGTCCATCAGCCTGGGTTTCACAGTGAGGGTGGCATGAACCAGAGCTGCATTCAAGTTATAGTGGTGCAAAGTATGAGCAGTAAATAAAATGTTGTCTAAGCCACTGAGACATTTAATCATTTGTTATTGTAGTGTAACCTGGCCTATTCTGACAGTTACACTTAAGCATTCTTATAAATATATAATCAGGGAATAACAATTTGCATTTTTTTCTCCTTACTTATACCAAAAGTATCTCATTACATAATGTATCATACTTTACTTTTTTGACTTGTCTTATATCTTAAGAGATCTTTATTGGTACATGACAAGCTTCCTCATTCTTTAGTAAATGTAAAGTATTCCATTGTATAGATAAACTGTAATTTTTTAAACCAGTCTCCTAATATGGACATTTAGGTTCTTTCTGATTTTTTACCGATGACATCAGAACAATCTTATACACATACTATTTCGGAGGTGTGCAAATACATAGTATATATTTAAGTAAAATTGCTAGGTCAAAGAATCTATGCCTTTTAACTTTGATAAATATTGCCAAATTCCCGTTCCTAGGGATTATATCAAGATACACTCCTAACAATAGTGCATGTGGGTACCTCTTTTCTTAATACTTCTATAACTCAGTATCCTGTCACACTTCGGGATTTTTGCCAATCTGACAGATAATAAATGGCATCTTCATGTAGTTTTAATGTGTGGTTTTCTTATTATGATGGAGGCTAAGTATATCTTTTCTTAGGTTTAAGGAAACATCTGTTAACTTTTCCCTGATATGACTTGGATGTCCTCATAAGGACATTCTCTGTTGGACGGGCTCCCTGTCTAGAAGAGGTGGGCCAAGGGCAGGTTGCAGCTCCCTTGGTGGAACTGGGTCAGGGATGGCAATGAGCTGGGAAACTTCTGCTTTAGTCTCATTCTCTGGAGAAATAGCCAAGGAGGGAAACCCTCACAGCTTGGGAGTCATGGGGCTCCAGACACAGAGGGTAAGATGTCCTGCCTTCCAGAGATCAGGCTGGGGGGGCTTCCTTCTCACGATGGGTCCAATCTTAATGAGTGGGGGCTACAATAATTTTGGCTCTGGTCTGCATCCAGGGCCCCATGCCAGTGCTTACATATGCTCCTTAAGTCTAGGTGAGGTTGGAAAGTGATCCTACTTGTCAGGTGCGTCCAGAGGCCGTAGACCGTCATCTCCTCCCCGCCCTCTTCAGGAGGAGCTTGTCTAAGAATGTGCCTTTGATGCTCTTACGTTACTTGAATAGCTTTATTTTGCAAAAACAATAAAAATCATGAACTGTTCATATTTCTTTTGATGGCCACAGACTGTTCGGAGCCTAATCTGTGCCTCAAGGTAACAGCGTAGGACACAATGACCTCCCAGTCTGCTTTCTAATTCCGCCTTACCCAGTTTTCACCTTCCCTTCTAATTTGTATTTTACAGGGTTCTAACTTTTATTTATTTTTTATGCCTTTGAAATGCATCCTTGCACACTTCAATTCCTTTAGGCAAATAAATAACAAAGCAACCAAGCAATCCACAAACAAAATACATATAATAACTTCCTCCAGATAGAGCCCCCACACATGCCTACTTTGTGTAGTGGACTGATTGCACACAGGGCCTGATCTAGGAGATTCAGGAGCTGGCATCAGGAGTCCCCTGTGGAAGTCCTGGTCACTAATCTTCCCCCAGGCAGCACTTTTGCCAAGGAGCCATTCTGTGCAACATTATAGGAAACTCTATTTTAAGGGTATTGAACCTGCTGTCTGCAGGCCACATGCTGATTTTGTGAGGACTTTCTTTTTGCTTATTTGTGGTGTTGGATAAAAGCATGTAGGAATTTTTTTCTTTTTGCTAATCAGGTTTTATTAGTGTTTGTGTATTTAACATGTGGTCCAAGAAAATTTCTATTCTTCTAATATGTGGCAAAAAAAGAAAAAGGGTTGGAAACCCCTGTTCTATTTCTTTTCTTTTCTTTTCTTTTTGAGACAGAGTCTTAGTTTGTTGCCCTTGGTAGAGTGCTGTGAAGTCATAGCTCACAGCAACCTCAAATTTTTGGGCTGAAGTGATTTTCTTGCCTTAGCCTCCCTAGTAGCTGGGACTATAGGGGCCCGCCACAATGCCTGGCTATTTTTCTTTCTTTTTTTTTGTAGAGACAGGGTCTAACTTTATCCCCCTTGGGGGAGTGCCATAGTGTCACAGCTCACAACAACCTCTAGCTCTTGGGCTTAGGCGATTCTCTTGCCTCAGCCTCTTGAGTAGCTGGGACTACAGGTGCCTGCCATAACGCCCGGCTATTTTTTTGCAGTTTGGCCAGAGCCAGGTTTGAACCCGCCACCCTTGGTATATGGGGCTGGTGCCCTACCCACTGAGCCACCAGCACTGCCTGCCTGGCTATTTTTAGAGATGAGGTATTGCTCTGGCTCAGGCTGGTCTTGAACCTGTGAGCTCAGGAAATCCACCTGCCTTGGCCTTCCACAGTGCTAGGAGGACACACTATTCCATTGTTCTTTAGAGTTCTCTTTACTTCTTACTGCGCCTAGCCATGTTCTATTTCTTGATGTGTGCTGGCATGGAGCAGCTCCAGCCTCACAAGTCAATGTCTTCTTGGGGTAATGCCAGCTACTTCCTTACCTTTATTCCTTGGCCAAGGCTTTCCAAGGAATTAATATCCAGCCCTTCCTTGCAAGCCTGCAAGCAGGATATCACCTTCTGGCTTTCCATTTTTCCAGGGCGGATGGTGAGACTGGCCAGGCTGCCATGAAAGAATTGAGCAAACCGAGGTTTGGTGACTTCTCCTCCTGAAAGAAAAATCAGCAAGGTCATTGTGAAGCCTGGGTAGGAAACACACCACCTCAAGGTACCACCTGGCCATGGAGCCGAAGACACTTGGACTGTGTATCCCCAAAATTTGAGCTTTTCTTTCTGTCTGGTGAGTGCAGGAGCCAGAATCTCAACAAGTTATTATATGCTGTTAACACCCTGGAACTCCCTGGCTGCACCAGATTGAGGAGTCCTTGCATTTCTGAACTTAAAAGTTACTCTTATGGGCATACTGTCGTAGGAGACACCAGGGGTCTGCGGAGTAAACGCAGGAGTGAGAAGGAAGCTGTCACTGCGTAAAGACCTGCTGTGTGCTAGTCTCTCTGCCAGGAACTTCATCTGAACAAGCCTGCAAAGAAGGTATTATTGTTTCCAGTCTCAGGGTGAAGAGCCCTGAGGTTCACAAAAGTTAAGGTTCTTGCCCCAGGACACACAGCTGAACACTGAAGCTGGAATTCTGCTGCTGGTCTGACTCCATAGCTGGCCTTTGCTTCCCTACATTTCACTGAGAGCTTGGCATGCAATTGAGGAATCTTAGACACTACACTTATGGGCTCTGGCTTTTTCTCAGTGTGTTGATTTCATACCTGCTCAAGTTCAAAAGCTTTGGCATGTAAATATTTCCCTGATTCTCTCCTGCTTTTGACTTTCCCCTCATTGCTTGCTCCCTGCTGTTCTACTGGTTGTGCTGAGTCTCATGGGAAGCTGGGTCTTCTCTTACCCTTCTCTTACCCACGTGCAAATGTTCAAAGCACTCATGTTGCAAAACCAGCCTGAAAGCCATCGCCGCCCCCTTTTTCCAAATCAGACCTCCCGCAGGAGCCTTCCCCACTGACTTTACTGAGTATAGGCCCTTTCCATCTCGGCGAAACTTCCACAGAGTCAGCGTGGATCTTACGCTACTCTGTTCAGAGAGGATGCAGAATGCACGGGAAAGATGTACCTGGATGGAACTCCAGTTTTGCTAGTTCCCCAGGGTTTCACAGGCTCTCTGAACCTCTGGTTGCTCGTAGGACATGCTATTCCATTGTTCTTTAGAGTTCTCTTTACTTCTTACTCACTGATCTATAGGACTTCTGGGCTTTGCCTCCAGGTTCCCCTGGGCTCTCTCAGCAGCTACTGCGGCTCCCCAGTGCCTGGTGCTACAATACACAGCTGGCAGCTTCCCTGGAACTCTGTGCTGCCAGGGGTTTGGTAACAGAGTGTGCTCAGTGACACTCCTCCCTGTGAAAGGCATCTCCAGCTCCCCAGAGGGCCTATTTCCAACCAGTGACATCACAATGACTTCTCTGCCATTCTGTGCACCGTGCTATGCCGACAAAATCTGGACCTCATCTTGGGGCAGGCAGGCTGTCCCCTGGGTTCTCTATCTCAGCCCTGGGGCAGTAGACACTTCTGATACACACTGTTCCACTGTTCTTTAGAGATCTCTTTACTTCTTACTCACTAATCCTTTGTTACCCCCATCCACTGTTGGAGTTAAGAATTGTTTATAGTTTTCTGTTGAACTTACTGTGTGGTTTCTCTCTCTTGATTAGATCCAGGCTGGTAGACCTTCCATGTTTGCCCACATGCCTTTGCTTGCATCCTTTCCTCTTCATACTGAGACACTGCCCCAAATTGCTCAAAACAGGCAAATCTCACAGTTCTTTAGGCCCTTTAAGGCTCCGTCCCCTGCTGCTCATGGAAACCCGCCAAGAGCCCTTGCCCACCAGGCTCTTCTTGACATGAGCCTTGGAGTACTGACAGTTCATTTTAACATGCCCTTCACTGCCTGGTATTGTTAGCTAATGGTTTACATGTGTGTGTTTTATGTCCTCAATAGCTTTAAATGGTCGTTCTTAGCCTTGACTACACAATTTAATCATCTGGAGGTCTTTGGAAAGACAAAATGATGCCTGGTGCTGGGTCTCCCCCTCAGGGATTCTGAACTAATTGGTATGGTGGCTTTTAAAAGCTTCTTAGGTGAATCAAATGTGAAGTCAAGGTTAAGAACCACTGAGCTATAAGCTGCTTATGCTTGGGCCTCTTGCACACTCCTCTTGTGATCTCTACTTTGTGCCGCCCGCAGGCTTACTCTTGCTACTCTGCTCACATGGCTATAATTTATTAGTTTGAGTTTCTCTCCTGGATGGCAGGGATCACTCATGCATTATTCATTTTAATGAAGACAATCCTGAGCAAGTGTTAGGGGCTGAGTGCTGTGACAGGCACTTGGCCCAAGTCAGCTTGTTTATCCCTCTCAACGATGCTGGGACTCTTATGCCCTCCACCCCACCCCCCAGCATCCTGCACCCTGCCTCCTGCCCAGCACACAGCAAACAAAATGGCTTGCTGAATTGAAGGAGATGGAGTCAAATATCAGTAGAGAGTGGGCATTGTGGTTGTCTTCCTCATATTCATCTCACTCCTTCTCTTTTGCAAAGGCAGCCTGGAGGTTTGGGGGTTGACTCAAGCTCCAGGGATGAATGCTCTTTAATTTAAGTTAATTAGGTTATCCCGCCTCTGCTGCACCAGCGATTGGTTCAGGGGTGGACCTGGGACCCAGGATGAAGCCAGACTGCACCTGCCATTCAGTAAGCCATAGGGATTGGTCTAAGAATAATTGTGAGACCAAATTTAGGCCAGTATCAAGTTGACTATCAGCTTCTGCATAAAACATTTCCATTTTTCTCTTCCAAAAGTTTCTGGAACCAACTCTTACTCTCTTTCCCTGGAGACTGTTGTGTAAGCTGCTGCAGCTATCTTGGATGGATAAGGGCAGTGCCAGGAGAGACCCAGCAGGGCTGGGCAGAGCCCTGAGTGGAGCCTCCCTGCTCTGCCTCACAACATCCTCGGCTGGAGGAGCCACTTGTCTAGCTTCACAGCTTGAGACATTTTGACCCATAGTATTGTTACTGGCCACCCGCAGCTTTGGAAATGAAAGGAGAAGTTTCTTTTCAAGTGTTTGATTCACAGGAAACTCTAAACAGATTTGGCTTCGAGGAATGACTTGAGATGGCCATAGCTATGGGGGAGCAGATTGGGACCTTCTGATTAAGATCCTCAAAGCCTCCATGGATAAAGACCTCCTCCAAGCCATGAGCAGGTCCCTGCTCTAGCAAAGGGGCCTCTTTATTGACCTGCAAGGGAAGAGGGTGTGAGCCTGGGGGTGAATGGTAGAGCTGCTACTTCCCAGGGCATCCAGTTGGCCATCTCCTTCCTGCCTCTTCCCCTCCTTGGAGCAGCAGATCCAACAAGTACTATCACATACTGGGCATTGAAATGTCCAGTAATATGTCCCCAACACCATGTTACATCCTTAACATACATCATCTCACTGGCTCTTCATAAAATCTCTGGGAGGTAGATACTCATTCTATAGTTACTAACAAGTAAACTTTGGCTTAGAAAGGGGAAGTAAGTGCCTAAAGCCGCACAGGTTGGACTCAGTAAAATGAGTCCCTACATCAATCCATACACAGGACAAGCTGGGTGCCCTGGTGGTGCTAGTCAGCCTGGTCCACAGTTAGGCTTGGAAAAATCCTACTGGAACCCATCTCCCAGCCCTCCTCGACAGCCCCCTCAGCAGCTTTAGTCTCCAAGGCCAAACTTTGCGACTGTCTTGGATGCTGAGACAGTTCCCTCCATGCTGTTTTTCTCAGCAAAATACACTCACATTCTGTGTTTTTGACTCCAGAATTCTAGATCTGTGATGCCCTCTATTTATTAGTGATGAGGCTCCAAGAAATTGATTCAATTAGCATTTTGCAATAGGAGGCCAGCATAAAATTTGAAATGAATTTGTACTCAGGGACAGTTGTGATGCGGGATTTTAAAAAAAATAGTAGGCATGGGCGGCGTCTATGGCTCAAAGGAGTAGGGAGCTGGCCCCATATGCCGGAGGTGGCAGGTTCAAACCCAGCCCCAGCCAAAAACTGCAAAAAAAAAAAAAAAAAAAAAAAGTAGACACATCAGAAGTCTCTTTCTTTTAAATATCTCAGGTATCTTCATGAACCACACAGCTCCTGTTAGTTATAATTTAGACATAAACATGCTCGTGAATCGCTTTAAGAAACAAAATAACCTGATTTTGTCCATCAAGAATCTTCTTTAAATATCTGTGGACACAACTTTGGATTCATATTTTTAACGTGGTTGCTATGTGCCTAGGTTTTCATTAGATTTGGTTAATTTAAGATGTGGGTCATGCTCTTCAGGAACTTAAATTTAGTTGGATAACAAAATATAGATGCTGTGAAAGTAAAATAAAAATCTTATAGTAAATTGTCAGTATAACATATGTTCTCAGGTGTGACATGATTAATTTCCAAACGTGTAATGTAGACAATGTGTCCAACAGGGAAGAGGAGAAAAATAACCATTTATTAGGTCCTTCAAACATGGCATTTTCTTTCATACGCTATTTTATTTAGTCCTTAATAGAGGGATGGTATTTTTGAAGCCTTAGCCTTCCCACCCCCATTTTTATTTATTTTTTTATTTTTTTATTTTTTTATTTTTAGGATTGTTATTTTTATTTTTATTTATTTTTTTTTAATTTTTTTTATTAAATCATAACTGTATACAATGATATGATTATGGGGCATCATACACTCACTTCATAAACCATTTGACACATTTTTATCACAGTGGTTAACATAGCCTTTCCGGCGTTATCTCAGTTACTGTGCCAAAACATTTACATTCTACATTTACCAAGTTTCGCAAATACCCCTATAATATGCACCACAGGTGTGATCCCACCGATTCCCCTCCCTCTACCCACCCCCCCCTTTCCCACTTCCCCCTATTGTTAAGTTGTAGCTGGGTTATAGCTTTCATGTGAGAGTCCCAAATTAGTTTCATAGTAGGGCTGTGTACATTGGGTATTTTTTCTTCCATTCTTGGGATACTTTACTAAGAAGAATATGTTCCAGCTCCATCCATGTAAACATGAAAGAGGTAAAGTCTCCATCTTTCTTTAAGGCTGCATAGTATTCCATGGTATACATATACCACAATTTATTAATCCATTCGTGGATCGATGGACACTTGGGCTTTTTCCATGACTTAGCTATTATGAATTGGGTTGCAATAAACATTCTGGTACAAATATCTTTGTTATGTTGTGATTTTTGGTCTTCTGGGTATATGCCCAGCAGAGGAATTACAGGATTGAATGGCAGATCTATTTTTAGATCTCTGAGTGTTCTCCATATATCTTTCCAAAAGGAATGTATTAATTTGCATTCCCACCAGCAGTGCAGAAGTGAGTAACTTGATTTCCTCCAGCTCCATAATCGTTGGAGATTTCAACACTCCCTTGGCAGTGTTGGATCGATCCTCCAGAAAGAAGCTGAGCAAAGAAATCTTAGATTTAAACCTAACCATCCAATATTTAGATTTAGCAGACATCTACAGAACATTTCATCCCAACAAAACTGAATACACATTCTTCTCATCAGCCCACGGAACTTACTCCAAAATTGATCACATTTTAGGTCACAAGTCTAACCTCAGTAAATTTAAAGGAATAGAAATTATTCCATGCATCTTCTCGGACCATCATGGAATAAAACTTGAATTGAGTAACAACAGGAATCTGCATACCCATACAAAAACATGGAAGTTAAATAACCCACCCCCATTTTTAAAAATTTTTCCCTAGTATTTCTCCCATATGACCTTATATTCAAATGCACTCCCGGCTTGAGGGAGAGTCATGGAAGGGAGAGCAGTAGATTGATCCCAGAGCTGAGTCTCTACCCTGGTGTGGCTTCTAGAAACCTAAACCCTTAGGAGGATGGGCAATATCTGGGAATAGCTGGATCAAGCCTTAGGGGAAAATCGAGGAAGAGAATTTGGCTTTCTCTCCAAATTGGAAATGATATTTTCAGACATGGGAGTGGATGTGGTGTTGGCAGGGAGGAGGTAGACAGAGATAAAATACCAGAAGTGCAGAGTGAAGGTACCAGGAGAGCCCGCCTCCTGGGCTGAGCCTGGCAGAAGTGTGTGATGCCAATAGAGGGTGTTAGCCTGGTGCAGCTGCCGATGGGCTGCAAAGCTCCAGTAGAGAATATGTGAGAGAGAGATTCATGTGCTCCTGAGTAAGGCAAGGCAATATCAAGATAGCTGCCAGCTCTGAAGAACCATTAATGACTAAGGATCAGAAGGAGTGAGCACCATTTCAGTGAATACCCATATGGAAAGATGCCTGGAGCACAACCCCCCAACAAAATTACCCTGGCACCCGAAGGAAATGGGAGAATTGTATTAATTAAATTAGCAGAGGTTAAGTCTCCTCCACTCAGGTGGAAAGGGGGCTTGAAATGAAATAAGGATGGACGTATTTTTTTTTTTTTTTTTGCTTGTCAATAGAGATTCTTACCTGCTACACCTACAATTCCTTTTTCAAGGCTACATGTCTTGATCAAAGTCACATAGCCAGAAATCAGCAAAGCTGAGATTCAAGCACCGGTCCTGCCTGCTCCCTGTCTTTGTCCTGCACATCAGACATTATGATGCAGCCAGGGAGGTTCAAGGAAACTTTTTTGGAGTGGTGTGAGTTGAGACTGACTCAGTATGAGAGGATGAGGGCATGTTCAATTATACTGGGGTCTGTGGATAAAGACTGGCTTCTGCAGCAACTCCCAGTGGCTGGTGGCAAGTGTGCTAGAAAACAGGGTTGTCTTAAAAATCAGTTGTGTTTGGCAAACATAATTTAACAAAGTCTGTCTGATTCTGAGTCAGAGTTTACACTGGGAATGAAGAGTTGTATCTACTTCCCACCAGCTCCCCACATCTGGAAGGTGGGACTCACTCTCTACAAACACAGCTAAAATCAGCAATGTCCACTTTCCTGTAAATATATTTTGTGGTTAACGATCTATGTAGTGTGAGTGTACTAAGACATTCACGGAGCACAAAGACTGAGTGAAGTGTGTAATAGACCCCCATAAGCTGTAGCTTTAAAACTCTGCCCACACAATCCCAGAGGACAGATTCATGCAGCTACTTGTGACTTGTGGAGACATATGACCTATCATCGTGGCCAGCCATCCCACTGTCAACCAGCAGCCTTTCTCAACCCTTTCATCTTTATGACTCCTCTCTAGCCCTTCCAACAAATGTTCATATGAAATTATAGTGAGCAAAACATACAACTTAGGGATCACTCTGGGGTTGGGGACCTAAATTCAAGGAGTGGGAAAGACCCTCATATGTCACCCAGAATATCATCTTCATTCTCTAGAAGAAGGACTTGAGGGCCTGAGAGAGGAAGATGCTGTCTTCAAAGACCTGAAGCTGATAAGTAGCACTAAGAAGGTTCTGGAATTTTCCTCTGTTGGCTTCAAGTTCAATCCTCCCCCCACAAAGCCATGATGCCTAATGGGCCTATAGTTGTTTTTAGGCCTCAGCTTCACTTTGTCCAATCTGTGACAAAATGCCAATGGGGTTGGCATTTGACCCTAGATTCTAGAACCCTCTGGTCTTCCTTACATGGCTGTGGTGGTCCAGCAGCAAACTTCAGGGTGAGGGCTCTTGTGGCACAGACGTGCATTCAAGTCCAGGCTTCATGTGACCTGCAGTCAGGTTCCCATCTTTAAGTCCTAGTGTCATCAGCAGCACAGTAGGGATCATGCTTATGCCCTTGGGTTGCTGTGAGGACTAAAGGAGGGTGTGTGAAGTATACAGCAGTGTGCCTGGGGCACACCAGCAACTCAGATGTGTAGTTGGTTACCATACAGCCAGGTGCCAGGGAACCCTAAGATGAGGTACATCAGGGCAGTTTTCTTCACCCCTCTTTAGTGGGCTCTCCCTCCCTCCTGCCATGTGTTTTGGCTTTTAGACACTCATCAAATTTTCTAATATCGTCAAAGTATGATTTAATACTATAATTATAACTTAGCTATCCTGTCTTTCCAGACATGAATCACTAAACTTTAAACCTGACTTCATTTGTGTCATCTTCAAACCACATGCATCTCCCTGTCAAATTAGCTCCAGGGCCTAGAACAACCCTTTCTTGATCTTTAAATATAGACACTGCTAAGAGACATCCTGTTAGTCATCTCTGTGTATATATCAGATCACGAGCCATATGCCTTTGTCAAAACAGCCTCAAAAATGGCATGTGATTCAACAAACATTAATTTTCAACCTTCTCTAGGTCCTGAAGTCAGGGACATCAGAGGAGCCGAGGATCTGACAGACCAGACAGCCCTTGCCCCCTGTAGACTCCCCACCCAGTAGGAGATGGAGACTTGCGTGAATGAGCCCGTGGGATGTTTCCCAAAGGATACCCCTGGAACACTTTTCACAGAGTAAGTTCCATGGTTAAGTAAGACTGGTTAACACAGGGGTAAATAATGTTAAACAAATTGCTTTACTGGAGTGCTTTCGAAAGCTTTTAACAAGCTAAATGCATTGTGAATCTCTAATGTGATGGTATAGGGATGATTGATGCTGTGTTTCCCAAACTTGACCTTGGCCTAATTGTGGAAGGATCATCCTGTGAAACTGGAGCTTTATGAAGAACTCCTTGGGAAATGCGACCTTAATGTAAGGCAGACACTGCGAGTACGTGTCTCTTTCTTCCAGCTGCAGAAACCCTAGGGATGTGAGATAATTTCAACACAGACTTTATTAAGAGAAATTTGTACTAAATTAGGCCACACTTATTAAGCGATGGCATGTATTCCAAGTCTGTGTGCTTACGCTATTGTCTGGCAAAAAAAAAAGAAAAAGAAAAAACGACCTGAAAATGTGCAACAGATCTCAGCACCAACATAAGGCTCCTATTCCCCTGTATCTGAGGACATATGTTCTTGCTTACTGCAACTCCTAGGGGTTCTTCCTGCCTTTGCATTCCTTTGTGGCCATTCCCATTCTTTGTCTTGGCTCCTCTCAAAAGTCACAATAGGGTTCTGTATCTGTCCCTTAATAGGCTCTAATTTTTAGGGGCATCTCCTTTTCTACCTCCTGCTGCCTTATTTGTTTAGCTAAGGGTAGGACTCGGCAAGACCAGGATCCAGTGTCAAAAGCCGCCTTCATCCAAAATCAGGGGGATGCCACCATCAGGAATAGGCAAGGCTGGACACTCTGGGATGGCCAATATCTGAAACCACAGAGGAGAGTCCCCTGGCAGAGACTGGGGTGAGACCATAGCTAGGGATGGAATCACAGGGACCAAACCCTGAGATGGGTTCTGCCAAGAATAGGTCAGGAGCAGAGTTCTGGCTTCTTGAAGCCTAGAACTGGGCTTCTTCAAACATCTTCAAAATAACTCTTTCCCAGATGTTGGATGTGAGATAGGCGCAACAGAGCTACTCTGGTTGAAGCATGGGAGAGGTGCCCTGGACCACCACATGCTGCAGCACCTCTGGGAACCCAGGGAATCCTCAAGGCACCAGATTGGCACAACCCAGCTTTCTTACATAGCTGGGTTACAGTACCAGGGTGATTAGGCTCAGTTTACACAGAGGTTCGGGACAAAGTGGATGTGAGTATACAGTTTTTATTGTTTATGAGTAGACTTGAATTTTTATTCTTACAAATGGATGAGTAGGATATATGAGGAAAAGGAAAAATTAGTCTTTTTATTTCAAATTAATATGAAGGTACTTGAATCTACAGAGAACTCAAATTAATAAGAAAAGAGTAAACAACCCTATTTGTAGGTGGATGAGAGACTTGAACAGGACATTCTCCCAAGATGACAAATGGATAACCAATGCATGAAAAAAATGCTTATCATCTCTAATCATCAGGGCAATGCAAATCAAAACCACTCTGAGATATCACCTAACTCCAGTGAGATTAGCCCACATCACAAAGTCCCAAATCTGCAGATGCTGGTGTGGATATAGAGAGAAGGGAACACTTCTACACTGCTGGTGGGATTGCTAACTAATACAGCCTTTATGGAAAGAAGTATGGAGAATTCTTAAAGAACTAAAAGTCGACCTTCCATTTGATCCCACAATTCCGCCACTAGGTATCTACCCAGAAGAACAAAATCATTTTACCACAAAGACATTTTCACCAGAATGTGTATTACAGCTCAATTCATAATTGCCAAGCTGTGGAAACAACCCAAATGCCCATCAATGGGCATTTTGTTAATCCACGAATGGCTTAAGAAACTGTGGCATATGTATACCATGGAATACTATTCAGCCATAAGAAAAGATGGAGACTTTACATCTTTTAGGTTTACCTGAATGGAGTTGGAACACATTTTTCTTAGTAAAGTATCTTTAAGAATAGAAAAAAAGTCCAGATGGCTTCACTCCAGAATCCTATCAAACCTTCAAGGAAGAGCTTATTCCTGTACTGCAGAAATTATTCCAAAAAATTGAGGAAGAAGGAATCTTGCCCAACACATTCTATGAAGCAAACATCACCCTGATACCAAAACCAGGAAAAGACCCAAACAAAAAGGAGAATTTCAGACCAATCTCACTCATGAATATAGACGCAAAAATTCTCAACAAAATCCTAGCCAATAGATTACAGCTTATCATCAAAAAAGTCATTCATCATGATCAAGTAGGCTTCATCCCAGGGATGCAAGGCTGGTTTAACATACGCAAGTCCATAAACGTTATCCACCATATTAATAGAGGCAAAAATAAAGATCACATGATCCTCTCAATAGATGCAGAAAAAGCATTTGATAAAATCCAGCATCCTTTTCTAATTAGAACACTGAAGAGTATAGGCATAGGTGGCACATTTCTAAAACTGATTGAAGCTATCTCTGACAAACCCACAGCTACTATTTTACTGAATGGAGTAAAAGTGAAAGCTTTTCCTCTTAGAACTGGAACCAGACAAGGTTGTCCTCTGTCACCTTTACTATTCAACGTAGTGCTGGAAGTTCTAGCCAATACGATTAGGCAAGACAAGGAAATAAAGGGAATCCAAATGGGAGCACAGAAGGTCAAACTCTCCCTCTTTGCTGACGACATGATCTTATACTTAGAGAACCCCAAAGACTCAACCACAAGACTCCTAGAAGTCATCAAAAAATACAGTAATGTTTCAGGATATAAAATCAATGTCCACAAGTCAGTAGCCTTTGTGTACACCAATAACAGTCAAGATGAGAAGCTAATTAAGGACACAACTCCCTTCACCATAGTTTCAAAGAAAATGAAATACCTAGGAATATACCTAACGAAGGAGGTGAAGGACCTCTATAAAGAAAACTATGAAATCCTCAGAAAGGAAATAGAACAAGATATTAACAAATGGAAGAACATACCATGTTCATGGATGGGAAGAATCAACATTGTTAAAATGTCTATTCTTCCCAAAGCAATCTACCTATTCAATGCCATTCCTATCAAAATACCAACATCGTACTTTCGAGATTTGGAAAAAATGATTGTGTTTTGTATGGAACTGGAAAAAACCCCGTATAGCTAAGGCAGTTCTTAGTAACAAAAATAAAGCTGGGGCCATCAGCATACCAGATTTTAGTCTGTACTACAAAGCCATAGTGGTCAAGACAGCATGGTACTGGCACAAAAACAGAGACATAGACACTTGGAATCGAATTGAAAACCAAGAAATGAAACTAACATCTTACAACCACCTAATCTTCGATAAACCAAACAAGAACATACCTTGGGGGAAAGACTCCCTATTCAATAAATGGTGTTGGGAGAACTGGATGTCTACAAGTAAAAGACTGAAACTGGACCCACACCTTTCCCCACTCACAAAAATTGATTCAAGATGGATAAAGGACTTAAATTTAAGGCATGAAACAATAAAAATCCTCCAAGAAAGCATAGGAAAAACACTGGAAAATATAGGCCTGGGGAAAGACTTCATGAAGAAGACTGCCATGGCAATTGCAACAAAAAAAAAATAAACAAATGGGACTTCATTAAACTGAAAAGCTTCTGTACAGCTAAGGAGACAATAACCAAAGCAAAGAGACAACCTACACAATGGGAAAGGATATTTGCATATTTTCAATCAGACAAAAGCTTGATAACTAGGATCTATAGAGAACTCAAATTAATCCACATGAAAAAAGCCAACAATCCCATATACCAATGGGCAAGAGACATGAATAGAACTTTCTCTAAAGACAACAGACGAATGGCTAACAAACACATGAAAAAATGTTCATCATCTCTATATATTAGAGAAATGCAAATCAAAACAACCCTGAGATGTCATCTAACCCCAGTGAGAATGGCCCACATCACAAAATCTCAAAACTGCAGATGCTGGCGTGGATGTGGAGAGAAGGGAACACTTTGACACTGCTGGTGGGACTGCAAATTAGTACAACCTTTCTGGAAGGAAGTATGGAGAAACCTCAAAGCACTCAAGCTAGACCTCCCATTTGATCCTGCAATCCCATTACTGGGCATCTACCCAGAAGGAAAGAAATCCTTTTATCATAAGGACACTTGTACTAGACTGTTTATTGCAGCTCAATTTACAATCGCCAAAATGTGGAAACAGCCTAAATGCCCACCAACCCAGGAATGGATTAACAAGCTGTGGTATATGTATACCATGGAATACTATTCAGCCATTAAAAAAAATGGAGACTTTACATCCTTCATATTAACCTGAATGGAATTGGAAGACATTATTCTTAGTAAAGCATCACAAGAATGGAGAAGCATGAATCCTATGTACTCAATTTTGATATGAGGACAATGAATGACAATTAAGGTTATGGGGGGGGAAAGCAGAAAGAGGGACGGAGGGAGGGGGTGGGGCCTTGGTGTGTGTCACACTTTATGGGGGCAAGACATGATTGCAAGAGGGACTTTACCTAACAATTGCAATCAGTGTAACCCGGCTTATTGTACCCTCAATGAATCCCCAACAATAAAAAAAAAAAAAAAGTTAAAAAAAAAAAATCTCCAAGGTAGACAAATTAATCTTTTAAATGATTTTCTCCTTTGTTGAGACCCATAGAGAAATAAGGAACCTGGTATGTGCCTAAAACAACACAATCTGAGCATGGAGGGAGCTCAGCC
The DNA here is from genome assembly GCF_027406575.1 of Nycticebus coucang. Taxonomy (NCBI): domain Eukaryota; kingdom Metazoa; phylum Chordata; class Mammalia; order Primates; family Lorisidae; genus Nycticebus; species Nycticebus coucang. The sequence continues at coordinate 107,540,148 of NC_069787.1, read as the reverse complement.
ATGAGAGTGGGTCTGATTCCATCCTGAGAGTACTAGGACACCCCAGACGTAGAATGATGGCCACAGCCACACAGAGGAGGACAACTCTTTTGTGATGCAAGGTCCATCCTGACTGCAAAAGCTCTTCCTTACAATTACGAGACACCACATGCTTTAGCCCTTACTGGAAACATTTCTTAAGTATAAATGAAGTCACATTTTTTTAATTGCTGGAAAAAATACCAATGGAAATGAGGTTCCACTGATTACTTCAGCTTTCAAATTGGCTAACGGGACACAGCAGGCTAATTGGGGCTGCAGAACACTTCCCAGCAACCGTGCTGGAGCCAGTTACCAGAGTTACCAGATTTCAACAAGCAGCTGCTATCAAATCGTTTTATGTTTCCATTGTTAAATCCTGATTGGAAATTTCACAAATGGGGACTAGTTCCCTTGCCAAACTCAAACCTGAACTGCTCCCCCCTCCAACAATTGCAAGGATGGATTTGGAGAAAATCAATTAACTTCTTCTTAAATAAAAGTAAGATAATTTTGAAAAACAGATCATGCCAAATCTTACAGACAATAGAAAAAGAAGAAATACTTCAAAATCATTCTACTTGATCTGGGTACACCTGATATTAAAATTGGAGAAAATACATTATTATAAAGGGGAAATTACAAACATATGTCACTTATAAGTGAGGACAGATGTGTGCCTCTTGTGTGCCCGGGTAGTTGTTTATATTAGTGTTGAGTACATTGGATGCTTGCTTTTCTGTTCTTGGGATACTTTGCTTAGGATGATTTTCTCCAAATCCATCCAGGTAAATAGAAAATATGTAAAGTCTCCATTTTTCTTTATTGCTGAGTAGTAGTCTATGGTCCACATATACTGTAGTTTATTTATATATTTGTGAGTTAATGGCTGTTGGGTTGTTTCCACATCCTGATGACTGTGAATTGAGCTATGATAAGCATTCTAGTGTACATGTCCTTATGGTAAAATGAGTTTTTTTCTTCTGGGTGGATACCTAGTAATAGGATTGTAGGATAAAATGGAAGGTCGACTTTTAGTTCTTTAAGGATTCTCCATACTTCCTTCCAAAAGGGAAGTATTGATTTGCAGTCCCAGTAACAGTGTATCAGTGTTCCCTTCTCTCCCCACCAATGCCGCATCTGCGGCTTTGGGACTTTGTGATGTGGACTGCTCTAACTGGGGTTGTGTGACATCAGGAGCTAATTTTAATTTCCATTTTCATAATAATTAGGGATGATGAACATTTTTTTCATGCATTTCTTGGCCATATGACTGTCTTCTTGGCAGGAGGTTCTCTTGTTCACGGCTCTTGCACACTGATAAATGGGGTTGTTTGCTATTTTCTTGTTTACTTTGAGTTTCTTTTATTCTTGTTATTAGCCTTTTGTCAGATTTTAACATGTGATTATCTTCTCCCATTCTGAAGGTTGTCTATTTGCTTTATTTGTTATGTCCTTAGCTGGGCAGAAGCATTTTAACTTGATTAGGTCCCATTTATTTATTTTAGTTGTTGCTGCAATTGTCAGTGGAGTCTTCATCATAAAAATCTTGCCCCAAGCCAATATCATCAAGGGTTTTCCTATACTTTCTTTTAGATTTTTTGTTGTTTTGTGTCTTAGATTTAAATCTTTTATCCCTCATGAGTCAATTTTTGCACATGATAAGAGGTACAGGTACAGTTTCACTCTTTTACATGAGGCTAACCAATTCTACCAGTGCCATTTATTAAATAGGGATTCTTTTCCCAGTGTATGTTTATTTTTTTAAATTTTACTTACACCGTGACCATCTAACCCCTCCCCTCTCCCAGCTCCCTCATTCCCCTGCCCCCCAGCATGTGTTAGGTCATCTATTGTCTTCATATTAAAACTGAGTACATTGGATTCTTGGTTCTCCATTCTGGTGATGCTTCTGGAAGAATGTGTTCCACCTCAATCCAGGTTAATACAAAAGATGTAAAGTCTCATTTTTGTTTATTGCTGAATAGTATTCCATGGTATACATATACTACGGCTTGCTAATCCATTCCTAGATTGGGGGGCATTTAGGCTGTTTCCACATTTTGGTGATTGTAAATTGAGCTGTAATAAACAGTCTAGTGCAGATGTCCTATGATAAAATGTTTTTTTTTTTTTTTCTTTTGGGTAGATACCCAGTAATGGGATTGCAGGATCAAATGGAAGGTCTAATTTTAGTTCTTTGAGAAGTCATCATACTTCCTTCCAAAAAAGGTCGTATTAGTTTGCAGTCTCTTTGGTGTATGTTTTTGTTTGTCAAAAATCAGATGGCGATGTGCAGCTAGTTTCCTCTCCAGGGTCTCTACTCTATTGCATAGATCTATGTCTCTCCTTTTGTGCCAGTGGTGTGCTGTTGTGATCACAACAAATTCATAGTCTGATAATTTGATGCCTCTAGATTTGTTTTTATTTCTTAGAATTGCATTGCTTATTTGGGTTCTTTTCTTGGTTTCATGTGAAATAAAGTACTATTTTTTCAGGTTCTTCAAAGTGTGACGTTGGTGCTTTGATGAGGATTGCATTCACTCTGTAGATTGCTTTGGGTAGTATGGACATTTTTACAATATTGATTCTTCCCAGCCACGAGCATGGTATGTTCTTCCATTTGTTAACATCTGCTTTTTTTCCCCTCAGGATTTCATAGTTATCTCTATAGAGATTGTTCACATTGTTTGTTATGTATATATTCCCAGATATTTTCATTTTCTTTGAAGCTACTGTGAAGGAAATTATGTCTTTGATTTGATTCTCAGCTTGACTGTTGTTGGTGTATATGAAGGCTACTGATTTGTGGACATTGATTTTATATCCTGAGATATTACTATATTTCTTGATCACTTCCAGGATTCTCATAGTTGAATCCATGAAATTTGCTAAGTATAAGATCATATCATCAGGAAGGAGTGAAAGTTTGACCTCCTCTGCCCTCATTTGGATACCCTTGATTTCCTTTTCTTGCCTGGTAAGTATTTTGAACAGCAGTGGCAATAGTAGGCATCCTTATCTGGTTCTAGTTCTAAGCAAAAATACTTTCATTTTTACCCCATTTGGTATGATGTTGGCTGTGGGTTTGTTGTAGATGACTTCTGTCAGTTTAAGAAATATTCCATCTATGCCTTTCTTAAATGTTCTTATCAAAAAAGGATCCTGAATTTTGTTGAATGCTTTCCATATCTTTTGAGAGGATCATATCATATGGTCTTTGCCTTTACCCCTATTTATGTAGTGAATTACATTTATGTATTTGTGTATGTTGAACTGGCCTTGCATCCCTGGGATAAAGCCTACTTTTTCATGATGTACAATTTTTTTAAATGCATAACTGTATTCTATTTGCTAGGATTTTATTGAGTATTTTTCCATTGATATTCATTAATAATATTGGTCTGTAATTTTCTTTTTTGGTTGGGTCCTTACCTGGTTTTGGTATCAGAGTGATATTTGCTTCATGGAAGAGTTTCATCCTTCTCAATGTATGAGGTCTTTTTTGAAAGTTTGGTAGAATTATGTTGTAAAACCATCTGGTTCAGGACTTTTTTTTTTTTTTTTTTCAGTTTTTGGCCAGGGCTGGGTTTGAACCTGCCACCTCCGGCATATGGGGCTGGCACCCTACTCCTTTGAGCCACAGTTGCTGTCATGGTCCAAGACTATTTTTTGTTGGAAGATTTTTTATTGTTGCAATTTTAGTGATTAATATTGATCTGATCAAGAGATCTAATTCATTCTGGTTAAGTCTAGTGAGGTTGTGTGATTCCAGGTATTGGTATGTTTCCTCTACATTTTAAATTTCTTGGCATAGAATATTTTATAGTAATCTGTGATGATCTTTTGTGTCTCTGTGGTATCTGTTGTTATTTCTCCCTTTTCATTTCTGATTGAGGTTATTAGAGATCTTATTTTTCTGTTTCTAGCTAGTCTGGTCAAAGGTTTATCAATTTTATTTATCTTTTCAAAGAACCAACTTTCTGTTTTGTTAATCTTCTTAATATTATTTTTTCCTGGATATCATTTAATTCGGATCTAATTTTGGTAATTTCTTTATTCTAATCCCAAACCTAGCAGAAGAAAAGTTCAATTGAAAAAATTTCAGAGTTTTTTCTTTTCCTTTGCTGAAAATTTACAGGTGGATTCTTATTCCTCTTAGGGAAAATACTAAATCTTTTCTACAGCCCAAAGACTGCATGATTAGCCTTCTGCCTGCTTCTTAAGCCCATCTTCTACTACTTATCTTTTGGCTAATTATTTTCCAGCTTCATTGACCTTTTTTCTGACCACCGAGAGACCTGTGTAAGCAGTGTCTACGTATGTGGGCCAAAGAATTCATGCAAGGAGCCCCAGGAAATCCAGGACCACAGAAGCTTGAGCTTGCCAAGGTCTTGCATACTGTCTGTAATGTTGGGGTTACGTGAGAAAATCAGAGAAGGGTATGGAACAGGGGACAAGCAGATGTTTCAAAATTTGTATAATCATTCAAGCAAAACATGTCAAGCTTACTTGATGTGCCCAGTATTTAGTCTTCGGAAATCTATGATGTTAAGTATCATTCTCAATTAAAAAAAAAAATTAAAGTTTAGGAAATCCCATTACTGGGTATCTACACAAAGGGAAAGAAATCATTTTGTCAAAAAGACATTTGTGTTTGACTATTTATTGCAGCACAATTCAGAGATCTGGAATCAATTCAAGTGCCCATCAATTCATGAGTGAAGTAAGAAAATGTGGCATATATATACCATGGAGTAATAGCCATAAAAAGGATGAATTAATGCCTTTTGAAGCAATTAAGAAGGAACTACCCTAAGTGAAGTATCTCAAGATTGGGAAAAAAAACAACAACAAACCATCACATGTATTCTCTAAATGGGAACTAATTGATGAACACACAAGTGTAGGGAAGTGAAAGTTATTGAAAATTAAGCAGTATGGGGAGCAAAGACTTACCTAACAGGTACAACGGATGCTATTTGGGTGATGGTGCTCTTCTAGCCCTGACTTAAGCCATGTAGCAAAAATATTTGTAGCCCTTTAATATTTTATATTTTTTTCTTCTGACCTTTGACCTTTATTTATTTATTTTTTTCTTCTTTTTGGGGATTCATTGAGGGTACAATAAGCCAGGTTACACTGATTGCAATTATTAGGTAAAGTCCCTCTTGCAATCATGTCTTGCCCCCATAAAGTGTGACACACACCAAGGCCCCACCCCCCTCCCTCTAAACCACAAATAGCTAGGATTATGGGCATGTACCACCACACAAGGCTAATTTTTATGTAGAGATGGGGTCTTGCTATGCTGCCCAGGGTGGACTCAAACTCCTGGCCTCAAGTGATACTCCTGGCTTGGCTTCCTTCACCAAAGTATGAGCTACCGGGCCTAGCTTCCAACTTGCAATTCTAATACAAGCTTCTACATTCAACGTTTTGTCTTTAAACTAGGTAAGATTTTAGAACAATAAAAGACATTACAATTCAGAGGCAACCATGAAGCTGCTCATGTGATGTAAAAACAAAACTTAGTCTTAAGCCAAGCGCTTATTATTACACAGGCTTGGTGTGTGGATTAACACTTACACATCAAGAGATAGTAAAATTTTCTGGCTAATTCTCACATCACTTGCTTTTCTTTTTCTGTATCAGTATCCTTTTTTTTTCCTGAGACAAAGTCTCACCACCCTGTGTAGAGTGCCATGGTGTCACAGCAACCTCAAACTCGGGCTCAAGTGATCCTCTTGCCTCAGCCTCCTGAGTAGCTGGGACTACAGGCTCCTGCCACGATACCCAGCTAGTTTTTCTATTTTTAGTCTTGCTCAGGCTGGTCTTGAACTCCTGAGCTCAGGCTATCCATTAACTGTGGCCTCCCAGAGGGCTGGGATTACAGACATGAGCCATGTGCTCAGCCTCTGTATCACTATCTTTTATTGACTATTCACCAACAGGTCAGAGAGAAGGGTTCCAATTAGGATTACCTTGCCAACAAGCACCGACTGTAAGTTGCATGGCTATATGAGATGGATGAATAGGCCAATCGTTGGTCACCAGGTATGGTTCATATGTCGCTCCATCCATATATAAGGAAACCACAGGAAACTCCACATTGATGACATAGTAATGCCACTCTTTGTCACAAATCTAAATAAAAAGAAAGAGGCAATACTTAAAATATGTAATGCAACATCAAACAGGACTTTATGAGAGGCGGAAAGACATTTTGGGGTTGACAGTTTTTATGGCAAAGAACTCAAGAAGGAGCATGATGGTTGACATGCACTGTGGTTGTAACAGTTCATTATCAAACACAATGGGGACAACTATGGTGAAGAGGAACACCCAAGAATCCAATCATCAGATAACTGACCATAGGCAGACTATTCAGCCCTACTTTTGTGTACCTGGGGAGGCAGAGAAGAACCCCAAATGGGTCCTGTTCTGGACTTGCTGCAGAGCCCTGTCATACACATGTCCTCTCACAACCTTTTACACCCAAGACTCCTGGTCTCAAGGCTGGAAACCAAACCCCAACATAATAGATTGGTTGAGATGTTGGGGGGTAGGATGGAGTTATAATTTCAAGGAACTAAATTCACAGGGCATGATCCAAAATAGAAACCAAAATTGGCGTGTCTTAGGAAGAGAGGCAGGAAAGGTGGCAAGACTGGAGAAGGGTGCGGCCCTCCCTCTACCCTGGGGAGTCCACCTCTGAAATGCCTGTCATCTGCGGCAGGGGAGACAGATGAGTTCTGTATGAAGGTGACCCCAAGGTGAGGGCATCAAAGCCCTCCCTACATCTCACTCTGGATTAAATGTGCTGTTTCTCATGAATAGATAACACCAACAGGGATGCTAAATGATCTTTCTCCTTTCATTTTGAAATAAGAATTTTTTCCTTAATGTTCTTTTTATATTGTCCTGTCTCATGTCTCGGAAAATTGCTCCTTTTGAAGCCCATTAGCCTTATAAAGCCTGATGAATATTTTAGGGGACTTTAGAAGGTAAGTAGGAGGGGTCCAAGAAGATCTCTTCAAAGTCCCGAGCACTGAGCTCGTTTACACTCTCCTGGGAGCAGGGCTCTTAGATTGGGCCAGTGACACAAAGACCTAAAAAAAGAGTCTGGGGCAGATGGAGGAGAGGAGAACTAACCATTTGAATAAAGCACCCCCTCTAAGGAGGCCAAAGCATCCTGAACTGGGCATCAAAGACAGCCAAGGTAGAGGTAAAATGGAATATGGTTCACATCCTCGGGATATTCCCAGAGGCCAGCCCAGGATGGGGAGGAAGGGGTGGCAGTGTGGTGACCACTGGGCAATACTCTGTGGAACACTGTCAGAGCACCGAGAGCCAACCAGGAGGCACTCTGGCCACCCCCCCCCCAATCCTGGCCGCCACCACCACCCACACAGCACCCATTCTCCTTGTGCGACCGACGTGTTGAATCCTCATGCTTCTGACTCTGTAGCACTCTGTTTGCCAAACCTGGATGATGATCCTGTGGCTTTCTTTCACAACACTTGGCATTTAATCCAAAAATTTTAAAACTCAACAGCAGCAGTATCCCCCTCAATATTACAGGTTCTTCCCAGGATATTTTCCCCCAGCTCTTCTGTAGTTCATCACTGGAGCACTGATGAACTTGTGCAATGCCCAGGATAGAAAAAGTGACCCCCTACTCTGAGCTGAGCCTTGTGCTTGTGGGAGATTTCCCATGTTCATTAGCATATCCAGGCATCCCAGCAATCCTAAGCCATAATAACTTTTCAACCTTACTGAAAAATGGAACTCTTCTCTTTATAGCATTACTATAAACATCCTATGAAACAGCAGCCAGGGATAGTCTATTTGGATCACACTGCGTAATGATTTGAAGGTGTGCACATTTCACTTAATATCAGCATTAAAATGTTTTCACACATTTCATCTTAAACGACTGTGCAATATGGTTATTACTATAATATGCTTAACTATCTCCAGGTATTAAACAATTGTTTGCAGTTCTGATTGTAATATTAAGAAAGATTCCTAAAAATGGAACTAGTTGGTCAGAAGTTTGGAGGTATTTTTAAGGCTCTTATCATTATATGAGTGTGAGAGTAGTGATGTGGTGTATCCTTGCTACACTTGCTCAAAACTAAAACATAAAAGTAAAATCCTGGTAATTTGAAAAGAGATACATATTTTGTCACATTTTTATGTCTTAAATAAGATGGTATGATTTGTATTCTCCAAGATCAAAAGGGAGGGCATTCTGGGTGTGGGGAACAACCTGAGCCAAGAGTCAGAAGTAGGGATGGTTGGGAACTGCCACAGTCAGCTGCTAATCGGACATCCGAATAATCTTTTAGCTCTCGTGAGGTGTATACCTGCTGACTTCTCCCACCAAGTAATGTATGACAGAAGCTAAAGGAAATACCTAATTAGCGTTTCATAAATGTGGAGCGATGGTCAGGAAGAGACCCCCATTGACCCTTTGCCAGAACGGCAGGGACAAACTGGAATTGAAAAATGATCAAGCCAGGAGGCAGCAAAAATAAATGTGTCAATGCATAGTTCAACCAAGAAAGAAGGAAATTAGGCAAAGTGACCTTTCCTGGGGGTAGAGAAAAACTTTAACTTCTGACTAGTTATGAATCACTGGTCAACTCTATTATCCCCAAGCATGTTGGACACCACGGCAGAGATGAGGCCTCAGGCTTCACCTGGACCAGTCACTTCCATCTCTCTCCCCCTGCAAGTGTGTTCCCAAGGAGATGTGCTGCAGCTTAGCTGATGAGTGACTCAAGACCAGAGCACCAGAGACAGACAACCAGGAAGGGTAGCAGGAGCCTATGAAAGGAGATGTGAGTTAGGGATAGGCTGGCATTCCAGGGAGAGTCAGGGGGCAAGGAGGCCTCCCACAAGATAAAGAGGAGAAAAACCAGGTAAGAGGTTCTCTGTGTTAGTGCTGACAGGAGGATTCAAACGTCCACATAAAATTCATGTTGGAAGTTCTGATGTGGTTTTTCTAGTAAATCTTCTCACGCAAAGGAGAGATTCTTTCCAGCTCGAAGAAGGTGGAATTTAGGGTGGATATTAAAGAACTATCAATATTTCATTAGAAATAGATGGTGAGTAATAAATTCCAAGCAAACGAAGCAGAAAACCCTTATTCCATTATTTATTCATCCCTCTTTTCAATTATCAACGTTACTACCCTATTTCCCCGAAAATAAGACGTCCCCTGAAAATAAGACCTAGTGCATCTTTGGGAGCACACCTGAAAATAAGACACTGTCTTATTTTCGGGGAAACAGGGTAGGTGTGGGGCATATGGAGATTCATGCGTTAGCTCATTCATTCACTCCTGCCGGATCTAAATGCATATCTTTAAGAACAAAGAAAGCCCCTGCCTTTATGAAGCTTATAGTTTAGTTATGAATGGACAGAAAGGCTTTTATAACTGATTGGAATTCATGCCCCGTATAGACTTGTGTAAGGTGCCATGTCAGCCCCGTGGAGGAAGATGGGGTATTGGATGCGCTGGCAAGATGGAAAGGAGCAAAGACCCTGAGTTTGGGGTGGTCAAGCTGTATTTGGGAAAGGCATATACAGTGTTTAGCATGTATGTTTGGCCTGATCAGATAGGGAACTGCTTTCCTTTTCCAACAGTACTGGGATGCTGGATACAATATAACAACAACAACAATAACAACAGAAGAAAACAAAAAAACCAGAGAGACAACACTTTAGGTATCATAAATAAGGAAAGCGATGATGCATCTGGGAGTGAAAACCAAGTGCCTGCAGTGCCTCCCATCAGCTGGAGTTTCAAAGCCCACAAGGAAGAGAGGAATGGAGACTGAAGTCATCTGTGCTCACACACATGTACACGAACTCAAGTTGGGATGTCTGCAGCTGCAAAGGACTACCTGAGGCCTGGGTCCTGGAACAAACACTGCCAACCAACCTAGGGATACAAGGTGCAATCCAGCCAACTACTTTGGAAGAAGCCATCTCTGAGAATTTAAACCCCAGGCCTTCTCTGTATGTGGCCATTTGGTTCAAATGTACCTGCTCACATGGTTTAAAAGTTCTGAACTCAAAAACTGACTTTAAAAAGCTCCAGTAGGATTAGACAAAATCCCAAAACTACAGATGTTGGCATGGACGTGGAAAGAAGGGAACACTTCTATACTGCTGGTGGGAATGCAAGCTAAGCTGATCTTTTTGGAAAGAAGTTTGGAGAACACTCAAGGAACTAAAAGTAGACCTACCATTCGATCCTGCAATTCCTCTACTAGGTATATACCAGATGATCAAAAATCATTTTACAACAAAGATATTTGCACCAGAATGTGTATTGCAGCCCATTTCATAATTGCCAAGACATGGAAACAGCCCAAGTGCTCATCGACCCAATTAAAAAATTGTGGTATATGTATACCATGGAATACTATGCAGCCATTAAAAAGATAGAGACCTCACATCTTTTATGTTTACCTGGATGGAGCTGGAATATATTCTTCTTAGTAAAGTATCACAAGTTTGGAAAAAAAAGTATCCAATGTACTCAATACTACTATGAAATCAATATATAATCACCTACACATTCATACAAATGGTAAAACATAACTATAGTTCAGAAAGTAGAAAGGAAGAGGAGAGAGATGGGGGAGAGAGGGGTAAGATATTTGGGGGGACCTCACCTAATGTGCATGATGCAATGTTACATTTCACAACTATTAAGAAAAGAGTATAATTGTGATGGACACGTTAATCAGTTCAATGTAAGCATTTCACATTGTATATCAAATCAGTACACTGAACCCCATAAATTCATCAATGTATACAGTTATGATTTAATTAAAAAAGTAAAAAGCATCTGTGAAGTCTTTAGGGTCCTTAGGAAAGACAAACTCAAAACTTCTCAGTAGAGATGTACCCACAATTTAGGGCATATACTAGACAACATCTACTAGAGATGAACAAAATATTACAAAACAAAGAAGAACAAACCTTTACCTATGTGAGAAAAAGCAGCAGACACAACAAAGGATCAAACTTACATAACAGGAACCACAGGAGTGACTGGAAAGGGAAAGGAGAAAGAGGTTTGAAAAGGAACCAAATAAAGATCCCAGAAATTAAAGACATGGTTGTCAAAATAAAAATAAATCAACAAACATAGGTGAGAGAACTGACAACAGAATTAGTGAATTGAAAGACAGATGAGATTATATAGCAAAATTAAAAATTTGATGAACTTAAGAGATATGAGTTCTATGGATGATAAAGTGAAAAATTCTAACAAACTCCTTGGAAGATGCGCGTGGCCAGAGGTGAGGCTGGGCTCTGGAGGAATGGTTTGCCGCTCTAAGGTGTGTGTTACTTTAATTTACTGCCTTGCATGTGAGAAAGCGATTCCTCACTTCAACAGCCTTATCATGTGTTTAGATGGCAATGGACAACTGAGTTACAGAACCCCCCACTCCACAGGACATATTTGGAGAATTCAAAACTCTACTTCATAAAACGGAGAGTTATTTCCCAGAAAGATTGAAACCATGCAAACAAGATTGTCTCTGCAGACTTGCAGGCCACCATTGTGGAACATGTGGTTCGAAAGATGTGGTTTTGGTTAGTGCCAAGATCAACCTTATGCCAGGGGAAAGAGGCTACTCTTTTATGAAAATTTATTTAAGATCTTCCAAGGAGGTCACCTTTCTAAACTGGCAGGAAGTACAGTGTGTCTCAGTGGAAGGTGATTATGACAGCTCAGAAGCACCTGCTGGTCCTCCTATCAAAGAGCAACTGCTGACCCAGGGCGTCTGGGCACATGCAGCCTGCAGGAAACATTAAAGATAGTCTTCTTCAAAGAGGCTAGCCCCATTTGAAATTTGGTTGAGCAAGATTTGGGCAAATCCCCCAAATAATCCTGAAAAACCATCCTTTCAATTTGTGTTTAGAGTTTGTAAATCAAGAATTACTTAGTAATCAGGATTTAAATTCATCCGTAGAGAGCATGAACATACATTTATTGTGCACTGGTGATGTGCCTGACTTCCTGGCACCAGGTTATTGATTCTTGTCCATATAATCAGCTGGTTTATTATTTTTCACCACTGCCCTAAAGCAGTGTCAGTGAGATGTCCTTCTCTACCCTTGGAAGACACCTATTGCAGATCCTTTAGCATTTCTAGTCACTATTTTATTGTGCAGACGTAGAATGGTATATAATGGTGCAACAGCAACACTCATTCAGTAGATATTGTACTTTGATAATCCCACTTAAAATAGGCAAAAGATCTGAACAGACATTACTCAAGAGAAGGCAAGCACATGGCCAAGAAGAATATGAAAAATGTTCAATATCACTAATTATCAGAGAAATTCAAATCCAAATCACAGTGAGATGTCATCTTACCCTAGTTAAAATGAGTTGTATCAAAAGGGCTGACAAAAACAGACGCTGGCGAGGATGCCGAGAAAGGAGAACCCTTTGAGGTACACTGTCAGTGAGAATTTAAATTAGTACAAGCACTATGGAGAACAGTATGAAGGCTTCTCAGAAACTAAAACTAGAACTACCATATGAGCCAGCAATTTCACCACTGAGTATATAACCAAAAGAAAAAAGAAAGAAATCCAGACATCAAAGAGATTTCTGCAGCTCCCAAATCTATTGCAACATTATTCACAAAAGCCAATATAGATTAAATGCCTATCAAAGAATGAATAAAGTGAATGTGGTATGCGTACACATGGAATATTATTCAGCCACAAAAAGAATGAAATCCTGCCATTTGCAACAATATAAATGAAAGTTAAGGCCATTATGTTAAGTGAATTGAGCCAAGCACAGAAAGACAAATATTACAAAGTCTCACTTATATATTGGAGCTAAACAGTAGATTTCATGAAGCTAGAAAGTGAATGGGTGTTTCCCAGAGGTCAGAAAGGAAAGGGGAGAATGGAATGAATGGGAACAAAAGAATACCAATGTACGTATTACCACTGATCTGTCCGCTCAAAAATGGTAAAGATGGCAAATTATATATGTATATTTTACCTTAATAAAAAAATCAAGTAATCAGTCAATAAATAAAAACTATGCTTTGAGTACTGTTTTTCACTTTCAGTATGGTATCCAATAAATTACATGAGATATTTAACACTTTGTTATAAAATAAGCTTTTGGTTAGATGATTTGCCCAACTGTAAGGTAAGTGTTCTGAGCACACATAAGCTGGCTAGGCTAAGCTATGATGTTCAGATGTTAAATGGCATTTTTTTACCTAAAGCATTTTTGACTTACAATGGACTTATTAGGACATAACTACATCATAAGTTGAGAATTATCTCTATTAAAAAGTCCTTCTTAATTTTTTATTAAGTCATTTGTACATAGATCATAAATACATTTATGCCATTATGGGATTCGATGTGTTGATTATTTGTACAGATTGGAGTGCTTATATCCTACTAATCAACATAGCTTTCACCTCATTTACCCAATTACAGTATTAAGACATTCGTGTTCTACACATGATAGGTCCAACTTGTATTTGCAATATGCTCCATAGGTGTGGTCCCCCTACTAACCCTCCCTCTATCAACCCACTTTCCCTCCCCTTCTCTCCTTCATCCTAGGTTAAAGCCTCTTCCCTCACCCAGCTCTGGCTGATATGTAAATTCCGCAAAGCCCCATAGAGGTAGGATCAGTGATGTTGCCACCAGGGGGAGCCAGAGGTCACGGCAGACAATCTACTTTCAGTGAAATAGGGTTGTGCATTCCTTGTGTTCTGTCTCCAGCAGGAGCAAAGAGGAGGAGCCAGCCAGCGGAGATGAGGCCCCTCATTTGTTACTATTCAGGAAAATGTCCACCTTGAACACCTAAGTCTTCCTTTCCAAACTGGAATTCTGACTGTCTTGATATCATGTGAACAAAGGAGTCCAGGGTCAAAATGTTTTGGAAAAGCCCAATTTAACACGGTTCAACTGCCCCCTGTCTGTGACATCAGCATCATCTGGGAACTTGCTGGGAATGCAGATTCCCTGCGTTCCCATCCCACCCCCACCCCAGACCCACCGAATCCAAAACTCCAGGAGCAGGACCTGGCAGTCTGCGTTCCACAAGCCTCCCAGGTGGTTCTGGCATGGCTAAATTTGGGAACCTCTGCCGCAGAGAATTTAGTGGGGAAAGGTGGGGACTAAGTAGGCTGTTTGTAAAATGTGGGGACCTTATTTATTTTGTCTGCTTGTTAGGCACCTATGAATTCACATGGAAAAACATTCCTGAAGAGACATGCTGTAAAATGTATTCAACACATATTTATTGAGTTCCCACTATGTCTCAGGCACTTCCTAGGTCCTAGGAATGTGACAGGGAACCCAACAGAAAGATTCTGGCCAGTTCCTTCCCACTTTCCAGCAAATGCCACATTCTCTACCTCTTCCCTGCCATTCCTCCTACCCGCTTCCAAAGTTTTCTCGCCTCTGCTCCCATATTTCCTCCTGATTCCTTCTCTTGAGCATGAGGAATCCTCTTACCTCCTGAACAAAAAAAACCTGCCCTAAGCCTGCCAAGCCAAACTTTCACCTGCCTTCCTGGGTTTGCTTCCAGTAGGTGCCATGAATTCATCTGGGGATTTTTCTCATGAATATCTTGAACTGGGTGATGTCTCCCAGGGCCCTGGGACACAGATTGGGAGCTGCAGAGGAACAGCCTGCCTGTAGTAGGTTGTGTACAGACCAACTTTAATATTTTAACAGACCGCGATGCACATGTCTTAAATTTGACAATTAGGAAAGGGAATATTTCTCCTCAGGTGTTCCTTTTCTGAACAATGAGCTGCACAAAGACCGAGCAGACTGCCTGCCTTCAAGTAGGAATTGTGGTGCCAGTGAGTCATTTGAAGAAGGGGTTGGGTGATTGGAGTCTGATCCTTGAGCATGAGGACTTTTTCAGGGGTGGGTTCTGCCCATCCCTGAAAAAGACTGTGAGCTTTTTAAGGCACAGTGTAAGGCAGTGGTTCTCAACCTTGCTAATGCTGCAGACATTTAATACAGTTCCTGTGGGTTGAGAACTGCTGGTATAAGGGATATGATAACCACTCAGTAATTAGCATGTATTGACAGGCCATTGCACACACAAATGATTACACTAAAAGCCAGCAACACTGGAAATGGCTCCTTTAGAAAAGGTGGACATGAGGGTCCAGCTTGGAGTACTGGAGTGTGGTCCTGGGGATGAGGCCATACTTATGCCAAATCCTCAGAATTCTGGCAAACTTACCAGTCCAGTCTGTTTAAGAAAAAGGGTTGAGAAGGCCCTGGCAGATACAGAGTTTTGGATAGAAAATGAGGAATTCATGGGGGAAGCAAGGAGGGTACAGGTCATCAGACATGTGTGAGTCCCACTAAGACTCTGTATAGAGAGGGACTGAGATGTGTTGCCAACACCTGCAATGCACACTCACCAAGAGGCAATGGCTTTGAAGTGACCTGGTCAAGGTAAAACAGCCTGTTTCCCATCCTCAGACCTGTGTGTTCAAAAGGTACCTTTTGGCAAATGTAATAATGAACTGTAGGCTCTTTGAAGAGGACTCTAGCATAATAAACAAATAGGTTGCTGAGACGCAGTTAACCATTCAGTAATGTATTTGAAGAAAATTATTTTTTCATTCTGCCACTCAGAATATTGAGGCTGGCTATCTATAAACACAGCCTGTCTCTAAGTGAATAGAGAGGGAATTCTCTTTGCAAGTTAAATGAGAGAGAGAGGAGTCTCAGTGGATATCTTTAGAGCAAGATAATTATAATTTAGTTGACATAAGCTCATATCCTACTGCTGCAAATAAACCTACCCTAAATAATTCAAATAAAAAATTATTCCCCTTTGGAAAAGTGCACTGATCTAGAATGGAACTGGTTAAGTGTTTCTGCCTCCAAAGATACAACATGTGCTGGCCAGAAAGCACATCCTGCCTCTCAAAGCTGACCAGGGACTTCCTCAGCCATCAGCACTGCAAACCAGCTGCTCGGGAGTGCGGCTAATCAGACTCACCTTCAGCTATGTGCCTGCTCGGCATGTGTCTGTTTGCTCTCTGGTGGTGTGACGACAGAAGGAAAGAGTGTGCTTAAAACAGAGCTTGAGTACAGGCCCTTCACTACATGGGCTTCCCACACTGACCTTGCTCCGCTGGAATTTGGAGCCACTGGTTGAAATTAAAGGTTGCCAGTGGTGCCCTGCAATGAATACCACATCATCACTCTAGAAAAGACAAACCATTCTATTCACATCTGCATCATCTGCTCCCCTTGCAGAGCAATTTCCATGGAGAGATCAATTTGCATTTTATGGGGGCCTCCAGGGAAGGTTTGTGAACAGGTTGCCTCTGCTTAGAATTCAACAGCAAAGAAATGTGGTACTTTGAACTACATAGTCAATTTGTTAAGTTTGCAAGAATTTGTAGAAATCTTTGAAAGACAGTTGCAGTGAGAGAGGCGGAGCATGATGGCCGACGGGACAGATGTGTAGCCCACCTCTCCCAAGTCATCAGGTGAGAGGAAGGGGGGTCTGGACCTTTTCCCTGCATGGATTATTGGTGTGGACAGACAGCTGGAAATGCGCAGTGAATTGCTGGATTGCTGTATATGAGGTGTAATTTAAAACCACGGACTCTGTTGTAGAGCTTTTTCCTGCTTGGCCATGCTGGCCGGCAGGCCCCTCCCTCATGGAGGACAGCAGTTTACAATTCCTGGCAAAACCCAACTGACTAAAATTTATTCCTGAGCAGAGTTTGGCACCTGAAAGGGGAGCCACTCAGAATCACAAAGTACTAAGCAACCTGATGGAAAATTGAAAGGAAGGGATCCCGCCCGGGAAACAGACATTTTGAATTGTCTGAAATGGTGGGCACCTTCCCCCAGAACAACAGGACTGATTAAATAGACCGGACCATTCCTGGTGGGGAATATTGGTGTGGGCTGGCAGTTCAGGCTGTGTGGCGAATTGGCGGGTGGCTGGACTCAAAACTCCAGAGTCACAAAAACTGAGTATAAGGTTTCCGTGTGCTGCAGCTGCAGCTGCAGCTGCAGCGGCAGCGAGACCAGGCAGCACCCGTGGGACACAGCATCAGGCTCGGAGCAGGCACTAGCGAGACCTGGCGGCAGCCAGCCCCTCCCCCACAGCCGATTGCAGCTGCCAGTTTGCAGGAGAACGTGGGAACAGAGTGGAAAGATTTGTGAAGTGTGGACTCCTGCACTGAGTTGGGAGGTCAGAAAGGAGTGCTGTCTGGAACAGAGCAGCTGAGGTTGCACAGCAATTAGGTAAAAAAACTTTGACAGAAACTCCAAAATGGTGATCGGCCAGGTAGGGTGGTTACCGTGGTAACAGTATAAACTGTGAATCAGGTATAAGCCTGGGAACCACTCACATCGCCACCTGGTGTCCAGAAAGTATATTGCATTATAAATATATTCCTACAAAAGTTGATCCCTACGTCATATATATAGATGTATATTTCTACATATGTACAAGAATAATACTTTTGTGGTTGGTACCTTTTTTTCCTCATCATTTTCTTGGAGTAACTATCGTGAAATTTTATTATTTATATATATATATTTATTTTTATTTGCTCTATTTTTAATTTTTTCTTTCTTCTTTTCTACCTTTTTTATGAACATCACTTTTTTTCTCCCTTCTGTCTTCCTCTTCTTCCCTTCCTATGGTTTCTGAGAGTGCTAACATCAGATTTCTAGAGGGTTTTTTGTTTCTTTGTTCGTTTTGTTTGTATGTTTTTTACCCTTTTTTCCCCTCAGTTATTTTATGATTATCATTATTTTTATTGTAGTTTTTTTTTGTTGTTGTTGTCGTCTGTATGTCTATGTGTTTCTGACTATTTGTACATCTGTGGGCTTGTGTGTCTGGTAGCCTTTTTATCTGTTTATTTGCTCATTTGGTCTCAATGAGTTTGGTGTTTTGACCTGCAATTCTGAGCTCCCAGCACTCTCCTCCACTCTCACTCTGAGGTCTGAAGGCCTGTCCCCCAGGAGTCCAGAGTCTTGGGTGATTTCTTGAGGGGTGTGGACAGGGCCTGGACTGCAGCTGGTCAGTGCTGATTCTGTGGCACGGGAGTGAGGAGATGATAGTCGACTGAGAGGGAACCACACCGGAGCGGCAGTACCCTGAGGCGCAGAGCAGCAGTCGTTTTTGGCAACAATATGGCCCATCCCCAGATATTCCGAAGCCACAACCCCTGTCTCCCTGGGCAACCAGAGGAGGCTGGGCATCTTCTCAGAAGGCAACCACCGTGGAACAGATCTGGGACTGAAACACAGGTCTCATGAGTAAAGGGTTTGCCTGTGGTAGTACCGGCCTGGGTGGAGCACGGGGACTAGAAAACACATGCGCAGAGCTGAGAAATTCCCAGAACGGGGCTGACCCAGAGGACCGCTTTACTGAGCCTAAGACGCACCCAGCCCTCAGGGGATCATCAGCCTATAGACAAAGGAAGGCAAGAGGCTAGAGCTGACCATGCTATGAATACAAAACTGCAGTAGTAAAGACAGGGCCTGAGGCACAGGTTCTGGGAACTCAAAACAGCTTCTCTTCTGCAGAGGAATTTAGCAGGGACAGAAACAAATTCCCACAAAGTTGTTCTGTTCTGTCAGTAACAGCAGGGGCAAGTGAACACTTCCCAGCCTCCATCAAGCACCCAAGGTTGTCAGACCTCACCACCCCCTGCTAAATAGAGGCAGAGAGCAGTGGCCTGGCTGAGCAGATACAGATGTCCTTGTGATTCAGGCAGGTGCAAAGCCCTGGAGTATCTGCTCACAGGAGGCAACTGAGTCACAGCCCTGCGGGGCTATCAGTGACTGGGTGTGACAAAGGTGCAAGGTGAGGAAGGAGGCATCAACCTTCCAGACTACTCTATTTGCTGGGTGGGTCTTCCGGACTTCACGGACCACTGGAGCAAGTCATATTTGAATTGGCACCAGACCCTTGCGATCCAGTTCCCAGAGACCTTTGAAACTCTCACACCTGAGACAGGTGCAGATGGAGACAATTGATTTGGACCTTTGAACTGAGCCAATCGCCTGAGGACTATTAAAGTGGTGCCCTGGGTGTGTGGTTGTAGGAAGGTTTTATTTTCCTTTTCCAATTGTTGCCTGTGGGGGGCAGGTGACTTAATTGCTGGTATTTCTCCACAGCTGAGACTTCAACCCAGAGTAACTGTTTCACTAGGGCTGAACAGAGACCAGCTGAAAACAAGACAGAACCACTTAGCCCCACCACACGAAATAGGTCTCCAGTTTCTCAGGCCGTAGCACTGTACGGGTAATCAACAAAGCTCCAGGGGAAAAGTCAAATGGTGTAAAAGAATCATGGGGCAGAATCAGTGGAAAAACACTGGTAACATGAATAACCAGAATAGATCAATCCCCCCAAGGAAAGATATGGCAGATGTAACTGAAGATCCCATTCATAAACAGCTGGCCAAGATGTCAGAAATCAAATTCAGAATTTGAATTGCAAACAAGATTAATAGAATGGAGGAAAATTTGGAAGTAAAAATTCGAAGAGCAATTCAAAAGTCATAATTAGAAATTCGAGGAGAAATTCAAATGTTGTCTCAAGATTTTAATGAATTTAAAGACAAAACCATCAAGATTTTAATGAATTTAAAGACAAAATCTTGATTAAAATCATCAAGATTTTAATGAATTTAAAGAGAAAACCACTCAATCCCAATAACACATTCCCCAGGCATATCATAATTAACTTCACTAGTGTTAGTTTTGTCTTTAAATTGATGCACTGAAGCAAGAATTTGCAGCCATCAAAGATCTGAAAAATACAGTAGAATCCCTCAGTAACAGAGCAGAGAAAGCAGAAGAAAGGATTTCTGACATTGAAGACAAAGCTTTTGAACACTCCCAAATTCTCAAAGAGGAAGAGAAATGGAGAGCAAAAACAGATCATTCTCTCAGAGAGCTCTGGGATAATTCGAAGAAGGCTAATATCCACCTCACTGGAATCCCTGAAAGTAATGAAGTGGCCTTGCAAGGCACAGAGGCCCTTCTCCATGAAATTATGAAAGAGAATTTTCCAGACATGGCAAGAGATTCTGAAATTCAGATAGCAGACAGTTTCAGAACCCCATCACGACTCAATCCCCATAAGACATCCCCCAGGCATATCATAATTAACTTCACTAGTGTTAATATGAAAGAGAAAATTCTGAAAGCAGCCAGACGTAAGAAATTCCATTACCTACAAAGGGAAGAATATTAGATGACTGTAGATCTTTCTGCTGAAACTTTTCAAGCTAGAAGAGGATGGTCATCGACTTTTAATCTCCTAAAAAAAAAAAAATAACTTTCAACCCTGGATCCTGTATCCAGCTAAACTGAGTTTTATTTATGATGGAGAAATTAAATATTTTAATGACATACATATGTTGAAGAAATTTGCCATAACTAAACCAGCTCTTCAGGATATTCTCAGACCTGTCCTCCATAATGACCAGCCCAATCCTCTACCACAAAAATAAACTTAATCAGAAACTTTTGATCAAACTCCAACTTCCACAGTGGCAAAAGGACTGAAAATGTCCACTGGACTTTTGAAAAACTTGATACCCAAAATTTTACCAGACTATCAATATTCTCCATTAATGTGAACGTCTTAAACTGTCCTCTTAAGAGGTACAGGTTAGCTGACTGGATACAAAAACTCAGGCCAGATATTTGCTGCATACAAGAGTCACATCTTACCTTAAAAGATAAATATAGACTCAGGGTAAAAGGATGGTCGTCCATATTTCGGGCAAATGGTAGCAAGAAAAAAGCAGGAGTTGCAATTCTATTTGCAGACAAAATAGGCTTTAAACCAAAAAAAGTAAGGAAGGATGAGAATGGTCACTTCATATTTGTTAAGGGTAATACTCAATATGATGAGATTTCAATTATGAATATTTATGCACC
Organism: Nycticebus coucang; assembly: GCF_027406575.1. Classification (NCBI taxonomy): domain Eukaryota; kingdom Metazoa; phylum Chordata; class Mammalia; order Primates; family Lorisidae; genus Nycticebus; species Nycticebus coucang. The sequence continues at coordinate 107,519,148 of NC_069787.1, read as the reverse complement.
CAACCAGAATGCACCTCAATTTATAAGAGAAACTCTAACAGACATGAGCAACTTGATTTTCTCCAGCTCCCTAGTAGTCAGAGACTTCAGCAATCCTCTGGCAGTGTTGGATAGATCCTCTAATAAGAAGCTGAGCAGGGCGGTGCCTGTGGCTCAAAGGGGTAGGGCACCAGCCCCATATGCTGGAGGCGGTGGGTTCAAACCCAGCCCCGGCCAAAAAAAGAAAAAAAAAAAAAAAAAGCTGAGCAAAGAAATTTTAGATTTAAACCTAACCATCCAACATTTGGATTTAGCAGACATCTACAGAACATTTCTCCCAACACAACTGAATACACATACTTCTCATCAGCTCACGGAACATACTCCAAAATTGATCACATCTTAGGTCACAAGTCTAACCTCAGTAAATTTAAAGGAATAGAAATTATTCCTTGCATCCTCTCAGACTACCATGGAATAAAAGTTGAACTCAGTAACAACAGGAATCTGCATACTCATACAAAAACATGGAAGTTAAGTAACTGTATGCTGAATGATAGCTGGATCAGAGATGAGATCAAGAAGGAAACTGCTAAATTTTTGGAACAAAACAACAATGAAGACACGAATTATCAGAACCTTTGAGATACCACAAAGGCAGTCCTAAGAGGGAAATTTATAGCACTGCAAGCCTTCCTCAAGAGAACGAAAAGAGAGGAAGTTAACAACTTAATGGGACATCTCAAGCAACTGGAAAAGGAAGAACATTCCAACCCTAAACCCAGTAGAAGAAAAGAAACAACCAAAATTAGAGCAGAATTAAATGAAATTGAAAACAAAAGAATTATACAATGGATCAATAAATCAAAAAGTTGGTTTTTTGAAAAGGTCAATAAAATACATAAATCTTTGGCTAACCCAACCAGGAAAAAAAGAGTAAAATCTCCAATCAGAAACAACAAAGACGAAATAACAACAGACTCCTCAGAAATCCAAAAAATCCTTAATGAATATTACAAGAAACTTTATTCTCAGAAATATGAAAATCTGAAGGAAAGTGACCAATAATTGGAAGCATGTCACCTTCCAAGACTTAGCCAGAATCAAGTGGAAATGTTGAATAGGCCACAATCAAGTTCTGAAATAGCATCAACTATACAAAATTTCCCTAAAAAGAAAAGCCTGGGACCAGATGGCTTCACGTCGAATTCTACCAAACCTTAAAAGAGGAATTAGTTCCTATATTACTCAACCTGTTCCAAAATATAGAAAAAGAAGGAAGACTACCCAGCACGTTCTATAAAGCAAACATCACCCTGATCCCCAAACCAGGAAAAGACCCAACAAGAAAAGAAAATTATAGACCAATATCACTAATGAATATAGATGCAAAAATATTCAACAAGATCCTATCAAATAGAATCCAGCAACACATCAAACAATTTATACATCATGACCAAGTCAGTTTTATCCCAGGGTTTCAAGGCTGGTTTAATATTCGTAAATCTATAAGTATAATTCAGCACATAAACAAATTAGAAAACAAAGACCATATGATTCTCTCAATTGATGCAGAAAAAGCTTTTGATAACATCCAGCATCCCTTCATGATCAGAACACTTAAGAAAATTGGTATAGAAGGGACATTTTTTAAACTGATAGAGGCCATCTACAGCAAACCCACAGCCAATATCGTGTTGAATGGAGTTAAATTGAAATCATTTCCACTCAGATCAGGAACCCGACAAAGCTGCCCATTGTCTCCACAGCTCTTCAACATTGTATTGGAAGTTTTAGCCATCGTAATTAGGGAAGAAAAAGTGATCAAGAGTATCCATATAGCGTCAGAAGAGATCAAACTTTCACTCTTCACAGATGATATGATTGTATATCTGGAAAACACCAGGAATTCTACTACAAAACTCTTAGAAGTGATCAAGGAATACAGCAGCATCTCAGGTTACAAAATCAACATTCATAAATTGGTAGCCTTTATATATACCAACAATAGTCAAGCTGAAAAAACAGTTAAGGACTCTATTCCATTCACAGTGGTGCCAAAGAAGATGAAATATTTGTGAGTTTATCTAACAAAGGACGTGAAAGATCTCTATGAAGAGAAGTATTAAACTCTAAGAAAAGAAATAGCTGACAACATTAACAAATGGAAAAACATATAATGCTCAAGGCTGGGAAGAATCAACATTGTTAAAATGTCCATACTACCCAAAGCAATATACAATTTTAATGAAATCCCTATTAAAGCTCCACTGTCATACTTTAAAGATCTTGAAAAAAATAATACTTTGCTTTATATGGAATTAGAAAAATCCTTGAATAGCCAAGACATTACTCAGAAATAAAAACAAAGCAGGAGGAATTACACTACCAGACCTCACACTGTACTATAAATCAATAGTGATCAAAACAGCATGGTACTGGCGTAGAAACGGAGAAGTAGATATCTGGAACAGAATAGATAACCAAGAGACGAATCCAGCTACTTACCATTATTTGATCTTTGACAAGCCAATTAAAAACATCCAGTGGGGAAAATATTTCCTATTTAACAAATGGTGCTGGGTGAACTGGCTGGCAACCTGTAGAAGACTGAAACTGGACCCATACCTTTGACCATTAACTAAGATAGACTCTCACTGGATTAAAGATTTAAACTTAAGATTGAAACTATACAAATACTAGAAGAGAGTGCAGGGAAAACCCTTGAAGAAATTGGTCTGGGCGAGTATTTTATGAGGAGGACCCCTGGGCAATGGAAGCAGCTTCAAAAATACACTACTGGGACCTGATCAAACGAAAAGCTTCTACATAGCCAAGAACACAGTAAGTAAAGCAAGCAGACAGCCCTCAGAATGGGAGAAGATATTTGCAGGTTATGTCTCTGACAAAGGTTTAATAACCAGAATCCACAGAGAACTCGAACGTGTAAGCAAGAAAAGAACAAGTGATCCCATCGCAGGCTGGGCAAGGGACTTGAAGAGAAACCTCTCTGAAGAAGACAGGTGCACAGCCTATAGACATACGAAAAAATGATCATCATCTTTAATCATCAGAGAAATGCAAATCAAAACTACCTTGAGATTCCATCTAACTCCAATAATATTAGCCCATATCACAAAATCCCAAGACCAGAGATGTTGGTGTGGATGCGGAGAAAAGGGAACACTTCTACACTGCTGGTGGGAATGCAAATGAATACATTCCTTTTGGAAAGATGTTTGGAGAACACTTAGAGATCAAAAATAGATCTGCCATTCAATCCTATAATTCCTCTACTAGGTATATACCCAGAAGACCAAAAATCACATTATAACAAAGACATTTGCACCAGAATGTTTACTGCAGCCCAATTCACAATTGCTAAGTCATGGAAAAAGCCCAAGTGCCCATCGATCCATGAATGGATTAACAAATTGTGGTATATGTACACCATGGAATATTATGCAGCCTTAAAGGAAGATGGAGACTTTACCTCTTTCATGTTTACATGGATGGAGCTGGAACATATTCTTCTTAGTAAAGTATCTCAAGAATGGAAGAAAAAGTATCCAATGTACTCAGCCCTACTATGAAACTAATTTATGGCTTTCATATGAAAGCTATAACACAGTTATAACCTAAGAATCTGGGGAAGGGAGAGAGGGAGGGGATGGAGGGGGGAGGATGGGCAGAGGGAGGGTGATTTTTGGGATTACACCTGCAGTGCATCTTACAAGGGTACATGTGAAACTTAGTAAATGTAGAATATAATTGTCTTAATACAATAACTAAGAAAATGCCTAGAAGGCTATGTTAACCAGTGTGATGAAAATGTGTCAAACTGTTTATAAAACCAGTGTATGGTGCTCCATGATCACATTAATGTACACAGCTATGATTTAATATTAATAAAAACACAAAAAACAAACAACAACAAATAAAAGAAAGACAGTTGCCGTTTTAAATCCATTAGAATGTCCATGATCTGAAGATCAGTCTGTTATGGATATTTGCCAAGTGGAATTTTCACACACCTGGGTTTTGGTCTCATTAAAAGGTCTGGAAACTCATTAAAATCCAGTAATACTTTTCCCTCTCCCAAACAAAAACAAAAATTGGAAACTGGACCTGCACCTCTCACCACTTACAAAAATTAACTCATGCTGGATAAAAGATTTAAATCTAAGACATGAAATGAAAAATCCTAGAGGAAAGTGTGGGAAAAATTCCTAATAATATTGGCCTTGGGAAAGAATTCATGAAGAAGACCCCACTGGCAACGGTAGCAACAATAAAAATAAATAAATGGGACTGAATGAAGTTAAAAAGCTTCTGCAGAGCTAAGGACATTATCAACAAAGCAAACAGACAACCTTCAGATTACGGATGTCAAAGAAAATGAATAGAAATGGCCCTCCACATTTACTGGGATAAGTGTGATTCATTCATCCAAACTACACTGTTCAGGAATCAGACTTTTAATAAGCCTAGGAATTCCTCAGAGTCCAGTACTCTGGTTTGGCCTTTCTAGTTCCTCTGATTCTTCCCCCTCCCCCAAATAGGGGTAGGGACATAAAAGTACTCAGAGAGTGGGAAATGGATCTGATGCCATCATCACCATAACAGAAAAAGTAGTAGAAAGGTCTTAGGGCACCAATTTTTTTTTTGGTATGAAGAAAGAATATTCCTGAATCTCAATAATTATACACGTAACTGCAATCAGTGAAAAGTTATAGGTATTCGGGAAGTACTACTTTTACAAGGAGTATCCCCTGTCAATAATAATAATCATAGAGGTTCCCATTCATTCATTTATCTGTTCACTAAACATGCCTGGATTCTGCTATCCACCAGGTACATGATCTATTTAGAGGAAGCTAAGGTACCTTGGAGCCTCAGCACTGCCCGGCAAGGCCTTGTGGGCTCCCTTTCTAGTGTTCTGACAAAAGCAGGCAGGTGCTCAGATTTAATGATTCAGAAGGCATTGCTTCTTATGCCTCAGGTCATAAGGGTTATCTGGATTTAACTGGTAAGAAGGAAGCTAAGGTATCTTGAGGCAGGGGACCTTTCTACCTTTCCTCAGCCTCCCCTTCCTGTCCTTGGCAGAGGAAGGGGAGGCTGAGGATGGCAAGCTCTTCAAGGTCCTCCCTGCCTGTCCTGTGGCTCTTTCCAGGGCCTCTAGAAAGCAAACCCCACCACAATGCCACATGTTCTCTGGGTCCTCAGTCCTCCTATGAGGATGAAACTCTTCTCATAACCTAACTGGTGTAGCCAAGTCATGAAAAGTTCTGTTTCCTTCTATCTCAAATTCTTGGACAAAAAAATTTTTTTTTTCTTTTAGGATCTTTCTTAATAAGTTGCATTTCTATCAAAATCCTGGGGACACCAGCACTTTAGTTAGAATAATGGTCCTCAAAGAGGTCCATGTCCTAACCACTGAAATCTATAAACATGATGTGAGTTTTGGGTCCCTGATTTTAGAGATGGAAGGGGCTGTGAGCCAAGGAATGTGGGTAGCATCTACAAACTGGAAGCAGAAGCTTCCTAGAGCCTCCAGAAGATATAGCCCTTTTTGTACCTTGATTTTAGCCCCTGAGGCCCATTCAAGACATCTGACTTAAATCTGACCTCTAAAATTGTAAATTAATAAATTTGTGTTGTTTGAAGCCACTAAATGTGTGGTATCTTGCACAGCAGCAATAGGAAACCAATGGAACCATCTTGCTCCACCCATCCTCCTTGCTTTCCCAAACAAATTCTCTAACTGTTCCCTTTTCTTACTAGACTCCATCCATGTGCCCCACCTCATCTCTGCTCTCTCTTCTCCTTCTCTCTGCCATTAGGCCTTTCATGACCAGCTCCACACTCCACTCCACTGCCCCCAATTCTCCACCTCCAAATCCTTTGCCAATGCCAGGGACAATGTGTTCTGATTTCTTAATTCCCGCAGTATTTTGTAGTGTTTCTCAATATGTATAATGCTTGATCTCTTTAGATAAACAAAAATCTCATCCACTGAAACACATTTAAAGGTGCTGATCTGGCCACACACAATGTAGCCAGAGACCACCTCTACTCGGTGGCTCCAGTGTGCCTGGGCCTGACCAAGGTTCCTCATGCTGCACAGTAGGGGCTCATCTTCCCGAAATGCCCACTGATGGCCTGCACAATACACTGTGGGGTACAGTGGTCAGCAGCCGTCCTTGTCTATCCCTTATGTAAACAGAGACCTCTTCACCTCTTGTTGCTCAGCCCATCCAAGGCAGTGTTCATTCCCTAAAGTATTTCCATTTGGAGATGTGGAATTGGTTGACTTTGGGATCAGAGAGTGCTAAGCCTGACAGATGTACTCTTCTGATTGTCTGAAATTTCTTCCTAGGGAAAGGCCCACTTAGGAGAATGCACCCAATTTTTTCACTCTCACCCACTACCACTATGAGTATAGCCTTCTCTCATATAGCTGATGCCATACCCTTGGCTGAGAACCTTGCATATCTTGTCTTATTTAGTTCTTCCCAGTAACTCTGAGATCTTAGACAATTATTTTCTCCATTTTACAGATAGACTGAAGCTCAAAGAGGCCAAAAAACGTCTTCATGGCCACATAGTGAGTTTGTGTCTAGAGCCTTGCTGGAACCCCTTGCTGCTCACTGTAGGCCAGCAGCCCGCAACACAGGGACCACCACCTGAATGACTCTGCATTTTAACAAGATCTCCAGGTGATTAGTATGCACATTAAAGCCTGAGAATCTCGGCTTAAACCACTACATCATACTACTGCTCAAGAAAGAAGAAAAAAAAAAACCAACACAACAGCAATCATTTATTGGATGAGAATTTGAATTGTGTCTGTGTAAGGATTCTTGCAGGTCAAGTGGAACTAGACTCTGTGGGAGGTGGGAGGGTTTTGGGAGAGAGACAAAGCCTGTAAAAGCACTTCAGTTAATTCCAAAGGCCTTAGTTGGGGGGTCCCTCCTCCCTGCACATAGACTTCAGGCCAGGCCAGGGAAAGCTACTTCCACAGGTCTACAGGAGACCTGGCACTGGGAATTTGTCCTTGTGCGGTGGCCATGGAAACCACTGGCCTCCAAAGAGCACTTGAGCAACATCTGGACTGGATCTTCCAACCCTCAGCCTAATAGGAAGTGATGGAATTTCAGAATTACTGGCAAACTAGCAAGAGTGCAGGAGAGAGAGAGAGAGAACAAGAGCGAGGTGGGCAGAAAGTTAGAGTGAGGGATGAAGTGCCTTGGGTGCTGTTTGTGTTAGGTGAAGGGATGGATCTCTCAACAGTAGCTTCACCCCATTAAACAATGTCAGGAATTCCTCCCTTTCACCCCAACACTTAACTGGAAGTGAAAGGATCAAGACTGGTGTTCAGTCATTATAATGATTTAAATTCTTTAAGCCCATTAATTGAGAGTTTACTTATTTATTTATACTCACCTCATGCCTGAGTGTTTGTTACACTGAGTGGGCAAATAAGGAGATATTTTTCCCAGACTCCCTGAGGCTCATAAGCTAATTCTGAAATCCTGAACTCTCACTGAGGGCCCCTTGACCTAATTTTCAACTTTCCCACCCCTCCATGAGAACCTTTGCATTTTGACAGGGGTGTTAGGTACCTATTTTCCATGTATAGCAAGAGGTAGGATGTCAGGCAGCAGGGCAGGCCAAGCAAAGACACTCAGAGAAAAACGTTCAAGGGCGAAAGTGATTTTACCACCCACAACCTACACCAAGGGTGATTCTGCCCGTGAACGGAGCTTCCCTGCGTAAATACCTATCACTATCTGTTAATCACTCCCTGCACCCCAGGCCATGGGGACAGCTCAGCACTTAGGTTGTTTGTTGTTTGTTTCTTAGGTTACAGTTCTCAAATTCTTGTCCCAGAAATAAAAAGAGAAGAATGCCCAAGCCAAAGGCATCCTCCCATGTCCTTGACTAGCCATTTAATTACAAGGTCCAATCAAACTAATTACACATTAGGGACCTTGAAGACATTAGTTAATTAAAGGCCTCCTCATAGCTGAATTCCAGAAAGGTAGACTGTTGATGTTGCAGTCAGTAGATGGGGCTGTGAGTCATGTAGCTGGAAAAGCAAACCCGGAGGCCCAGGGAATTGGGAGGAAGAGAAGCATCTGCAGATACAAAACCGGGAAGCATTCAGCATTGAGTTAACGGAACTCTACATTTTCCAGAGTCAGAGAGGTTTATGAATTTTTTTCTCTAGAAAATCCACAGCCATAGAAGAAACCAGGTTTTTCCATCACATGATATAAATGAGGCACAGTTGGTAAGAATTGAGCTGTGTGAAGATTAAGCAAGGTAAATCAGTTAGTGTAATATTGAGCATGCATGTAGTAAATGCTTAACAGTTATTATTTTGATATCACCGTTGTTAATTATTTGGTTTAGTGTGAAAACATTCATCAAACATTCACACACAGTGTTCAGCATGGAGGGTTTCAAAGGCATGCTGTTCTTACATAATCTGGGGTTCCCAGTGACAAATGTAACCAACCTGAGAAGTACTTTAGGAAACAAAAGCCTTGTACTTGGCTTGAGATGGTGCATTCAAGGCCACTTTGTCGTGTAGAGTGGTGGTGACAACAGCTAGTGGTTGTGCTAATGTGCAGTTTAGCTGGTCTGGGGCCCCCCAGGGGATAAAAGAGAAGGATACAATGTTCATGGTGAGGCAAGATTAGCACCTAGCAGATAATAATTGAATTGTATTTATACCTTGACCCAGCCAAAACAGATCGACTCTTGTCTTGTGAGGATAAAATCAATACAAGATTTTAAGTCAGAAAATAGAAGCCATAGAAGGGAAACTGTGGCTGGAAAAGTCTTTTGTACATGTCTCTGGGCTACCTTACAGCTTGGCACCATCTGGGGCAGGGAGGGTGGGTGCATCCATTAGTCACTGGGTGCCTCTATGGCAAATAATTCGGTGTGGCCCACCCAGCAGCTGCTCAGGCGTGAATGTCTCAACAGCACCTCATCCCGTGGTGGGGATCCCTGGATGTCCCTGGGTCATGGTTCACTCAAGCCTACAGCATCCAGGTGTGCAGGGGATGCTCCTGGGACATGTCTGGGGCCAATGGGAGACAGGTGTCAGTGGATAAACTCTTCTGTTCTCCTCCACATAAGACACAACTGTTATTTATGGTTAGTTAATAATTGCTTCAGAAGAGTAACCAGTTGCACTTGATCCCATGTCTGCCTTGATAATCCAGCCTTTGGTTTATCTCCCTCCATCCCTATCTCCTTTATCCCTCATTTTTATCTCCCTGGGCTTGTTCCCTTCAGTGTAGAGAAGAAAGTCACAAACCTTTGCATCAGGCTTTGCTTTCTGGGGACTCAGACTAAGACAGAAAGTTGACACGAACACTTGGAGAAAGTGTAAGTGGTGGTTTCCCCCTGACTAAAAGCTGAAAGGATCTGCATTATTTAGCAGAGCAGCTGGACAATTGGTTCTAAGCTTTCTAGCAGCCAATGAAAAGAGGAAACTTGATGAGTAATATTGTCTTATTATGTCCACAACATTAAACAATACCTACTGTTAAAGAGAAACATAGTCTTTTCTTGTACGGAGTCCAGACAGAAATCTCTCTTCAAAAGAAGACATTCTGTAATGTAGAATCCATTTCTTCAATGTCACCCTCTATTAATCTAATAATGAGTTTTGGGGGTTCAATGTGGTCTGAAAGGTTAACATCCAGGCATATACTAGTAAGAGCAGGTTTGTAGGGAAGACCAGTTAAGAAGCTATGTGGCTTAAGATAAGCCATTTCAGTTCTCTGAGCCTCAGGTCTCCCATCTGTGACATGGGGTAATAATTCTTTTCATAGACTGCTGTGGAAGTTAAAAGAGTCACAGGCTGAGCAACATATTGAGATCCCGTCACTATGTAATATTTAAAAATAATAGCTGGGCCTATTGGTTTATGCCTGTAGTCCCAGCTACCCAGCAGGTTAAGGCAGGACGATCACGTGAGCCCAGTTGAGGTTTGTAGTTTGAGTTTGAGGTTGTAGTGAGCTGTGATGATGCTACTGCACTCTAGCCCGGATAACAGAGCGAGGCCCTGTGCCACAACAAACAACAAACAACAAAAACTGTAGGAAAGCACATAGAGCAGATCCTGGCCCAGAGAAGCTGAATAATGTTCATTCCTTTAACCCTCTTTTCTCCTCTTGTTATATTACGACCTGGCAATGTTATCCATCCCCTGACATGATAGAGCAGGAGCTTTGCCAAGTACAGTATTTCTCAGGGACTCCCCACAGAACCTCGCTTAATGCCTGGTATAAAGTAGATATACACAGTAGGTGCTGGTCACAGAATAATTGACTGAAAAAGCAAACTTGTCACATTGCCCTCAGGTTGCATGACTAATGCTATAGCTATACGAGCAGCACAACTGAGCTTTAATGCATGTAAACGATTCTCCAGCATCCTAAATAATAACACAGATTTAATTAAAAACACTTTAAAGACGTCCTTTCAAAGCCTCACCCTAACACTCTGTTACTTTATCAGATTCTCAGTTTGCTGACATGAATGTGATTTTTGCTGAAACCTATGAATGGCAAATCACATTTTCATTCCTAAGTGTCAGAGCTAAAACCATGTGAGAGAATGGAATAATTAAAGGCCAAAAAGGTAAACCTAGTCAGCAATGCAATGGGAAAATATGAACGAGGTAATAACATTCCCAGACCTCATTTTTTTCTTCCTTTGTTGATTAAATCAAAAGGGTGTAAGTCAGAGCCTTATTCTCCTCAAGTATTGATCTTTGTCTGAAGTTTAAAAAAAGTCCATAGTTGATTCCTACAATTCAAACTTCCAGTGAGTGTCCTTGACAGAGATGTGGAATGTTTATTAGACTCTTTGTAGAATATTCCTTACATACAGGGAGTCCTCTGCCTCCTAAGAAGGAAGTTTAAGTGTGCACTCCTGAGCGCTCTCCATATAGTATATTCATTTCCATCCATCCATGCATCCATGTGTCTAGCCAGTCTGCATACATTTCTGAGCCCCTACTGTGTCAGACACAGCTCTAGTTCTGGGTGATACAGCAGAAAATAAGACAGACAAGGCTCCTGATCTCGTGGAGAGATACTGCATATTTATATAAACAGTTACAGATGTAAAGCAGTGTTGCCCATATTGATACTCATTCAACCAAATTTTCTAAAGCAAGGGCAAAAGGCCTAGGGGTTTACCGGTTTCTGTGGTGAGTGACCACGCTTTCTGAGAGGGTGAGGTCCATTCTTAGTCCTGTATTTCTAGTGCCCCGCATAAAACCCAGAACATAGTACACACTCACAAAAAGCATGTTCAATGACAGGAATCACTCTCCTCAAGGACATAGATGTCTTATTTGCCTCTTATAAGATGCTCCTGAATTGGAAGGTTTTAGTTCATTTAATTAGCATTTTCCAAGACCCATTCATTTCCTAAATATTATATATGTGTATTTTTCTGCAGAGTAGACAACTAGGAAGGGAACTGCTAGGTCATCTTTCGTAAGATATTGCCAAATAGTTTTTCAAAAAGGTTGCACCATTTGCACGAGCAATATATAAGACTCCCACATGTAATAAATGAGATTTACAGCTGTTCTGCATTCCTGCCAAATTTTGATATTGTCTCTTTTAAGATGTTTTTATTTTGGGGCTGGGTACAGTGGCTAATGCCTGTAATCCTAGCACTCTGGGAGGCTGAGACAGGTGGATTTCCTCAGCTCAGAGGTTTGAGACCAGCCTCAGCCAGAGCAAGACCTGGTCTCTAAAAATAGCCAGGTGTTGTGGTGGATGTCTGTAGTCCCAGCTACTTGAGAGGCTGAGGCAAGAGAATTGCTTGAGTCCAAGAGTTGGAGGTTTCTGTGAGCTATGATGCCATAGCACTCTACCAAGGGCAACAAACTGAGATTCTATCTAAAAAAAAAAAAGTGTTCTTTTCTTTATGTTTTTATCCATTCTTGTGGGTATTCAATAAATCTCAGTGTGAATTTAAATTCTGTTTTCCTACAAAAGATTGATAACTAGGATCTACAAAGAACTCAAACTAAGCAACATAAAAAGAGCCAACAATTGCTTATATCAATGGGCAAGAGAGATGAATAGAACCTTCTCTAAAGAAGACAGATGAATGGCTAACCAACATATGATAAAATGCTCATTGTCCCTAATTATTAGAGAAATGCAAATCAAAACCACCCTGAGATATCACTTAACCTCAGTGAGAATGGCCCACATCATAATGTCTCAAAGCTACAGATGCTGGCGTGGATGTGGAGACAAGGGAACACTTTTACATTGCTGGTGGGACAGTAAACTAATATAACCTTTTTGGAAGGAAGTATGGAGAATCCTCAAAGAACTCAAACTAGACCTCCCATTTGATCCTGCAATCCCATTACTGGGCATCTACCCAGAAGGAAAAAAATCCTCTTACCTTAAGGACACTTGCACTAGACTGTTCATTGCAGCTCAATTTATAATTCCACCAAAATGTGGAAACAGCCTAAATGCCCACTAACCCAGGAATGGATTAACAAACTGCGGTATATGTACACCATGGAATATCATTCAGACACTAGAAAAGATGGAGACTATGTATCTTTTGTACTAACTTGGATGGAGGTGGAACACATTCTTTTTAGTAAAGCATCACAAGAATGGAGAAGCAAGAATCCAATGTACTCATTTCGATACGAGGACAACTGATGACCTAGTACATGGTGGGGTTAGGGGAATCGGGGAGTGGAGAGAGGGAAGGAGGGAGGTGGGTGGGAGTTCATGGTGTTTGGTACAGCTCTTGGGGGGAGGAACACATTTATAAGAGGGACTTTGTTGGACAAATGCAATTAGTGTAACCTGGATCTTTGTACCCTCAATGAATCTCCAACAATAAAAATAAAATAAAATAAATTTTGTTTTCCTATACTATATCTAGTAAAGTTGAGCACCTTTTCATGTGTTTACTAGCCATTTGGACAACTTCTTTCTTAAAGGACTTGTTCAAGTCTTTTGGAAGTCCAGGAATTTGGCTGCTTTGTTCACTATTATATTTTTAAGTCCAGAGCAAAGCCTGCTAGGTGGTAGGCACTCACAGGAAGTGCTTATTAAATAAACGCGGAAATTTACATATCTCATCTACTATCATTTTCTTAATCTTTTTCTTTACATCAACTCATTTTTACTTAAAAAAACTGACAAAATAATTTTATATAATTTCATGGCTGTGAAATCACATTGTAAAGTACAAGTTATACTTTTTCTCATATGCATGAGTAATTACTACAATTTTTGAAAGTCCATTCATATATTTCTAATACCTCTCCCCTAATGTCTTTGCTGATATACCAATACTCCCTTAATTAAATGAAATGGTTCTATGGAAATGTTTAAGTGTTCATTACACATTAGTTGTGATTAGCTTTTCTGTACCACCAGTGGTATGTGAACCACAACGAGCAAATCTGGGGTGAGGATAAAGTGAGTATTCAGGAACAATGTTCAGGCAAGTCAGTGTAGGTGTTTTCAGAAAGACCATTGATTAGAGGCGGTAGAGTGGAGAGAGAAGGCTGGAGGGGTGCTAGACAGGCCAGACGCACAGAGACATGGAAAGACAAATTAACACTTGACTCTGTTTGTGTTGTAAAGTTTGTTTTTCAGGATTTTAAATGACCCCTTGTGCTTTACTCTGCAGATAAAAAGCCTTGGGTATATTAGGGATAAATGTCTTGTAGTGGTTAAGACTACTGAAATCTTATTAAATGAACAGGCTTTCAGTGTCCTCTCTCTCTCTCTCCCTACTACTTGATAAGCTATTGTTAAAATAAATGCAGAAATGGAGCACCACAGAGTAGTACATGCAATGAGGAGGTCTCCACTGGCTTGGCTTCTTCAATTGGTCCTTCACACTGGCACCATGCAATTCTGCACTGGACATCACAGCCAGACAGGCTGGGCTGTGGGACCTCTGCAAGGTGTATGGTCTGCCCCAGCTTGCTGAGCAGTTGATGGTGTCAATGTTGAGCCCATGACACTGCCTAGGGAGCAGACTGCCCATAATTGAAAGTTAGGAAGTCACACCTTCTGGGGGCAAGACATGATTGCAAGAGGGACTTTACCTAACAAATGCAATCAGTATAACCTGGCTTATTGTACCCTTAATGAATCCCCAACAATAAAAAAAAAAAAAAAAAGAAAGAAAAGAAAGTTAGGAAGTCACAGGATTCTGCTTTTGAAGGTGCCCTATGGTATGTACCACATTCTGAACTGGTCCTGGGCAAATGGCAGCAGGAATGAGAGCCTTCTCTGTGGCTCAGCCTCAGTCTACTGGAATGAGTCTGTGAGATGTTCCTAGCCTGGGTGGCAAAAGATTAGCTTTTACTTCTGAGGATGAGAGTCTAGCACTGGAAATCTTCATCCTCAGCCCCAACTTCAGTAGGAAAGAAACTTTCCATCATTATCAGATTTCAAAGCCCCCTCCCATTTCCATGGAGGTGAGGGAAAGAAGAAGCAGGAACTGAGACATACATGAGCAGTCATCAAGAGGTCAGAGCAACATCTGTACCAGAATGTTTATTGCAGCCCAATTCACAATTGCTAAGTCATGGAAGAAGCCCAAGTACCCATCGACCCACGAATGGACTAGCAAAATGGTACATGTATACCATGGAATATTATGCAGCCTTAAAGAAAGATGGAGACTTTACCTCTTTCATGTTTACATGGATGGAGCTGGAACATATTCTTCTTAGCAGTATCTCAGGAATGGAAGAAAAAGTATCCAATGTACTCAGCCCTACTATGAAGCTAATTTATAGCTTTCACATGAAGGCTATAACCCACAAGAATGTGGGAAAAGGGCCAAGGGAGGGGAAGGGAGGGGGGAGGTTAGGGTGGAGGAAGGGTAATGGGTGGGGCCACACCTACAGTGCATCTTAGAATGGGTACAGGCAAAACTTTCTAAAGGCAGAATACAAATGTCTACATACAATAACTAAGAAAATGCCATGAAGGCTACGTTGAATAGTTTGATGAGAGTATTTCAGATTGTATATGAAACCAGCACATTGTACCCCTTGATTGCACTAATAATGTACATAGCTATGATTTAACAAAAAAAAAAAAAAAAAAAGAGGTCAGAGCAGACTGTGATAATCAGGGAAGGCTCTAGGCAGACCAGCAGAGACTACTCTGTTGACGGCTGAGGGGAAACTTCACACCAGCTCCTTAATGTATAAAGCCCAGAGTGAGGAAGCTGTATTAGGTGCAACAGGCTATATGTTTATTAACACATGTAATCTTCCTGGCCCTATGGAGTAAGTACCATTTTACAGGTGGAAGGGATCATAGTGAACTTACCTAATGTTCCCAAGGCCACATAACTAGGAGTGGCAAAACTGGGATTCAACCCCATGAAGTTAAGTTCCAGAATCTGCACTTAACTACAAAGCCAGGCTACCATTTACAACCAAGTACACCAGAGGTTATAGCCTCTTTATTTCCATAAAGCTCTTGATTCTAGAACCCTACAGACCAGATTGGAACTGTTTAAACCAAGACTCTGATCTCTTGGTATGGGGCAAAACAAGGTAAAAAGACAGACACTGGTGAAGTAGTGTAACTTAGTGATCATCTAGCATGAATTGGGTGCTTTATGCATATTGTCTAATGCCCATACAAATCATTTTATAGATAAGGACATGCGGAGGAAAGGGTTAAATAATATCTCTAAATAACATCTGGTGGTAGAGGGCAGCCATGGTGAGATGTGAACTTAAAATTTTCTGCTCAAAACTCATATTCTTTCTTCTGTCCTCACGACACTTAATATTTTCTCCAGGTATGCCACATGTACAAATGGCCTTACTCTTCCAGGGGCATGTGAATGTGAAGACTTATCTGTCACTTGAAAAAGGGACTACAAACCTCATGGTACCCCCTGCCAAACTGGTGTCAATATACTTGCCTGTAGCAGCATATTTGTGATGTACCCTTTCCAATACTTGGTATTCTCATTAAAAAAAAAAAATTGAGAGAGATTCAAGATGGCTTACCAGAGATATCACGGACTGTCTCATAGAGAAGGGTAAGTTTTAGATGTAAAAGAAAAAACAATTATAGAATGGTGTCATTCCAAGGGAAATGTGCCAGAACCTATAAGAGATTCCATGAGAAGTTGCAGAGCAGAAAAGGAGGAGCAAGGTATCAACAGGGGACAACTCTGCAGAGACTTTTAGCCCAGCTAGAAGGGTGGATAGAGCAGTCTACTTCTTCCCCCCACCTCTAACAGAAGAGGGCTCCCAAGCTGCTGGATTGCATTTCTGCCCACATGAGCCCTGAGGCTGCTGTCACCAGTGAGCTGGCAACTGCTGGTGGACAGGACACAGGTCTCCCATTTCCTCTGGGGCAATTCCCACCCCATAGACCCAAGCCTGGATAGCAGGCGCCATATTGCTTCTCCATTCATCCTGTGCCTTTGTCCTCCTTAGGGGGCTTCAACTCCTCAGGTGTTGCCCAGCTTATATCTACACAGATACTTCCCAACACTGGCCCAGATTGCAGGATCCAAAAGGGTTCAGTGGGTCCTGGGTGATTTCCATGGCTCTGGAGCCTGGGCATTCAGGGAAGATGCTCTCCAGACAGGACTGCCAGGATTCCTCCATATAGACTCTTTTCTGTCCCTCCCTGCCCTCATTTGTGGCTACCCAGAGACACAATTGAGTGAGAACACTGAAGTTTCCACAGAGTGTGGGACTCAGGCCTCTCCTCTTGGAGTCTTGTAGTGGACCAAGGTGGGATTCAGACTGTGACTCCTGCTTGCCAGCTGGCCCTGGTGCTATGCACCAGGAAGCTCCATTGGAGCTGGGTATGTCCTGAAAGGGTGAGACATTAAACTTTCCCATGTACCCTGTGGGCAACTCTAGAGCTGTTGACGTACTTGGTGTAAGGAGGGGAGGGAGTCTGAGTGGAAAGATCAGTGGGAAGAGTCCTGGCTATGATGTCTTCACAGGAAACCCCTTCCTCCCTTACCTCAAGAATTCAGGGTTGCACTCTTAGTTCAGGCTGGGATCTTGGGTGGGCTTTCTTCACAGCACAGTGCAGTTGCAGGATCCACCTGCCAGAGGTTGACTGGAGGAAACTTTGGCGTGGAGGACAAGTAGACAAGCAATACCCACTAAACTGTAGTTTGTGAACTTCAGATGGACCTAACTCCATAAACAAATTCTCTGGCAGGGGTCAGGGGCACATTTCAGCCTCTTTTTGGGGCACATTTCAGCCTCTTTTTGACAAGGATCCACCCAGAAACTGGGAGCAGATTTTTAACAGCTAACCAATCAGCTTCTGTGGAGCCTGAGGGCAGGCTTGGCCAACCCAACTCCACCCAGTTGTACTCTCCCACCTGCCTTGGCTGCAGCAGAGATTAAGGACTCATCTGGAAGCTCTAGGGGCCCTAGCCACCACCTAGGACATTTGAGTGCTTCTCCTGAGGGACAGGAGCCAGACCCAGAAACAGCACTAAAGCTTGGTCCTACCCAAAAGTGCCACCCATCCCACACTTTAGTGATAGAGAGGTCAAGAAATCCACTGAGAGCTACAAGGTCCCTTCAAAAGCGTGGGGGCACTCGAGCACTTCACCTGGAGGACCAGACTCTACCACAGTCACAAAATATTTGACTGCTGGCTCACTCACACAAACACCAACTGATAACTGGATGAACAAAGATATAGCCCTTCAAAGCATCTGCCAACTCAAGCAAACAGGGTGTGGCTGACTCCCACCCATGCATACCACCTGCCATCACTGAGAGTAAGCTGGGGGATTTAAGTATAGTCTGTCAGGAAGAGGTAAAGATAGCAGGTCATAGGTAACCCGAGATGTTTATTAAACCTACTTAGAGCAATTCATACTCAACTCAAGGCCAATACTTTTCTTTCCCCCTGACACAGTCAGGGACCAATCTTCAGGGTGTCAGAGACAAGATCATAATCCAGACCCAATACCCTTGGTTCTTGATAGAGAGGACATATGAGAAGAAACCAGTGAAAAAACTCAGGAAATACGACAAATCAAAGTGCTAGTTTACCCCCTAAAGAGAACAATCCCTTACCAATGGATACCAAACTAAATGAAAAAATTAAAAATGGCAGATAAAGATTTTTGAACATGGATTGTAAGTAAGCTTATGGAAATACAAGAGAAAATTGAAACCAAGCCCCCCCCAAAGCCCCCCAAAACAAAAACACCAACTACAGACAATTCAGGAAATGACTAAAGAAATTGAAGCATTAAAGAAAATGCAAATTTAAAAAAATGCATTCAAGGAATTACAAAACACAGTGGAAAACCTTAAGAACAGGTGCGATCAGGCAGAAGAATTTCAGAACTTGAAGGTAATTCCTTTGTGCTAAACAAGTCAGTTGAAGAGAAAGAACAGGGAAACAAGAGGAATGAACAAAGCCTGCGAGAAATGTGGGATTATGTAAAAAGGCCAAACATAAGAATCATAGGCATCCTTGAGGGCAAAGAAGTAAATTCACAGGGATTTGATAATTTCTTGAGGAAATTATTGAAAAAAAATTTCCCAGAACTTACCAGAAAGCTTAATACCCAGGTACAAGAGGCCCAGAGGACTCCCAGGAGATTCATCATAAAAAGGCAGTCACAGTGACAGATAATCATCAGGTTGGCCAAAATAAACATTAAAGAGGTACTCTGTGACCAGTAACGTGAACAAAGGAGGTAACTTATAAAGGAAAACTCGTCAGACTAACTGCTGACTTCTTGACTGAAATTCTATAAGCCAGAAGGGAATGGGGACCCATCCTGAGCCTTCTTATATAGAATAATGGCCAACATAGAATCTTGCATTCTACAAAATTAAGTTCTTATAAGGGAGAAATAAAGATTTTCTCAGACAAACAATTGCTGAGGGAATTTGCAAAGATCAGACTCACTTTTCAGGAAGTAATCAGACCAATATTATACAAAGATCAGCACAATAGACACCCTCCAATGTAAATCCATCCAAAAGCTAAAGTTCAGAGACCAACTACAATAATGGCTCAAGAGGTAAAACAAAGTAGTAAGGTTCCTCCAAACAAAATGAAAAGAAATCCACCACATATAGCAATACTTTCAAAAATGTTCATGGCTCACACTTCCCACTGAAGAGACATAGCCTGGCAGAATGAAAGCAAACAAACGAACAAACCAAGCCAAGTATCTTCTGTCTCCAGAAATACATCTAACCTATAAGGGCTCATTTTGAATCAAGGAAAAAGGCTAAAAACAATATTTCATGCAATTGGAAATGGAAAGAAAGCAGGTATAAGATGATATTGACTTTAGATCAAGAAAAGTAAAGGAAGACAAAGATGGTCACTACATAATGGTGAAGGAAAAATTCAATAAGAAGACTTAATCCTAAACATTTATGTACCTAACTCAGTGCCCAGGTTCATAAACCAAATCTTAATGTAAAAAAAATAATAAACAGTAGCACCATAGTTGCCAGGGACTTCCACACCCCCTTGACAGAATAGGACAGATCCTCCAAATAGAAAACAAGCAAAGAAACAGGGATTTAAACAGAATTCTAGAATTAATGGGCCTAACAGACATTTACAAACCACCTTATCCCTAAACTACTGAATATACATTATTCTTATCAGCTCATGGAGCATTCTTTAAGATTGGTCACATCCCAGGCCATAAAACATGTCTCAACAAATTAAAAAAAAAAAAATAGAAATTATGTTATTTACCTTCTCAGACCACAGTGGAAGAAAACTATAAATCAATTCCAATAGAAACACTACTTACTGCACAAAGTCATGGAAACTAAACAACCTATTGATGAATTATAGTTGGATCAATAAGGAGATAAAGATAGAAAAGAAAGATTCTTTGAACTAAATGATAATGAGGAAACAAGTTATCAAAACCTGTGGGATAGAGCAAAAGCAGTCCCATGAGGAAAACTTGTAGCCTTAAATGCCCACTCCAAAAGATGGAAAGTTCACAAATCAACAATCTAATGAGTAATTTCAAGGAACTGGAAAAGGAAGAGAAGGCCAATGTCAAATTCAGCAGAAGAAAAAAAAAATAACCAAGATCAAAGTAGAACTAAATGAAATCAAGAACAAAAGAACTATACAGAAGATTAATAAAGCAAAATGTTGGTTCTTTGAAAATATAAACAAAATTGACAAGCCTCTAGCTAGTTTAATTAGAAACAAAAGAGAAAGGACTCTAAAAAGCTCAATTAAAGTTAAAAATGTATAAATTACAACTGATATCACAGATATAGAAAATATCCTCTTGGAATACTACAAAAATCTTTATGCTCACAAACTTGAAAACATGTAGGAAATGGACAGATTTTTGGAAACACACAACCTCTCTAGGCTCAATGTCAATAGAACTCAACAGACCAATATCAAGCACTGTTGAAGTTGAAGTAGCAATAAAAAAATCTTCCAAAAAAATCCTGGGCTAGATGGTTTCATATCTGAATTTTACTAAACCTACAATGAAGAGCTTGTACCTACACTGGAGAAATTATTCCTTAATACTGAGAAGGAAGAAATCATTTACAAACTCATGGAAGTAATCATCTACAACTCATTCTACAAAGCCAATATTACTTTGATACTAAGGCCAGTAAGGGACACAACTAAAAAGGAAAACTACAGACCCATATCCCTATGAATATGGATGCAAAAATTCTCAATAAAAAACTTAGCAAACTAAATCCAGCTGTACATCAAGAAAATAATACATTATAACCAAGTGGGTTTCTTCCCAGAGATGCGAAGATGGCTCAACATATGCAAATCTATAAATGTAATACTCTACACATAAATAGATGCAAAAACAAGGACCATATGATACTTTCAATAGCCTCAGAGAAAGTATTTGACAAAATCATGCACCCTTTTATAAGAGTGCTTAAAAAAATAGGTATAGATGGGACTCATCTCAAAATTATAAAGGCCATATATGACAAACCCACAGCCAACATCATACTGAATGAGGAAAAATTGGAAGCATTTCTATTTAGAACTGGAATGAGACAAGATGCCCACTATCTCTACTTCTGTTCAACATAGCACTGGAATTTCTAGCCAGAGCAATCAGGCAAGAGAAGAAAATCAAGTGTCTATAAATGGGGAAAGAAGAGATCAAATTCTCATTGTTTGCTGACAACATAATCTTACATCTAAAAAACCCCAAAAGTTTAACCAAGAGACTCCTGGAATTGATAAATAAGTTCAGTAAAGTCTCAGGGTACAAAATAAATGGACACAAATTAGGAGCTTTCATATACACTAACAGCAAAGCTGAGAATCAAATAAAGACATAATGCCTTTCTTAGTGGCCACAAAGAAAATAATAGCCTTTGTTAATAATTCTTAACAAAGGAAGTGAGAGACCTCTATAGGGAGAATTCTGAAACACTGAAGAAAAAAATTAAAGAGGAGGTATACAGATGAAAAAATATACCATGTTCATGGATCAGCAGAATCAACACTGTTAAAATGACTTTTCTGTACAAAGTGATTTATAGATTCAATGCAATTTCCATTAAAATGTCAAGACATTTCTTTTTCAGATCTAGAAAAAATAGTCCTATGTTTTTCTATAGAACCAGAAAAGACCTAAATAGCCAAGGTAACCTTATGGCCTAAGAACAAAGGAGGAGGTATCACTTTATCAGACTTCAAACTATGCTACAAGTCTGCAGTAACCAAAACAACATGGTACTGGCACAGAAACAGAGACACAGAACCGTGGATCAGAACAGAGAACCAGACGTGAAATCACCCTCATATTCCCATCTGATTTTTTGACAAAACAAATAAAAACATACATTTGGGAAAAGAATCCCTATTCAATAAATGGTGCTGGGAAAAGTGGATAGCTACATGTAAAAGACTGAAACAAGATCCACAACTCTCACCACTCACAAAAATTAACTCATGATGGATGGATAAAAGATTTAAACCTAAGATAGGAAACGATAAGAATCCTAGAAGAAAATGTTGGAAAAACTCTTGGAGACATTGGCCTAGGCAAAGAATTCATGAAGAAGACCCCCAAAGCAATCACAATAACAACAAAAATAAATACATGGAACCTTATCAAATTAAAAAGCTTCTATACAGCCAAAGACACAATCAAAAGAGCAAATAGACAACCCACAGAATGGGAGAAAATATTCACATGCTACACATCTGATAAAAGACTGATAACCAGAATCTGCAAAGAACTCAAGCAAATCAGCAAGAAATAAACAACCCTATAAAAAAATGGGCAAAAGACATGAACAGAAACCTTTCAAAAGAAGATATACTAATGGCTAACAAATTCCATTAAAAAATGCTCAACACCTCTAATCATTAGAGAAATGCAAATCAAAACCACCTAATTCCAATGAGAATGGCTCATATTAAAAAGTCCCCAAACAACAGATGCTGCTGTGTGCATGTGGAGAGCAAAAACTCTTACACACTGTCCGTGGGACTGCAAACTAGAGCAACTTCCATGGGAAATTGTATGGAGATACCTCAAAGAACTTAAAGTAGACCTACCATTTGATCCAGCAATTCCTATGCTGGGTATAATCGAAAGGGAAAAAATTCATTTTATAAAAAGGACACCTACATTTGAATATTTATAGTGCCACAACTCACAATCACAAAGACAAAGAAGCAAACAAAGTGCCCATCAATACATGAATGGATTAATAAAATGGGGTATATGCATACTGCAGGGTATCTTTTTGGACAACCTGGAGGGAACTTGGAACCATTCTTCTAAATGAAACATCCTAAGAATGTAAAAACTGTAAGATGTAAATATCCTAAGAATGTATATCCTAACACGTGCACTCAATACCAATTAGAATTAACTGATTAACACTTAAGTGCACATATGGAAGTAAATCTCAATGAAAATCAAACTGGGGGGGGGTGAAGAGTGGGAAAGGGGATGGGTAAGTTCACAACTTTTGGGTGCAGTGCACACTACCTGGGTGAAAGGCACACTTACGTATATAATTTTGACTCAATCTGTCCAAAACCAATGTATATAAATAAAACATGTATACCACCTAACATTCTGAAATTAAAAAATTGACTTTGGTATCTTACTTGATAAAAATGTTCTAAAAAAATTTTATGATTTGTGCTTTTTTTGTTGCCAAACTCTTTGACTCCGGGCTTTTCCTGCCCACTCATACAGACTAACCGCTTGTACCTGGCAGAGACCCCACACCTACTATTTTCCTATCAGAGAGTGTAGACTTGCTTCAAATTTCAGCCTTTCTATTTTCTGGCCAGTTGATCCAGGGAGAGTTATTGTTTAACCTTTCCCAGCCACAGTTGCCTTAGATGTGAGTGATGGGGTAAAGATGCCTGGCAGGAACCGAGGTGAAGATGTGAAGAGTGTATAGCAAGGTGCTTAGACTATGAATAGTTCATTTGTTTCAATACCCCAGAGAGTCAAGACAGAGCCAATTTCATCTCCATGCACTAGAATGGGCCCAGGTGTGGTGCAGTGGGTATTTAATAGTTATGTCCTTTCTCTGCTGCTCAGTCCAAGCCTTTCACTATCTTCAGGCCTGGTCCAGGGAACTGTTCCTGGCCACTCTTCTAAATTTCCCTCCTGTCTAGCATCAATCATGGCATGTGATTACCCTTTTTTACCCACTAAACTCTGTGCTTCATGGCAACAGTCAAGCCTCATTCATTGCCATAGAACCTGGCAAAATCTCCAGCATACAGTGGCCATCAACACATTACTGCTTTTTCAGTTAAGTACCTTTTTATTGTAAAGCGAGATGTAGAGAGTCACTCATGATAAGTGCAAAACCTAGTGAACCATTATGGAGTAAACATCCTGTAGCCACATCCAGGTCAAAAATGGAACAGTATACAGAAGCCCCCTCCTGGGCCCCGTGCCAATTGCAAGCACTCCCCTCCTGCCAACAGTTTCCGCCGTCCTGGCTTACACAGTCTTTACTTCACTACAGTTTTATCACTGAAATTTGTATTACTAGAAACTATAGTTCAGTTTTGCCCATTAAAAAACTAATTTCTGTATCTTAAGTCTTTTTAAGTCCACAGAATACCCCTTCATCATTTGCTTTTCCTTATAATTTATCTGTTGAAGATAAATTTAACCAATAGAGGACATTTGACCAGTAGAGCCTTCCAGTCTGCATTATTTGCATTCTCATGTGCCATTCAAAATGTTACTCTGAACCAGTATTTCCGGCAAACAGGCAATTGGATCCAGGCTCATCTTTTTAATTTTTTGCCCCAATAGAATCAGCTATTTCTTTAAGAAACCCTGACATCTTTTAGTGCAAATGATAATTTTAAGACTACAGTGTGAATAATAAAAGCAAATACCTTGTACCTGTCATAGTTCTGTTTGCCACTCCGTGCCTCGTTCCCACCAGATCAGGGTCTGGTGCAGAATAGCTGCTGATACAAAATGCATGTGTTCTACGAATTCAGCAGTCAGTGCTTATTCCAAGTACAGTTGCTATCTATCTATTTATCCCTCCCTCCCTCCACGCACGTGTGTGTGACTGTGCTGGTCCAACAAAACACTTCCAAGTCGGTCAAATGTGCTGTTACTACCCCATTAACCCTGGTTTACATTTGTCATGTCATTAAATCCTCAAAAACACCTCTGAGGAGTTTATAATTATCCTCATTTTACAGATAAGGATATCAAGGCTTAGAGAGATGGATTCACTTGCCCAAAGTCACACAGACAATAAGGAATAGAGCTGAGCTGCAAACTCAGGTCTCAGAGATTCCAAAGCTTGTATGCCTTTCACTACTCCTTAACAAATATGTGTCCCTGAACTATAAGTTTATTCACATTAAAATTTGATCTTGACCAAAGTTTGTTGACGAGTAAGTGGTAGATGTGTCACTTTATGGAGCACAGTGTAGACACAGCCTTCTTCTGTCCTCAGCCCCACTCAAGAATCCTTTTATTCTTCTTTTGGTTTCCAGTGTGACATATATTTTGCTTGATAAAGCAGAGGCATGTTTTTAGTATTCTGGAATGAATCTGAAGGTGTATTTTTGCTCTCAGCTTCTGAGGCTCATTTTATTCATGTTTACAAATAGAAAAATAAGTAGATGATAGCCGATAATTCTTCAAGTAATTCAAGTCCCAATTCACATTTATAACCCAATTATGAGCTCACTTTGTGAGCTTAGCTAATAGGTATAAGAGTCGTTCTTATCCTTGTGTCTAAATACTTATAGCCTCATTGTCCCCTACATTTGTGACTGTTAAGAAACCTTTTGACAAGACTGTGCTTGATGGAAAGGTATATGGCCCTTTTAGAAGAAACAGACCATGTTAGAAATCTAATACCAAGCTCTCAGTTTCCAGGGCAGCCTGAATAGAAGGATAAGGGTGCTTGGTACCTAACGTTTCATGCAGTGTCAGGAGGAAGATGTTAGACTTTCCTGTTGGGAGCAGGAGAGCCCGCTCTTCCCTGTGCAGACACGAGCAGTCACTGCCTGCGGAAGAGGAGACAGGCACGTGGCTCCTGGGTCAGACGCAGGAATGGTTGTAGCACTGTTCTATGTCTTCATCTTTGGACGCTGGAGATGAGACACTATTGGGACAAATGCCATCTAATCCCCAATAGGAAAGAGTAGGGAAGGCCAAACTATGCTCGTACCTTTAATGAGTTTAGACGACTACAAGAGAAGTGCCTGGAGAGACTCTGCTGGGCTGTTCCCAGAAGCTAGTTTGGCTCTTGATGGCAAAATGGCCAAAAGACCTGGAAATTAAGAGATAAGGAGCCAAAGTGATTCCCAAATAACTATGGAGAGTCTTGGTGCAAATGAGTGACAATTTCTGAGATCTTTGTGAATATCCTACCCAATGCATGATTATTATATTTTACCCCTTTAAACCTTTAATTTATGGCTAAAAACATCACTTTTGCAGAGCTCCTCACTTCTATTCACTTCTATGACCAGCATAAACAACTTGAATAAAGAAAAGGGAAAAAGGTAGTACCTCCATCCCAGGTAGTCCTCCATCCCTCTCGGAGCCTTAGCAGGCGTCCACACCGAGACCAGCGTGATGCCATCGTGTGCCTCCCACTCCTGGGTTGCCATTTAAATCCCTTAGACTTCCACCCCTTGGTGATCTTGCTTACTTTCCTACATCCAAACCTCAAAATTTTCTCTCTAGGCTCTCTAGAATCCCGTTTCATGGAAATAAACAACCTTAAATTCTTAGATAGTGTGCTCACCTTCCAATTCAGGGTTTGAAGGTGAGACCGAGTTCTTTTGTATCATTCATGGCACTTCTAAAGCTCTTCCTTTCAGCATTGTCTAGAAAATCCAGGTCCCGTTTCTCTTTTCCTAACTGTGGATCATGCATCATGAACAGTTCTTTGCCAACGTCACCACTTCGGCCCTTTTGTCTGTCTGTTTCAAGAAACCTACAACATCCTGAAGGTGAATGTTTTGCTTGAGTATTCCTCTAACCTGGTACTCTTTCATCTCAAACAGGCCTTTATTAATATGCATCTTTATATTATCACAGTATTTTTAGAGTTAACATTATATCACTTTTCAATTTCACATAAAATTTAAGGACCTTGCATCATATAAGCTCCTCTATTCATTGTTCTCTTTGTTCTATTGCCCTTTACATCCATATACATTCTATGCCTCACCCTACACTCTTACAATCATTGCATTTGACAGTGATGATCATTTAGAAAAAATAAGAAAGTTAAGATAGTCTTTTACATTAACCTGATAATTACCATTCCCAGTGCTCCTCCTACTTTTTGCGGATCTGTTTTTCATTTTGATATAATTTCCTTTCTACCTTTCCTTTCTACAAAGGATTTCCTTTGTCATTCCATTGTCTTGTGACTTCACTCGCATTGGTCTTCTCCCATACATAATGTGTCTTTTTCTCTGGGTAATGTGTCTTTTCCTCTGGATAATTATATTAAGAGGATAATATAATTAGGTGTCGTGTTCTTTGGGTTTATTCACCTTGGAGCTTGCTGATCCTATTCAATCTTTAAGATGATGTTTTGCACCAAATTTGGAAAATTTTCCACCATCATTTTTTTCAATTAATTATTTAATGCCTCATTCACTTTCTGTTGCCTTTGATCCTTTGGAGATTCTCCTTTCTCTTTTCTTCCTTTCTAAATCCATCTCTTAAATTTATATATTGTATTTTCCACCCTACATTTTACATTTCTGTATAATTTCCATGTCTGTGCTGAGATTTCCTAAATTTCATTCATTATGACAATCCGTTTTTAAGCATATTTAAAATAGCTGTTACTGTCTGCCATTTTCAATATCTGTGTTATTTCAGAGTCTATGTCTCTTAAATTATCTTACTCTGGAGGTTAGGGCACATTCTCTTGTTTCCTTGTGTCTAATACTTTATGTCATATACCGGGCATTGTGGATAATGCTTAGTAGAAACTCTGGATTCTGTAATTGCCAAGATTGTTGATTGTTGTTAAATTACTGAGTGATAACGTTGCTTTTGTTGAGGTTTAGTTTTATACTTTATAAGGGTATATGTTTGTGTGGACCTACCCTTAGTCCTGAGCCAGTCCTTTAATACTGGCACAGAGTCTGTACTTTTTTTGTTTGTTTTTGAGACAGATTCTCACTCTGTTTCCCTGGCCTGGAGTGTAGTGGTATCATCATAGCTCACTGTGTCCTCAAACTCCTGGGCTCAAGAGATCCTCCTGCCTCAGCCTTCTGAGTAACTGGGACTACAGGTGCACAACACCATGCCTGGCTAAGTTTAAAGTCCATGGAAATGTACACAGTCTTTACTCTTAGGTGTATCTCTTTTGGCATTTCCTTGGACAAGTCTATATGTTCGCTTAGTCCTTCTTAACTTGTCGGCATTCCAAAACTTGTCGTCTTTGCAATACTCAGTGGCTAAAACCCCTGCTCGGTTTTATTCATCTATCCTGACACAGTTTTCACTGGTTTCCTGAAGTTTCCCCAAGATGTGCATAGTCCAGAGGGCAGTCAAGGATTTGAGGGATTTTAGGGGAGTTTATATTTAGGTTTCGGGATCCCTTCCTGCATCTCCATCCTTTCTGGTGTTAACCCTCTCCATTTCTAACAACTCTGGCATTGCTGAATTATATCTTCTAACACCTCAAGTTTAAAGAATGTGTCTGCCCCTCTCCCCTTCCTTCTTCACTTTTTAGAAATTCTTATTTTTAATAGCTTCATTGAAGTATGATTTACACATCATAACATTTACCCACGGCAATTGTACATACAGTTCAATGGTTTTTAGTACATTTATAGAGTTGTCTAACCATCACATAATCCAGTTTCAGAACATTTTTCATTACCCCCCAAAATGTCTGTGCCTATTTGCAGTTAATTGCCACTTCAATCCCATGCTCTAGGTGCCACATACATGCTTTCTGTCTCTAAAAATTGCCTTATGTGGACATTTCACATAAACGAAGTCATACAATATGCAGGCTTTGTGGCCTAGGGTCTTTCACTTAGCGTAACGTGTTTGCTACAAGTGATGCAACAACATCCATGTTGTTGTGTGAATCAATTGTTTATTTCTTCTTATTGTTAAATAGCTTTCCATACATGGCTATAACAACAGTTTTTTTGATCCATTCACTCTCTAAAGGATGTCTTTTGTGTTCGTTTGTTCTTTCTGGAAGCTTTTCTTTTCGATGTTATTCAGATGATAAACAGCTAGACTGGTACTGTACTGGTACTTGTAAGTCTAGGGATGAGTATTTGGGAACCACAATGTAGAAGCCAAGAATATGCCATTTGGATAATTCATAAAAATGAAGAAGCATTTATTGAACCCTTATTTTTGTTAGATACTGTTAAATATTAAAGAAGTGAATAAGATACGATATTCCAGTTTAGTGGGGGAAATGAAGCCATGAAAAAATACATGTAAGAAAGTATGAAAAGTGCTATGATAAAAGGCTTTTCTGCCCCTCTTTCCCCCATGAAGGTAAAGTCAGTTCTGTACTGGAGAGGGGGTTATAGAAAGTCTATATCCACCCAACAATAAAAAAAAAAAAAAGAAAGTCTATATCCAGAATATGAATCTTGAGTATGGTCTTGAAAGATGAATAGGTAATTCAATGACTAGTCAGTGGAAATGACTTGCCTGCCTATGTGACACTTTGTGGTTTTTTCTTCTGGCCTGCAGACAAGCTCACAGATAGCCTTATCCTGTATGTTTGTGCCATCGGGACTTGTATGGTAGCAAACTATTTCTGTGCATTTCTGTTGAGATCAACAAAGGAAGAAATATAGCAAAGACTTGATGGATACCCAGTCCTGCCCAGCTATGTAAATCTTCTCAACAAGACGCGAACATAATGGGAATAACATAGGCTTTGGAGGATGGTAGACATATTCCAACACCTTAGGTAAATTACTTAATCTTTTGGAGCCTTAATTTTTGTATTTATAAAATGCAGTTAAGATTAGCTTCAAAAATGTTTAGCTTACATCTAGCATACGTAACGCAAGAGTTTAGGGATTGGCACACAATAGCCTCTCCAAAAATGCTACTTTTGCTTTTTTTCCTCCCATGTAAGATGCTAGTGGCTAACTTTGTTATTCTTGCACCTCTGGCTACAAGGAGTTAGTGCAATTACAAGGTTTGTCTTTTAGGGTGGTGCCTGTAGCTCTAAGGAGTAGGGCGCTGGCCCCATATGCCGGAGGTGGCGGGTTCAAACCCAGCCCCGGCCAAAAACTGCAAAAATAAATAAATAAAAACCAAAGAAGGTTTGTCTTTTGACTCCCATTTCTGTTGCCTCAAGAAAGCTACCATAGTCTAAGTAACCAAGGAAAGCAGTAGCTGCTTCACAATGAGGCCACGCTTCCTTCTAAATATGCACTGATCGTCCCGGTGATGGAGGAGGTTCATTATTTAGAGGCATAATTAAAGGGCACTTCCTTTAAATTAATGAGCAGTAAGTGCAGCAATATTTGCATGTTTAGACATTAAGGACGGAAACAAATGACTCACAGCAGATTGGGAGTAAGCAGGGATAGTAGGGTAAATTAATCTCACTGCTGGACCTCCAGGGTTACTGCTTTTCAAGACTTCTCCAAAGGAGTGGCTTTCCCTGGGAAGTCAGCTCCACTGTCTTCTCCCGTTTCATGGGATGAAGGACCCTCTCAGCGCCTTCCCTCAGGAGCAAGCTGATCTTTGCTTTCAAATATGCTGAAACATGATTTCTGATGAGCTGAACTTGGAATCTTTTTCTGGATGGACATCCATGCCTCGTTCTAAATGCTTAGGTTTTAAACACTAGGGATATGGGTGTATTCTTGTCATTTGTATATTTACCAAGGTTGTAAATTTCCCCGTGTTAAAAACGGTGCCTTTTACCCAGTGGAAGTCCATATGTTTTGAGGCCATAACCAAGGTTCTTGTTCTTCTCAGGTGAGAGATGGGGAAAGTACCTGGCTAGGTCTGTTTTTCCTCCCTAACCTGGATGCTATGGCTAAGCTACAAGATTTTTGTTAGAACTTTTAAAAAGTATCTAGCATAAAGTCAGAACTGAAGTAATGCTGGTTTCAAGCCTCCCTCTCACTGCGTGAGGACATCCATGGCTGGTGGATGCTCGCATCCTGTTCGCTAAATAAGGGGGTTAGCATTAGAGAACTGGTCATTTTACAGTGGGATTTGACTGTCCCATTTTTTGTCTTTACATAGTGTGGAGGTGACAGAGAAAACTGTAAAGAAAGCAAACATTTGGCTTCCATGGCAAGGAGGAGTCTCCCTCCCCTCCCACCAACACTAACCCAGAGTAGTGGAGAGACGGGAGCACCACACAGCCAGGGCCAGGCCCGGATTCCTGCGTCTTCTGTCGGGACCACTTCACAGAGTTTTAAGTGACTTCATTCATTATTGAATAGGTTACTTGATTTCCTAAGCATTTTAATTATGTCAACATTATTTCCTTTTTTTAAATAGTAAAATAACATTCCTTTTACTGTTGACATGATTTCCTTCTTTTTAACACTGATTTTAAATATGTATTAGGGACTATCTACTGAAAACATGCATTCAGTGCCTCTGAACAGACACGTACAGGCTAAAACACAGTAATGATTTTGCAGCAGCACAAGGAATTGCCGAGCAGGTGCTTCTCAGGGAAGGAGAGACCAGACAGGAGGCAGGTGTGCCAGCAGAGGAGCAAGGCCTAGAATAACTAGAATCTTTGATTTGTTGAGATTTAATAGTCATATAAAGCCTCAGACTCCAGGTCAGGATGCTGAAGCAAGAGAAGTCAGCGAT